>NC_042620.1:141331343-141678709 GCF_901001135.1 Rhinatrema bivittatum
CGAGAGAGCACCCTCAGCCACACAAAAGAGAAAATTCTCTTGATGGGGACACAAAGTAGGGACACCTTGGCCTTAGCAATTGAGGCTGGAAGTCCTCAGTAGGGGGGAGGGGTAAGTCGCAGGAAATTCTGGATCCCAGTGTTTCAGGCAGGAGGCTGTCATTGGGAAGAGGCGAGTCAAGGTAAATATGGGACAGGAATGCATAGGGGGTGTGCTTTTCCCTATGGGTACCTGCAATAAAGGTGCTCCATACTGTGGAACGGTCATTCTTCTGACTGCTCTCCTGATGTTACTCTTCAGTAATATGATTTTTATTATGAATTTCCTTTTTTTTTTATGGCTGATCTATCTACTCTATATATTATAAGCCTCAATGTTTTGCCTTTTTTCCCTGCAATATTACATTATAATCTCATCAACCTTTCAAGCAAAATGCAGGCTTCCGGAATCCTGCCCACTAAAACTGAATTTGCAAATGTGGTCTACAGGTGAAATGTCTGCCTCCATAAAGACAGATTTCCAAGTCATTTATACGGGTAAATAGGCGATTAGCGTGAAAACTGCCTTCCCCCAATACGTCATTTGCAGGAGGCGTTCCCAGGGGTGCGTTTTAGACTGGGTCAGAAAATAAATGTATGAAGACTGTGTTTTCAGATCTTCTCATCTTATGTTAAAAAAAAAAAAATGCCCGCACAAAAAGCAGAAGCAAATGTCCGTGGATACTCAGTAGCCACTGCGAGTCTCAAAAGGAAAGTCTTAGAGGTGAAAAAGTACTCATAGACTTTGTCCCAAAAAGAACAGATTGAAAACTGTCCCCCATACCTTTTTTTCAGGTGTAAGGTCGCTAAAATGAAAGGCATTCTCATCCCACCCTGATCATACCGAGAGACTAACCATCTCCATCAACAGTTCCAACTCTGCCTGTCAACCATCTGCAGTCTCCTTAGGCTTTACTACAGGCTGCCATACAAGACTGATTCCACCGAAATACATGCAGCCAAAATGGGCTAATTCGCCAACCGATAAATAATGGGAATGATACCTGGGAATCAATATTTGGGTAACTTTTGAGCTATCTGGACAAACCCCCAGGATTTGAATTTCCCGTCTCACTGGTAACATTTTAGCTAAAATTTAGTCAGACAGGAAGGAGCAGGGCAGGAGGTGTTCCAGAGACAGGGCTAGAATTTATGCAGATTGTGCCAATATTCTGCACTAGGTGGATAAACATACCCGGCTGAGTCTAGTCCGAGAAAAGCCACCCTAAAGTTACTAGGGTACTTTTAGCAGAGCATTTTCCCCAGGTTTGTTCCACTGCATATCCTGGTATAGTTATCTGGGTAATTTTCCCACTCTTTGGCTTACTCAGTATGGTCCTCCTTGTATTTTATGAGTACCACACTTATGGGCTGATACAGTACAGTGCGCTCCATCGGAGCGCACTGTACTGTATCGCGCCATTGGACGCGCGTTTTCCCTTACCCTTTATTCAATAAGGGGCCGAAAACACGCGACCAACCCACCGAACCTAATAGCGCCCTCAACATGCAAATGCGGGTTGATGGCCCTATTAGGTATTCCCACGCGATTCAGAAAACAAAATGTGCAGCCAAGCCGCACATTTTGCTTTCAGAAATTAGCGCCTACCTTAATTTCTTCGGGCACAGGGAAAGTGCACAGAAAAGCAGTAAAAACTGCTTTTCTGTGCACCCTCCAACTTAATATCTTGGCGATATTAAGTCGGAGGTCCCGAAGGGTAAAAAAAGAAAAAAAAAATTTGAAGTCGGCCTGCGGCTGTCGGGTCGAAAACCGGACGCTCAATTTTGCTGGTGTCCGGTTTCCGAGTCCGTGGCTGTCAGCGGGCTCGAGAGCCGACGCTGGCAAAATTGAGCGTCGGCTGTCAAACCCACTGACAGCCGCCGCTCCGGGCCAAAAGGAGGTGCTAGGGACGCGCTAGTGTCCCTAGCACCTCCTTTTGCCTGTTTCTACCACCGGGCCTCATTTAAATACTGAATCGCGCGCACAGGCAAGTGGCCTGTGTGCGCTCCCGCGGACTTTACTGAATTGGCCCATTAGCACAGCCACACAAATGCCTTACAGGGCAAATAGTTTGACATGCATATTGATCAGGCAACTCCAAAGCTCTCGCCACAGTCAATGACTGCTATTCTAACAATGCAAGATATCTTCTAAATAATTATGGTACAAATCATCATACAGGCAAAGCAAATGTAAGTAAGGTACAATGTAATAATACTGAAGATACTGTATTCTGCTAATCAAGTCTATAGATCTTGGAAGACCTATGATTAGCCATCCACAGGTACTGCACCATCTACTCTACATATTGGTGAAAGGGACAATTCTCCCATGGTCTGCACTGGGACAAAGACTGAGTGTACTTTTTAAACATGGGCTTTGCATCAGTTCTCATAGTGAAAATACAGGTGTGCTTTATGCTTGCCAACTGAATCCATACCAATAAAAAATATATTCCCCTCTCCTCTGTTACTATGTACACATTTTGACCTTTAGATGTTTTGATTACTTAAATATTTGTGCAAACTCGTTCCTTTTTTTTTTTTTAACAGGTATACCATTCAACTGTGATTGTATAAACCTGTAGAGAAACACCTTGATTTAAAGGTATAAAGTATTAGATACGGCATTTTTTCATCCAATCACAGGGACAGTAGTGCCAAGGGTCCTTAAACAGTGGATGAGTCACAGGGTTGTGATTCAGCTAGCGCTGTTTTGGAGTCTGGAGAGCAGCAGGCAAAGAGTTGCTTCCCGAGACTCTTGTAAGCATACCGGAAGTACATCATGTGACCCATGGCAACGAACAAGATGGAAATGAGCACCAGTAAGCCAAAAGCCTCAGGGTTGGGGGCCAAGATGACCATGATAAAGTGAAGCAGGTCAAGGAGGTAATTCATGGAGTTCTGGACGCCACTTATTACGCCTCGTTCGGACTCAATGACATTTTCTTGGATCAGCTGAGTCGCAGTTAAATCAAAAGACCAAAGACCTGTGGAGAGGAGAGGACAGGAGAAATGAAATGGTTTTACTACTTTTTTTTTTTTTTTTTAATTTCATACATATTTAAATCCTTCTATTTTGTTTCACGATAAGCTTAGGGTATGGGAGGTTCCATTATACAATCTTCAGAGCTGTCAGTTCTAATCATTTTGTTATAAATCTATGAGACTTTTTTTCCCTTAGTTCTCATAAACAATGACATAATAGGCACAAACAGCTCAAATCCCCCAACACCTCCTCATCTAATGAAGTGAAGCTAAGGAGAAGTAAAGTGCAATGTGTTGGGCTTGCTCTGTTCTGCACTGTGCTAGCATGCTGTGGCTGTATTAACGGATCCAAATTTACAATAAAGTCATGCAGTTTTTATCTCCACTGCAGTCTGCTGTGCACAACACCTTTTGAATTTTTTGGACCTTGGTATTTGGGCTCTTTCCGTGCAATTCCTCTTTGCGGTGTCTCTTGGCAGTCTTTCTTCACTGTCTTAAATGGTCTAGCTTCTCTGCTTCCCTTCACCTTGTTAACTGGGCCATCAAAACGCTCAGGGTTGTCTATCTAGGCAGGGATCAGCTATTACAATCATGTTTAAATTGAGTAGTAAACTCCAAGTTCCATAATAACAGATCTATTTTAGGAACTATTCTAATTATGATGTAAACAAATTAAAAAGCAATTTCAGCTTAGCTAACTCAAAAGTCCTCTAAGCTGAAATGCCCTCCTCCAACAGTAAACACAATAGGGTGGAGGGTAGTCACTGGGCCAAATATTAAAGGATTACCCAAGGCGTATTGCTTTGCATTGGCTCCCAGTCTATCAGACAGTTCTATTTAAGATTCTCACATTAGCTCACAAGTCAATCTACAATGATGAATCATACTTTTTAGGCTTTTGAAGTACTACATCCCTGCTTGCTCTTTGCATTCTGGATGTCAAAATCTGCTTGTTGTACCATCTTTTCACTAGTATAGATTGCAAGAGACACAAGTCAGGGCAGTTTTAATTGCAATACTGGTTCTGTGGAATGTATTACCTTATGATTTAAGAGGAGAATCAGATTTCTTGGCTTTTAGGAAAAGCACTACCTTTTAAACAAACTTTTGAGTGACTTATTTTACATTGTATTATCATTGATTATTTGTGTGTAGTTTTATTGTGAGTTTATTAATATAAATGTTTTATTGTTAGCTGTATGTCAATTTACTGGATTTTGCGGAATAGAAGAAAATATAAAATAATCTCATGACCAAAAGAAGAAAGACTTTTCAATAAAGTCAATTTTGCTGCGATCTGGGGCTTGGTGGACTCACCACCAGTACCCCAAACACCCTCCAGAGTTTACTGAGGAGCTGCAGTTCTCTGACAGATAGGGCCTAGGGACTTTATTTTAATAATACCTTGCAATGTTCCAGACTATTGGTTACTAGATGGTGGTAAGGGGGGGAAAAAAAAAAGAACAGCTTTTAACTTCTAAACTAGGAAAACATCCTCCTAAATCACAGATTATCCCGAGTCACAGATCTTGAGTTCACACAATGAATTCCAGCAATATAAAGGAGCTTGATGGATATCTTTTAAAGCTGAAAACTGAAAAGTTCAAGAGACAAGAGCAGCATAGCTAAGGACTTCTTTCTATGGTATCTCTACCGAAAAATTTTCCCAAAACCAAACAAATATTTCAAGCTACTTCTTACAACTACTTTTCTGATCACTGAGGCATGCTTTGGAAGTACTACAAGCAATCACTAAAATCACATTAACAATATCCAAAAATGCAAAGAGATAGAATATACTCTTAATAATGTTACAGAAATTAAGAGGTGTGCACAGGAGTGGATGTGGTTTGTCACGTGCCTACAGCTTGCCTGCCATGTTTGTAGGAAACATTCACTGCAACAGGTGTTCAACATGGAAATGTAATAAGGGTTGTGCTAGGATTAGGGGAAACTCCAGGAAACTAACCAGTAGCAGATTTAGCACAAAATTTAAGAAAGTTTTTTTTTTCAGTCAATGTACAATTAAGCTGTTGAATTTATTGCCAGAGAATGTGGTCAAAGCATATAGCTGAGTTTGGAAAAAGGTTTGGACATGTTTCTGGAGGACGGGTCCATTAACAATTATTATCCAGACTTGGGTATCTCCATTTCTTACTTCTGGGAGTGAGCAACATGGAACAAATTTTCCTATTAGGATCTGCCAGGCACTTCCAAGTCACCCGGACTGGCCACTATGGGAGACAGGATGCCAGGCTTGATGGACATTGGTCTGACCCAGCCTGCCACCTCTTATGTGCTCTTTAGCTGAGACAGTGCCAGCTTCAGCCTCATGAGACTGTTCATGATCACTTCAGGCAGATCGCTTTTATTTTTTTAATTTAACCATAATCAGTACTGGTTTTACCTCTGGTGAGATGGCACTTACCTACTCTAGCAGCAATAACCCCAGCAAACAGCAGACTAACAGAGATTAAAGGCACAGACTCAGGAAATATCTCAGCATCACTGCTAGCAGGTGTAGACCCATTGATTAAACTTTGCATTCCAGTTGTCAAGTAAACTTCAGTCACTTCGTAAGGAGAAACAGTTGGCATTGCCTCGCTCTCAAAGAATCGAGTGCTAATATCGGCAAAGGGAGAAACGGTCAGATCCAAAGGACTTCCAGGCATGAAGACGGAGATCGCACATAAGAGCAGAGAGGCCAGCTGGGCTATTCCTGAGATGAAACCTGTGCGAACTAGACCACACTTGCGCCGGAGCCAGGTGAAGGCCACAGTTCCCAGGATTCCTGAAACAGCTGAAGCCCCCATTAGAAGGCTTAGCACTGACCCACTCAGGCCCTGAGTGTACGCATATCCAGTGGTGATGCAATCAAAGCCCAGCACGGTCATGTAGAGGAATGCCAGGCCCATGCCGGCCAGAAACACGGACTGATTGTAGTATGCCACCCATCCATCTCGTAACGTGCGGAAAGGCTCTGTTACTTGATCACAGCAACCGGGCTCCTTCTGGATCTCTGCCAGGGCTAAGGATTTCTCACCCATCAACTGGGAAATCTCAGCAGGTTTATCCTGATTATTCAGGTAGGATTCCATGTCTGTTGAGAAAAGCAAACCATTTAGCTTTTGATGCATCTTAACTGCTAAAATTCTCAGAAAGCATTTTGCATGTATTCAGCGAGTTTATACACACCCTTACTATAAAAAAAAAAACTCGAAGAACTCCTTCCCTGTTTCTTTCTGTATCACTCCATCAATCTACATTATGGCAAAGTCATTAAAATGCTTGCAGACTTTGCTCAATATCAATGTCCTAATTGAGAAAACTAGAATTATGCTTAACCATTACTGGTTTCAATTTTAACTTGCTTCCTTGGTGTTACTGGAGCTTCCAAAAGCCAGGCACTCTGCATTGTCCGTCACTATTTATGCAATGGTTCATATTCATACTTTTTGCAGCTATACATCTCAAGAATGTGTGCCAGAAAAAAAGCCAAACCAGCTAACTTGTTCAATTTTGGATGTTTCCAGCAAATATTACAGAAGTTTGCAGTTAATCAGCCCCCATATGTTTCCAAGAAAATTGAAATCACTTCTCCAGTTACCAATATGCAAAGTTCAACCTCTAAGACTTTGGCTCATAAAGACCCTGCGAAACACATAGTTGGGTGTAAGGCATATGGATTATCCTAATGTAAAGAAGAAAAGGAAGAGTGAACTTCACGACTACTAAATGACAAACATACCAGCAAGCAAACTTCAACCCTACAATCATTTATAACCAACTACAACGCCAGGGATTATTTCTTCTAAAAGAAATGTTTTGAACTGTCCATTATACCTTTCCTTTACAAGCCAGTATTTTCACTACTATTTAAAAAAGATTTATAACCTACACCCTCCAAGGTTCAAAGAGGGGTCCCACTATTTTGTTTGCTCTTCTAAGAGCCAAGATTTCCTGGTCTAAGTATAAAAGCAAACGTTTTATTCTTTATTACCCTGGCTTATGGCTTGGTCTTAATTTATGTCGTACCAATGAAATCCTCATCAGCAATCCAAGGTTTACCCTGGAATCTACTTCAAAAGAAGGAAGAGCTGCTCAGTTTACCAAATCTTAGTGTGGCATCCTACATAGCACCGTGTAGGAAAATAAGCCATCAAAATTAATTATCTGAGGTAGGTTTCAGTACTAGTTAAATGTATTTTTTTTTTGGGGGGGGGGGATATGTCAATATTCATGATACCTTTCTGCACGTTCAGTTGCTTCAGTTCTTGCTCCTCCACCTTCTGGCCGGCTTTGAAAGCGAGGGCTGGGGTCTTCTGGTAAACCTTCCAGAGCAGCAGATACTCCACGCACATTGACAGCAGGTTCCAGCCAGCAATGAAGCCACAGCCAATGACCGGAGAGCCAAAGGTCATTATCTGGCCAACGGCCATCGGTGCTAAAATGTTTGTCAGCTGGTCAATTCTTCGCACTGTTGCATTCATATCTAGGTGAACGATAAATTAATACAGATAATTAAATATTAGTGAAATATTAAAGTGTGTTCACATTTTCAATATTTATTTTATTACACAGGATGTACTTGCAGTGCAATTAGATAAACATGGCTCCTAATGTCCTCAGAAGGAAGCAGCACCTACAGTGAACACAGATTCATCTGCTTGCATGGATTCCTCTTAACAGCACTGCCTCAGCCAGTCACTTCTTGCCCACCTTTCATTTTAGGAGATAGCAGGCAACTGCAAATTCACAGGTAGCAATCCTGCCAGTTAGAAGAATTTGCCTCTCACTTCTTGTTGGGGTTTTTTTTTTTTTTTTTTAATCATTTAGGGGCTGATGGAATTATGGGGGCCTTTTTGAGCATATATTTGAAGTATTGAAATGGTAATGGTATTTGAGAAAGACCAAGTAAAACACTGTTCTGCATAACTATTTTATTGGAAAATGTTTGGTACTACTGCATAATCAGGAGGGTTGTTCAACTGCACTAGTCGATGCAGCTGGTAGCTTATGAAGCCCATCTAGGCTGCCCAGTTCTCTTCCTTTTGAAATGCTTGGAACCACAATTGATTTCTGGCTTTTCCTTTTACTTATTTTCAAACAATAATCTTCTGCGAGGGTGTTATTAGGCCAGTGGAAATGGTGCTGCTGCACCTAAAGACTGGTCGACCCACACCGGACCAGAAGCAGATGGAGCTATAGGGAGGGATGGGGTGGGGAGGGAAGCAAAACTGGTTTTGCACAGGAGGAGCCAGAGGCTTTACCTCCCACTGCACGGCTGCCTCTCTCATCCCCAGTGCTGGCTGTGTGGGCAAGAAGAATCAATGCAAGGCGGAGGGCAGCAGGACCACAGCAGCAGCACTTCTGAGCTGCTGCTGTCCATTCTGAGCCAGGGTACCAATCACACAAGGCATGCAGGGAAGCAGCAGCATGCTTAGAAGCACAGTCCTGCTGCAGAGGAAGAGGTGAGAACAAGGGGGTGGAAGAGAACTCAGAGGAAGGGGGAAAGGGTATAGAGAGAGGAAATGGCTGGAGAGAGATGGGTGAGATAAAGAAAGGGTGAGCAAAGGGAGGAGAGGAACCTGGGAAAGAATGGTGAGCAAGGGGAGGGGGTGAATAAAGTAGGCCAAGACAGAGGTAAGCATGGTAGGGGAGAGAAATGAGTGAGCAATGGGGTTCAGAGAGAGAAAGAGAGACTGGTGAGCTTTCCATTACTGCACCAAGGCCCACTCCAGCCTAATGTTGGCTCTGATCTTCCTACTTATCCCATGCATTCTTAATATAGTTCCTGTTTTTACCTCAGCCACTTTCACTAGGCAGCCGTTCCATGCATACACCACTTTTTTCTGTGAAGAAAGAATTTACGCTGGAGTCTGCCTCCTTTCAGCCTCATATCATTACCTGGTATTCTAGAACAAGGGGATGCAATTCTGGTCCCCGAGTGCCTCAAAGAGGCCTGGATTTCAGGATATCCACAATAAATATGCATGAGATATATTTGCAGACAATGGAGGCAGTGCATGCTAACATATCTCTCGCATATTCATTGTGGATATCCTGAAAACCAGAACTATTTGTGGCACTCAAGCACCGGAGCTGCTTACCCCTGTTCTAGAACTTTCTTTCCACTGAAAAAGTTTCTCTCTTGTGTATTATTTATATCAACAAGGCCTCAGGCATTCCTCAAGAGAGTCTCACTTTCACAGGACAAAGTTGCTGTCTACCCCACTGATTTTCTGCTGATGTCAAGCACAGGTCACAGGCAAATGACAAAAAAAAATCTCTTTTCAGTCTTCTTGCAAGTACTGGACAGAGCAGAGCTGTAGCTAGCCATTGGCCAATATGGCCTCGGCCATAGATGCTACTGTTCAAGGGCACCGGCAGCTCACTGTGGGAATGACTAATCCATTCGCGGGGCCGGCGGTGCAAGAGGAGCACATGCTGCCCCTTTCCCACCCCAACCTGGGGCAGCCAGTGCCTCTTCAACAGCCTCACTATCTGAACTGCAGGGCTCTGACTCTACAGATCCCCTCAAAGTTCAAACATGAGCAGATTGACCCATACGGGCTCTGTAAAGACAAAGCATCGCGGTTCAGATAACAGGTTTCAAATTTCACGACCAGCCAGAAGAAGGCAGAGATGTATCTGAAATGCAAGAAGCCTGCCAAAGAAAAGATGTGGAGATTTGTGGGAAGATAAGATGTAGAAGGGAGACCGAGAGAGCAGGGGAAGAATGGGGACTGGGACACTGGGAAAGCAAGGTAAGAATGGGGACTGGGGGGAGAGATCAGGTCCAGGTGGGACTGGAATGAGGGAGACGTCAGGAGAAGAATGGACTGGGAGGGTGGGAGAGTAGGAGGAGAACTGGTATGAGGGGTGGCAGAAAAGGAGAAAACAGGGCTGTCGCTTGAGGACTAAGTTGACAGAGAGCAGGTGAAGAACATGGACTCAGACACTGGGTTTGGGAAAATGTGGAAGAACAGGGACCTGGAGACTGGGGGAAGAGCAGGAATTCAGTGATTGGGGATGTGGAGACTCAGGAGGGCAGGGAATCTGATACAGGAGTGGGGAAAGAGCAGAACAAGGACTTGGAGATGCCGAGAGCAGGGACACAGACTGAGTAGTCATTTATGACAGACAGTAGGAGCTTAGCAATTGGGCAAGTATGAGAAGAGCTGGGGAAGGTACGAGTGAGGATGTGAATGACCTAGAGTACTAGAGAGCGTATGAGAGGCAGCGTAAAAGGAGTTGGGTGTTGCGGAGGTGAGAGAGGATGGGAAAGAGAAGGTAGTAAAAAAGGAATAGAAAGCTCGGTAGGGGGGCAAGAGACAGAACAAAGGGGCCAAGGAGAAAAAGTGTGACAAGGAAGGGAGCTGAGAGAGGCAGAAGTAGATGAGGGTTGGATTGGGTATGAATACAAAAGGTAGAAATGTGGGACTAAGGAATAAGTTTGGGGGAAGCACAAAAAATTGAGGGAATGGGAAGGGATGGGAGATAGAAAGCTGGTAAGCAGGTGACAGGTAAAAAGAGGGAGACTGAGGACTAAAGGAGTAGAGGGGGCAGAGGAGGATTGAAAATTATGTCAGATTAGAGGGCAGAGGAGAGAGAAATCAAGAATAAAGATGTAAGGGAAAGTTCAGTGTCAGACAGATGTATGAAAGGAAAGGGAGAAGACAGGAGGAGAGAGAAGAAATGGGAAAGAGATCCTGGAAAAGAACTTAGGAGAAGACCAAAAGGAGACCAGGATCAAATTAACTGCCCACACAAAGATAGAAAAGAAAGCACTTTATTTTCAGGTTAACAGAGACTGTGTCAAGCTTTGGGAATGTTGCATTTCTTTCTTTCTCCCATGTTGCACTGCGGTTTCTGTCTGCATGTTTCTGAATCTAATTTGTGGGCCCTTATTTTATGTGCTTGTATGATTGTATTGAGGGATCCTGTTAGCATGTAGTTTCTGTCAGGGATCTATAGCTTGTTCTATTTTTCCAGTAGGAGGTGTAAGGGTGTTTTAGGGCTTATAATAGTAATTGTAGTGCTTCCCTTTTGTAAGGTTGTGGCAGTTCACTACAAAGTTTCGGAGTATGTTTTTAGCAGTGTTTTGTAGTGCATCACAATGTGCCTGGCAGTGTTTTGTTGTCAGTGAAATCTAGACCCTAATTAGTTTAATGTAATCAAAAATCCTATAATTCAGTAGAAGAGAAAATAAGTTATGACATTATGGTTTATGGCACATACTTCTTTTTCAACCCCTACTGCTTATACAAGACAGAAATCATTTTTTGCTTTAGAATATGTTGGGATGGGTTGTGGATTTTATAATTTCTGTGTACCGTTTAGAGATTTAGTTTTATAATAAGCAGTAAATTAAATTGAAAGAATGAATGAATAAATAATCTGTTGGGTAAAGGTTAAAGGTCATAGCCATACAGTCCTATGGGTCATAATTTTGGGATCAAATTCACACTTATATCTACTTATAGATTATAAATAATAATGTTAAATTTTAAGTTGAAAAATTTAAGAGAGCCTCTAAGCTCATGTTGTGTATAGAGTTAGGGTGCACTTTTTTTACTTGGCCATAGGTGCCAAATTGCCTGGCTATGGCTCTGGGACAGAGATGAGTTGAGTCAGTCTTCATATTGCCTGTCAGTGCTAGATTAGCCTCGGTCAAATGCTGACTTACAGCATGAACTGAACAGTTTTATGGATCCATAATCATTCTTTAATTGGGATTTTACCACAGTCATTGCCGAGCAATTAGAACCCTGAGGCAGCAAGAACAAACATTTTAAATCTATTGTTCTTTATCACTTCCTGGAGAATGCGGTAGAAGAATCTGCTGACTCTGGTAGGTTACAAGTCACCCCAGGCAAGTAAAGTGAGATCCTGAACACTCAAGAGAACATGGGTACCTGCCAGTCTGCTTCTGTCTTCACCTGCAACCACAATGATCCAGTCTCTCTGAATGGTGATTGACATGGCAGTGCTTGCCAGGTTTGCAATATTAGCAATTGTGATCACCAAGATGTAACAAATTGTCTGTAGTTGGGGAAAAAAAAAAACCAGCAAAGCATTAATCCCATGCATGAAGTCTATAAATAAAAAAAAAATGAGTTTGGTTTTCTTTATGTCATGTGTTCTTTTTTTTTTTTTTACCATGCATCAACATGGCACAGTTCTCTTAACTTGACCTCAAATCAGTCTGAAATGCACTCAAGTTAAATGAGGGCTGTACTGTTGGATCCAGGGTGTCAAGACATACTCCAAGACTGCTGGTGGGAGTCAAGCAGTTTGTACATCCTAAAGAAAGCAAAGTATATATGAATGGTTCAATGGCATTGGGAGCCAAAGCAAAACAGCCTTACAGCTGTGTCCAAGAGAAATCACCCTTATTTAATAGCTGAGCCTTAAAAAAATAAATAAATAAATAAACCTGAAGAACCTGTCCCAGTAGAGCTGCCAGTCAATCAATCAAAGTAATACCTGGAAGTTCTGAGACTTACAGCAGAAAACCCAACATAGCTAGGTTCACAACCAAAGCTAGTAAAAAGTAACTTCTGTTATAAAAAAAAAAAAAAGATATGAAACAAAAGCTTAGCAAGTCCTTGAGAAAGGGTCTGCTTTCACCTCAAGCCACCAGACCTGCTATCTTAGCAAACACATACTCTATTTGGATCAGGAGTTCTCAACTCTCTCTGCGAGACACACCTATCTAGTCAAATTTTCTGGACAGCCACAATGAATATGCATGAGATAGATTTGCATGTACTGCCTCCATTAAATGCAAACCTATCTCATGCATATTCATTGTGGATATACAGAAAACCTGACTGGCTAGGTGTGCCCTGAGGACTGAATTGATTTGGACAAGAAATTCATTGGGGCACAGCTAATCCTCCCCAGCCCTTATATACAAAGGGGTGGTCAACTCTGGTCCTCAAGAACCACAAACCAGGCCAGGTTTTCAGGATATCCACAATGACTATGCATGCATGGCATCCATTGTATGCAAATCTATCTCATGCATAGTCATTATGGATATCCTGAAAACCTGGCCTATTTGTGGCTCTCAATGACTGGAGTTGATCACCCCAGTTATATACTGTATTTATGTCTTACCTTTATCACTTAATGTGCTACATATTAACTTTTTCAGGTTTATCAGACACTGCCAGATCAATGTCAAAATAAACTTACACTAATGGTATTATGATTAATTTAGGGAATCAATGTATATGCTTTGATTCCAGAAATCATGGAAAATTTTGGAAGTTATGATAGGGATTATTAGGAAGGGAACGGCAAATAAAATGGTGGATGTCATAATGCCCCTGTATCGCTCCATGGTGAGACCACACCTTGAATACTGTGTGCAATTCTGGTCGCCACATCTGAAAAAAGATATAGTTGCACTGCAGAAAGTGCAGAGAAAGGTGACCAAAATAAGGAGCATGGAACTGCTCCCCTATGAGGAAAGGCTAAAGAGGTTAGGGCTCTTCAGTCTAGAGAAGAGACGACTGAGGGGGAATATGATAGAGGTTTACAAAATCATGAATGATTTACATTATTAACCTGTTCAAATTCTGTTATTTACTCTCTTAAATAATAGAACTAGGGGCACTCCATGAAGTTAGCAAGTAGCTCATTTAAAACATATCAAAGAAAATTCTATTTCACTCAGCGCTTAGTTAAACTCTGGAATTCATTGCCAAAGGATGTGGTAACAGCAGTTAGTGTAATTGGCTTTAAAAAAGGCTTGGATAAGTTCCTAGAAGAAAAATCCATAAACTGCTATTAATTAATAAGCAATAGTAGGTGAGATCTATTTATTGTTTGGGTACTTACCATGTACTTGAGACTTGGATTAGCCACTGTTATAAACAGAATGCTGGGTTTGATGGACCCTTGGTCTGATCCAGTATGACAACTTCTTATGTTCTTATATAGCAGTGGTATTCACTTCTGATCCTTAAGGGCTGCAAACAAGTCAGGTTTTCAGGATAATTCTAATGAATATTCGATTGTGGTAGGGTGCTTGCAACTCTATCTCGTGCATATTCATTAGGGATATTCTGAAAACCCAACTGCTCTGCTTCCCTCAAGGAGCATCAGTGAATACTAAGAATTTGCATTAATTTGAAACAGAGTAAAAATGTGTGAAGGCAAGTAATGCTGTTTCAAAGTTAATAGAACAGTACTCATATATGTCTTCAAAGCCTGCACCAAGGCAATTTTTTGATAAAGCTTGTTGCAAAGTGCAGTCCCCTAACATGGCCGATAGGGTTGCATTGGGAGGGACTCACACAGCGAATCTTTTACCAAGTCATTTAAAGGCAATAGCCACACATAAGAGGTCCAGTGTAGAGGATTAAGGGAAAATCTTGAAGGGTAGAAAGGAATTGTGAGCGTAACCAGGTAGGCAGAGAAGAAATTTCCAGACATGAAGTGCAAGCAACAAGTCTCACAAAGTAGGTGCTGCAGTTTGAAACAGGTCTATGTCATTTCATTTTGTTTTTGAAACTAAAGAATAGAAAAAACACATTTTTTTGTGTGCACAGGTACCCACAATGAACATCCCAACCCAGGAATCTCTGGAGATTGTACTATAATTGCGATGGAGAAGGTACAGAGAAGGGCTACCAAAATGATAAGGGGAATGGAACAGCTCCCCTATGAGGAAAGACTAAAGAGGTTAGGGCTTTTCAGCTTGGAGAAGAGACGGCTGAGGGGGGATATGATAGAGGTGTTTAAAATAATGAGAGGTCTAGAACGGGTAGATGTGAATCGGTTATTTACTCTTTCAGATAATAGAAAGACTAGGGGGCACTCCATGAAGTTAGCATGTGGTACATTTAAAACTAATCGGAGAAAGTTCTTTTTAACTCAACGCACAATTAAACTTTGGAATTTGTTGCCAGAGGATGTGGTTAGTGCAGTTAGTGCAACTGTGTTTAAAAAAGGATTGGATAAGTTCTTGGAGGAGAAGTCCATTACCTGCTATTAATTAAGTTGACTTAGAAAATAGTCACTGCTATTACTAGCAACGGTAACATGGAATAGACTTAGTTTTTGAGTACTTGCCAGGTTTTTATGGCCTGTATTGGCCACTGTTGGAAACAGGATGCTGGGCTTGATGGACCCTTGGTCTGACCCAGTATGGCATGTTCTTATGTTCTTACGTTCTTACTACGCTGGGTACACTGATTTATGTGTACACTGGCAAGCGCTTTAAACACTGGAAAAGCAGTCTACAATTCTAGAAATAAGCAAACAAATAAAGACAGCGTGGGCACTTACGAGAAGCCATCCATGGTACATGGATACAAGCTGTGCCTTAAACAGGAACACCACCATCAGGATGATGCCGCACACGATGACAGAGGCATTCTGAACTATCAGGGAAGTCTGTGCCACTGTTTTAGGATGAAAGAGGGATGCAAAGTAAAACATTCACTCTGCGGAAAAGCAAGCACACGTTTCTGTCACGGAAACATTAAAAGTGAATATTTCTATTCCTTCTGGATACCTTTAAGCCTGGCATTCTTATCCACCCAGTCTCCAATGATGGCCCCCAAAAGAAGAACAGATCCTGCGATCACCAGCCCATAGACTGCAGTTAGGAATAAGCTGTTCCCGTAGAGTTCCACCAGAAAGACCGACACTGCAAAATGCCACATTCGATCACCCTGTAGTGAAAAGAAGAAACATAATTGTGTGTTTGCATTTGCTAAAATGACATCAATGGTTAATACTAATGAACTCAACCCAATAATCAAATTATCTATATAAAAAGTTGCATTTATCAACTGCTTGATGTACCAAAATGTTCACAGCAGGTCTTTAATGACCTCTCTAGATTTGTGGATCTTGAGCAGGATTTTGCATTCCAGACTAAATGCAGTTTTGTTTACTATAAGAATCACTGGATTATAAATCTTTCACCTAGGATCTGATTTATTAAGCTTATTTTCCCTATAGATACAGAATGGGAGCAAAGCCTTAGCAAACCTGGATTCTAGAATGTAACCTCTTCTGCGCAGAGACCTGATGTAAGTTTTACTTTTTGCTACATAAGACAGCACTGCGTACTTCCACAGCAATCTATAAACAATAACAATATCTATAGAGGGCTATAAATTGTAAAATTAGGTGTGCAGTTTCATTTAATTAGGGGTTCTTGTGGGTACAAAAAAAATGGTGTTTTTTCCAGTGCAGGTCCCTTTTCCAGTTAAATCAAATACCTACATTTGTACTGCTGAGGAGGAGAAGTCAGTGCAGAAAAAGCACAAAAACATAGGGGAGGATCCAAGGCAGACTAGGGGAGACATGAGACAGCACAAGGGGAATGTGTTTTTTCAGTATTTGGCCAATAAACACCTCTTATATTATTTATTTATTGTAACAGGGGTGTTTTATCAGTTAAAAACCTAAAATCAGAAGCCCTAATTATAATATTCATAAGATCTATAACAGTCTTTCACTACAAATTCAGTACACAGTGTTGATACCTGGACCCAGATCAACTCCCAGAGGCTGAGCCAGTTCTGGTTTTGTCCCATTTCATCTATAAATTTATAGTCTGGCCTTTCCTGCAGATACTGGAACTACAAGTCCATAGAGAATAAGACAGAAATGGCTCAGCCTCTCAGGACTGACCAGGATCAGGTGGCAATCCCACCGATGTATAACTTGGGTCAAGAAGCATTGGAGAGCAGGGTAGGGTTCTACTCATGACCGAGCCGTTCCAACCCCCAAAAGAATGACAAGCACAGAAAGAATGGCAAAGGGGCCCATTTCCTGAAAAGCATAAACCGCAGGCTTCAGCTAGATAAGCCACTGCAATGTATGCCAAGGAAGTGCATCCCCGTCTCTTCTGCTGATGGATAAAGCAGTGCGGCATTTCTGGACTAGCTTTCAGGAATTAATGCTCCTTTCCTTGGGCTCGTTTTGGACCGAAGGCCAGTCAAGAAATGCATTAAGTTAGTTTAATAAAGGGCATCACCTTAAATACATTTTTGTTTGTTGGTTAAGTTCTATTGCTGTGGTTTCCTGTATTCATTTCTTGTTCCTTTTATTTTCTGCATTGGTCTTCTCTCCGTTATTTTTTTTTACCCAAAGAAGTGATTCAGGTTCAGTGAATTGTTAAAGTCAGTACCACAGCCTGCATGGGACAGATAATAATTTAACTGTAGGCTTTGGACTCAGTCGAACTTCCATCTGGGACATGCAAACATTCCAGAGCAGTTTGGTCCTGCATGTAAATGCTGTTCTTTTCTATAAGCAGCATGGGTTTTTCAAGTTCTGGGCAGCATCTCAACCTGTTTTTCAGCATTCCTTAAGTTTCCAGCCAAATATGAACTGGTGCTTTTTTCTTTTTACTAACATTAAAATTCACTAGGTCCCCTAGAAAATATGGTCTTTCCGCAGAGATAAATATTACAGTCTGAAAAAAAAAATCTTGTGTTAAAGCTGATGATTACCAAAAGCTGTTACAGGGATTTCAAGACATTTTCCTCCATCACTATAAAGAGCTGCTTCATGAAGGTTTACCTAAACTTTGGTGTTACTTTTTTTTTTGCACCATGTAAATTTGAGACAATGCCTAACAAAGTCTCATGTGCCTATTGAAAGTGGCTTTGAAGTTCACCATAATTTTATCCCACGGGTTAAGGAGATATCCCAGCAGTAATCCAGTTTTGTTTTGTTTTTTTGAGTAAATTAAGTGGCCTGTTGCAGCTGTACCATTCCCCAAGCTCTGTTTTAAGGACCCGTAAAAGCATCACCCTCAATCACGATTAGCCAAGGGGACAACCTGTGGAGCAAAGCATCCATGGAGACTCCACCTTCTAAGGCAAATTTGAATATAGTGAGTTTCCAATGCAAACTGATCTTGTGCATATTCCAGATATCCTGGCAACTTGACTGGCTGTAGGGGTGGCTAAGGACCCCCTATTCAAGCATTTTTTTGTCTGGCCAACATGCAACCACATATTGGAGCTTTTTATTTGCAGAAAAAGACCAAATCAGTCAACCTGACTGGCCAATCCAGGCCCTTCCAGAAAGAGGAACACTGATGTGTGACTGATTCGTGCCAAAGGTCCTCTCTGCTCAGGAGCCTTGCTCATCTGAGGCCCCATTCAGCAATAAATATTTAGCTGTTCAGAAGTACTGCAGACTCCAGGGAAGGAGGGAAGATGGCTGACGCTACGACCATGACCCCTGCCAGATGAAAGAATGGTGCTGAGTCTAAGTCTGCCGATAAGGGTGGGGGAATCTAATAGAGAGTAAAAAATGGATGTTTCAACACGTATATATTTGGATGCTCAGGCAGAATTATGGTGCTTGGAGACGTGAGCTAGCTTATCAAATCAGCAAACTAAAAGGTTAATAACACTTAAATTTATATAGCCAAATACTTGCTGCTCAACAGAACTCAGAAAAGGTTGATACACTGCCACAACACATTCAAAAAAAGGACTCAAAACATGGCTGTTCGGTCAAGCATTCCCATAACTTGCTAAATACTCCAACTCCCACAAACTATAGACACCAATAGCTAAGCTCCCACTCCATGGGCTTGTTTTCGCATTAATAGTTTAATGTTCTTGTTCCCAGTTATGTTATCCAAGTTGTTCTCTCCCTGTTCTCTATAAGACACCTGTTGTCATTGTTTAATATCTGTTGCAATGTAAACCGGAGTGATAAGGAACTCTGTTACCTGAACTTCGGTATAGAAAAAGTTATAAATAAATAAATAAATGTTAAAGCAAACACACCTGCATATTTCTTAATAAACCCCTTGCTAAGGCCCAGTCTGTGGCTCAGTGGCAGTACTGCCCACTGCCATGTGAAAGGTCCCTGGTTTGATTCCCGAGTCAAGTCTTCTGCTCCTCAGGTCTGCTGGGGCTAAGGATGCCGCAGAGACAAGGTTCGTAGCTCCCTGCAAGGGGAGGGGGAGGGAGTTGTGGCCATCACTCAAGGGTGACCCCTAGTGGATGGATTGAGGACCCATGGTTGCCCAGTTCCCCCAGCCCATACAATAACCAGACTAGGTATGGTGGTGATAGGGATTAAAAACTGGATAAAGAAATCCCTGGGTAGTTGTGCTAGCATCCCAGTCCTAGTTCTGACTGAGTTGGGCACACAAAGGAGCAGGGAAAAATATGCCAGGTAAAGAAAAAAAATAAACTTTTGGAAACCTGCAGAGAAAACATATGTTCCTTTATCACGAATCAAATTTAAGTAAAACACTTTGCCGTTCAATTGTAAGTGCGCACCATCTAGTTAATACTGATTTTGTTTTTTTATAATACAAACATGAATTCTAAATGTTAAAATATTTCTATGTAAGGTGTGAAGAGTTTTCTTTTGTTTAAAATATCGTAAATTGGCACCATAAATTAAAACAGTAGCTTTGATCACCATTTCATTGTTATAGATAAATCATTTTTCATTTTGGCCCATAAAATGGTAGCTATTTTTAAGAATAACTAACAAAATATTAAACAAATAAATTACTAAAATACTTGACTAATTATTTTATAGTTACTGAAGTGCACTGGCAGTAGTGCTGCCCTTGCTCATCTGCTTTCAACCTTTTTGCTGGCCCCTTAAAAGAGTAGGGTCCTGTGCACTGCTCTTTACCTTGTCCAGAAGCTACAGCCCCAGAGTGACTCTCGGGTGCCTGAGAGTCACTTCAGTGCAGCACTTTTAGTCTTTCCCTGTCCATCTATCTTACACTTTCTTAGCACCATATGTTGAAAATCAATGCACGGGCAGACAGACAGGCATAAAACCTCAAACTTGCTAACAAGATAAGTTGAAGGTCAGCCATGTGAGATAGTAAAGGCGGAAAGCAGCACTTTGGGACAAAAGTCCAATGAGAATTTTACATTTTACATTGGAGCAACTAAAGCAAAGGCTTCAGTGGAAGTTCACTGTGACAGGTAAGGATCATGTTTTGCCATGGGTGGATTCTTGTATTCCAGTAAGATTTTAATAAAGTCTGTTTTAAAAATCACGTTATTTGTCAGAACTACCTTTAGTATGCATTTGGATTATGCTCAGTATTTGTCGTTTGGCGACAGTGTGAATGCCATGTTAAGTTTAGCCCCTTCCTAAACATTTGTGCCCACCTTTTAACAGATCGGGTACAAAACACATGAGAAAAAGTATTTGTTTTAAATTGGAAAACTATATCTTGTAAAATCCATTCTCCTACATGCTGTAAGTTTAAGTTGTTTAGCATTGTCTAAGTAAAAAACATCTTAAGGTAGAGCCCTGATGCAAATAACTCTTGGAGCATAATAGGCCTTCCTGTATATAATATGGGTAGCCAGGACTGACGCTTCTGCCCAAGCCTGTCCCTTTACAACCAATAAATACACATAACACAAGTTGGGATCAACAGGCCGCAGCTTTTATTCACAAACATCCCGGAGCCCGAGCCAGCTCACTGTAACACTCGCTTCCCCCTCCCCCGCCCATCAGCTGCGGACCGGCAAGATGGGCAATCAGAGGCTATCCCAGCCGGTATGCAGTCACATCACGAACATGCCCCCCATGACTCCCGCCGCCGCCGAGCAAGGGACCGACCACGTCGACCCCCGCCACCGCCCAAGCAAGGAGTCGCACCAACAACAACTGTACCCAGGTAAGCAGCAAATGCCTGCCGAATCACAGAATCCGCCCACAACTCCTCCCACTCCCGACTGCCCCGGCTACAGGGGTACCAATAGGTTCCCTAGGAATCCCGAGGTTTGAAAATAAACCTCCTCACACACCCCCTCCCTTGCCTACTCCTGCAGCACGATCCCGGAGGCCCTGGACTAGTAATATGCCATCTCTGAGTCTTTGAAGTCCTCACAATAATTCTTTAGCGAAGCACCAGGGCTAAAATTCTAAGGTTAAAAGAAGATAATATCAAAGGTGAAGCTCACTTTCTGCTAAAGAGTCTTTCAGGGTGATGGGGGCTGTCCTTAGCTCCTGTATCATGCTATCCATTAAGATGCACAAGCGAAGAAAGTGATATCATTAGTAGACATCATGGCCTTGTGAAAGTTGTTGCCATTCTCCAACCCATGCTGATGACCGGTATTGGATCCTACACTGAGAATATTCATCTTTTTTTAACCAATCAGTATTGCTTCACAATTGGTTCTCGCGTCAAAAGGATGCTTAAGAGACTTCCTTAAAAAGAGTGCACACTGCACACATGAAAAAAACAGTTCCATGTCAAACCTTTCAAATTTTTAATTACAGAAATTCAGATATCTGCAGAAAATCTTTATGAACAGGAGAGCCCCTGCTTAATGTCACTTGGGTTGCCATAAGGTTCCTTATCCGAAGAGTCAGACTAGCTTATCCTAGTTTTATTCCCAGTGCATCTTAATTTGGAATTTCAATTTCTCTAAGGCAGGAGTACAAGTGCATGGATGCAATTGATCAAAACCAGGCCAGGTTAAGCCTGTCCGTTACAGCACAGAACTGTTGACAAGCCCTATCCAAAACTTGCAGCAAGTTTGAAAGACTTGTTCAAGGCTTCCTAAACCTATGCCAGGAATGACCACCCATAAGGAAGATACATTTACTTGAGACATAGTGCAATCTCATGCATATTTGTTGTGAATATCCTGAAAACCCAACTGGCCATGGAGTCACCAGCTCTTGTTTTTAATAGAACTTCAAGCAAACATTTTAACTTTGATCCGTTGTAACATTTTCAGTGAAGTGCTGCAAAATACACACATGCAAAGCTGCCGAGCAGCCCAGTTCCAGGAGGGAAATTTTAGGCTACTCCTTAACTTCTGATAGCCCCATTTTGATGAACTGCGGTACCAGAAGTGCTGATTTCAAAGGACGGTAGCTGTGACTATATATCCCACAATGTATGTGAATATAAACCAGGTCTGGCCAACAGTCTCCCTCCCTGAACAGGGTCACCTGATGCATGGGATACTGCAATCTATCTCAAACGTCTTTCATTTTTTAAGCATTTTGCCAGATATTTAAAAAGTTAATTTTGCCAATAAGCAAAAAACGTTTTCTTCCACATTTTCTTTCTGTCCAAAGCAAGGCTGCCCAGTGGCTCCACTTTTTTAGGACAGATTGGTTTTACTCCATTGTGTATATGGACTGTTGGTTCTCCTTTCTCTATTGATTTACCTAATAAAAAAAAAAAAGCAGGACTACGAGTCTATGCACACAATGGGTTAAAATCTGAACTGGATCAATCTATCCTAAAACATGTTGCTGTCAACCATAATGCTTTTTTTAAATATCTGGGGGGAGGATAAATCACATAGCTTCATGTTAAAAGAGACAGGCTGAGCCAGCCCAAATTATGGACTTCCACTTCCAGTTCCCCTGAAAATATTATCTGGAAATTTGACTTTTCACAGTTAAGGAAAGACAACTTTCCAAGACTTTGCCTTTTAGCCACTGAAATATTGTACTTGTGCTGTTTTTTATGGAGATCCTCAGACAAGCAAAAAAAAACAAAACCCACTCTCCACTAAACCAGGAGGGACTTTAATACCAACCCTAGCCTCGTAAAAACATTATACAACTTCAACTACATAGCTCCTTATTACCCTTCCCCCACAACTCACTATAAAGATATTCATCTACATTTTATATACTTTGACAGAGCTACTAACTTACTCCAAGACATCAGGAACAGTTCAGCGTTGGACTGGTCTTGCTTTTAACTACCTCTTCTAATTCTGGGATTGTAGTCTTGCTAACTAATGCTAAACTAGAAATCCCATAATATTTAGAAATGGGGTAATAAAGCTAAAAATGGCCAAAAGCTTCTCTAATGAGCTGGAATTATAGTTTAACAACTTTCAAGTTAATTACAATTCCCATAATACATTACCTATAAATTCAACATAGCAACTGGGAAGACATTAGGTCAACTCTCTATTAATCAAAATAAACAGGGGAGCTATCATTGCGCAACAGAACTCACTCTGATGCGTGCCAAGGGTAAAAGTTACAATTTCTAAAACGTTGTACGTTTTCACTCACCCAAGTGGACAGAGAATGGCCAAGGTAGAGAAGAAATTTGGCAGACGTAAAGTAACTGACACAAGATCCTGCAACAGAAAACAAGAGAGCACTAAAGGGCTTGTCCCATTTTGTGGCTATGGAGTACATATTCAGTACATAATCCACTTATAAAGAGGACAGAGATTCAGTTCCACCTAGGCAGAGCTCTCCAAACGAAATACAGAACAAGTTCAGCGTGCCTAGGGTGTTTTTATAAAAACTAAAAAACCCGAAGCTTGGTCATGTACAATCTTCATGATATGCGATGTACAAGCCAAAGCATCAAGCACATTACTGTGCTCAAATCAGAATATGATGTAAGCATACACTGTGCGCCCTACATATCGCAGCGGGACACACACACACACACACACTATTGTTTACATCCATATCACCCCCCCAATGCATCACGTACCGCAACATCCTTTCGTGCTCTTTGGATCGGTCGGTCCAGTCATGCTGACCTCGGTTATTTCCCACCGAGCGATTGCCGTGCAGGTAAATTCGGTATACTCCAAGCTCTGTAAACAGCAACCTTGCAACGCAAAAAAAAGAGTAAGCAAAAGCACACCCTTATTCTATTTGTCCCTCCTTTCCAAACTTAGCTAGCACTGTAGCTGAAGTTGGAAAGGAATAGCCTTATGCAAAATGTAGGAGAACGAAAGGTTGGCAGGAAAAGCCCCCTTCCTCTTCTGCAAGATCCCCACGGAGCTGCTGTCAGGCCACCGCACTCTCTTCCCTTCCAGTCCCCGGCATTTATAGCTCTGTTCTGGCCACAAGCCGAAGACTTTGCACACGGGTCCTGTTTGGGATCGGCCAATCCCCTGCGAGCGAATCTGCATGCTCCTCCCCTTTTTTCTCGACAGCTATCTTGTGGTAGAAAGGAGAGGGCAGCGCATGAGGAGTGCTTTGCACTTTGGCTGTCTTTCTTTTTTTTCTTCCTCTCTCCCAATTTTCGTTCTGCCTCGGGCATATTTTTTTTAATTATTCTTCTGAATTCCAAGCAACCGGCTGTCTTTAGCTCGTGCCCTGCTCTGCTCTCACAGGCTGTCAGATGGCAGACACAAGCTGTGTTTGCAATATTTTCCAGTCCAGCACAATGGTTTCTGGATTTAGAAAACTTTATTGAGATGCCAACTGTACACATTGCCAAAGTAATAAAAGGAAAAAACTTAACAAAATAGCGATACTAGCAATAAGATAAAATGACGGTAGTTTGGACTAGGCAGCAGGGTCCCAGCTAGGTGAAAGGGCAACAGGTTTGCGAGCACTTCAGGCTTCAGTCCTGGGGGAGGGGGAGGTAATAGTGTAGCACGAGCAGCGTTAGCGCCAGAGGGATTTATTCTATTGTAAAATAAAAGCTGCACATGGACCATTTGCTCCATCCCTAATAACGTTCGCTCAGTTGTTTTCAGAGAGATACCGGGGACCAAATAAATCGGGACAACTGAACTCAAAGCAGGAGCAGCTGATGACAAATGGTTTTAAGAACACAAACATACTTATTTTAAACGCAGTTTTTTTTTAATGTATTAATTAATTCCACTCTTTTACCGCTAATGCCACACTGAAGCATTTATTTGCATTTTACAAATGGTAATATTATTACCACAACTCTTATTAATGTACTGGTCTTGCTGGCATTTTACTTCATGACTCGTGATTGTCATTATTAATGAAGGTCTTTGGTTGTAGCTACATCTTTTCCTGTACAGGCAACTGTCTGCAGTCGTCCTTGCATCCCATACTGCTTAACCGAGCATGACAACTTCATTAAAAAAGTCAGTTTTCCCCGTTAACTTTCAAGTATATAGACTTCACAGCAGCAGCAATTACAAACATTAATTTTAGATAATTCAGTTGGCAATCAAAACAAGTTAAATTATTAAGATTCACCGTTATGAAGGAATTATATATAGTCAATGTAATATTGATTGCGTTCATGATGTAGGTATTTTCGAATTTTATATGTTTAAAAATTGGTTTTAATAGTATTTGGTATAATACTGTGCTATGTATTTCGTATTGCTATGTTTTTATATTTTGTACACTGCTTTGAGCAGCCTGTTTATGACCAGGGGAACAGTCCAGAAATATTTTACATAAATAAATAACATTTGAATTAAAAGTTCATAACATTCATCCTAATTTCATCAGAAGGGAAGAAAATGCTGTGTCTCTGTATATCTTCCTCTCCCCCTCCCATTAGAACATACGACTTTCCATACTGGGTTAAGCCAAAGGTCCATCAAGTCCAATCCAGGTCACAAGTACCTGGCAGGATCCCAAAAGTTGATGGTTTGTATGCTGCTTATTCCAGGGATAAGCAGTGGATTTCATCCAAGTCCAGCTTAATAATGGTTTATGGACTTTTCCTCCAGCAACTTGTCCAAGCATTCTTTAAACCCAGCCATGGAGACAGGAATACCATGGAGATTCAGTATATGCAAATGTATCTCATGCATATTCATTATGGATATCCTGAAAACCCGACTGGCAGTGGGATCCAGAGGACAGGTTTGGAGAGCCCTGGCTTAGTACATCAGCTTTAGAGCTTCAACAATCCACAACTGTAGGTAAAGAAGTCCACAATGAGTCTGTTGATTGGTTTTTGATTCATCTTAATGTATCTGAGAGGACGAGAAATTATTAGAAGAAACTTTGATTTTGAATTTATCCTAAACCCATTTTTTCTGCTGTTTTTAAACATGATATCTATGCATTACAACAGCAGTTCTCAACCGGTGTATCGTGACACACCAGTGTGTTGCCAAGCACACACAGGTGTGTCTGCCCCCCCCCCCCCCCTGCCTGGCCCAGCTGCTCCCCCTGCCCCACCGAGATGCAAACTCTTCCTCTGCCTGGGCTTAAAATGCCAATAGCCCAGGCAGAATGTGGCAGGAGAGCTGGAAGAAGCACTCAGTGTCGGCGGTACTAGCAGCATGGTCTCTTCTTCCTGCCCTCCCCCTCAGCCTGGAAGAGGAAGTAATATGCAGCAGCCACATGCACAGGAAGAAGAGTCCATACTAGGTACAGTGCATGCATCATTGGCTTGAAGGAGAAAAGCACGCGGCCTGGAGCAAAAAGAGGAGCAACATCAGCCCCTGTGGCCAATGGAACTCCTTTATCGAGGCCGCAAGGGCTGGAAGAGGAAGAGGCTGTTGCTGACACTAGTTGTTCTTCAGTGAGGGGACAGAGAGTGAGTGAGTGAGCGAGCATATGTGTTTGAGACTCTGTGTGTGTGTGAACATCTGTGTGTGTCTGTGTGAAAGAGAGAGACATGTATGTATGTCAGTGATTGGGAGCCTGTATATGTGTGTGTGATTGAGAACCTGTTTATGTGAAAGAGAGCATGTGTTTGTGATTGAGATCCTTTGTATGTGATGTGATTGAGAACCTGTTTATGTGAAAGAGAGCATGTGTTTGTGATTGAGATCCTTTGTGTGTGATTGAGAACCTGTTTATGTGAAAGAGAGCATGTGTTTGTGATTGAGATCCTTTGTGTGTGAGAGAGACAACATGTATGTAAGTGTATGATTGAGAACCTGTATATGTGAGAGAGAGCATGTGTATGTATGATTAAAACCCTGTGTGCATAAGAGAAAGAGAGCATGTGGGTAATTGAGTGATTGAGAGAGAGCATGTGTATATGTGTGTAACTGAGAGCCTATGTGAGAGAGAGAACTTGTGTATGACAGAGAGAGGAGAAAGTTGCAAGCAACCTCCCCCCCCCCCCCCCCCACACACACACACACTCCTAATTTACAACAATTTCAGGGCACCTGGAAATCAAACGTTTCCAGGTATGGAGAGTAGAGCATTTTTATCATTATTTTTAATTATTGGGTCTTTGTATCTGCTGTTTTGAAATATTTTATTGGTGTCTGAAAATTTTTTATATGAGTTTTTAATTATTGGATATTCCATTCATCAGCTGTTTTGAAATAATCTGTTCTTTTTATTAGTATGGTTTTACTGCTATTGGTTTTATATTTCTTGATTTATTTTATGAGGACTGGCAATGTTTCTCTTTTTCGTTTGTTGCACTGTATAAAGAGTCTCTGGCTTAATGCGATTTCCAGTTCAGTTTTGGTCTGCATGTTTCTATTTATGCTTTATGGTCTCTTTATTCTTTGTTTGGTGAGGGTTTGCATGTGTGACTGAAGTGAGGTATTCTGCTTGTGTATAGTTTCTAGGTAGGGCTCTATAGCAGCCTGATTAGTTCCGTTTTCCTAATAGGAGGAGTATTGGAGTTTTAAGGTCTGGTGTGATATTTTCAGTGTTGTCTTTTCTTAGGTTAGGTGGTTACTGTTTAAGTGCTGGAAGTTGGTGCTGTTCTGGAATGGGAGGTTTACTATTTATGTAATTTTTGTTCAGAAGGAGTACATTTTTAGCAATAAAAATAATATTGGGCCTTTTTTTTTATTTCTGCCGTGGATTATAATGAGCAGTGAATCACAAATGTGAGCGTTGTCAGTCAGGTGTGTCATGATGGGAAAAAGGTTGAGAACCGCTGCATTATAAGACCCTGTCTTTTTCCCCATGAACATTCCCTTTGGTTTTGTGTGATGGATTTCATTGGCACAGGATGTCCAGATGCCCCCAAAACATGACCTGCATTCTTCACAGGCACCCAAAATTCTCCAAGAAGAGGCTGATGCTAAGTTTAAAGGGGTAGATTTTCACACGGGGTTACACTGGGGCTGTTTTGCAGAACTGCAACTCCCAATTTCAGAGAGCGATTCTCTGTTCCTGTTTTCTCATTTTATTAAATACTCTTCCTCCAAGAGGGAACTAGGAGATGTTCCTTTCTCTGTTATCAAATTGTCCCCATTTTTAATATTGACATCTATGTTTTTTCCCCTCACTTCACTAACCTAAGTTTCACAGATGGGAATCACTGTTTATGTGTTGTACTAACAACTAAACATTAGCAGACTGTCCCACATTTGGCATGGCAGTCCAGCACATTTTCTTACTTCTGTCTTCATAGGAGTTAAGAAGAAACAGAAACAAATCAGATCCAAGAAAAAGAGGCATTTGACAAGTGTTGGGATTTATCCACTTATTTGGCAAATTTCCAACCTCTAAAGCAGGTTGGGAAAGAATGGGACAAGAAAAATCTCACAAAAAAACAAAAGAAAACGTTCTGTAAATATGTTTAGTATTGGGATTAAAAACTAGAAAAGACAATGTTAAAAGATAATACTCTGCAGAAGGCGTCTTTGAAAGGCCTATCTCCATTCCCAACAGAAACTTTACCACGGTTCCATGTTTCTATAGAAAATGGGAGAATATTATTGGTCTGCAGAAAAGATGTTGCTATAGACCACTCTGGGTTGTCTTGAGAAGAGCGGGATAGAAAATGGAAATGGAGCGATGTCAGTGAGGTTCGCTCCCATTCAGCGCAGTGGGTATGTAAGTGCTGTGAACTAAAAGGTTCATTCAAACACATCACTGTTCATAGCTATTTTTATGTTGATGCTAGCAGAAATACTTGCTCTTTGTCCAGGTTAGAGGAAACCCCCCTTTCCACCCCAAGAGTCTTCTCACTGCCAAGACGGTAATATTTTTGTGTAATTGATTAAAGCATTTTGCTACACAACATTAAGTACCCTCTCCCAGGAGTCATAGTAAGGTCTGCCTTAGCTTCAGACAAGAAGCTCAGTGCGTGCCTGGCACTGGGTACTATTTTGTAATATCCAAAGGTAACGATATGACTTTTATGTCACAATGAGGCTCGGGAAAACTAAATACGAATGAAAACCAGTTTGCTCCACACCTCCTTCCGCAAGGGGAGGCAGCCTAATTGAAATTAAGGTTAGATTCCGCCTTTCGAGATTAAAAATCCTATCAACACAGATTGCAATCAATACGATAAACCTACATTATAGGTGGCATAAGGGCTAAGAGGGTGTCAGTAACAGCCCTATGGGAAGCCTCCCCCCGCAGGTGGTAGGGGCTGGGGAGGGTGGGGGGAGGGCAATCCAGTCATTATTATTCCGATAGTCTTTGCAAACTCCACCATAATGTTAACGAGCATTCAGAGGAGAGGGTTACACTCCAGCTAGTCAGGAGGGCTGGCACCTCGAGTTTTATCATAATTAACCTTATGGCATTATTACTACACCCATGTATGTAAAATATGTTTTGCATGTCGAAATAATTCACAAATACTATAAATGGATACCTAGGACTGCATGATCCTAGAACCTAAGAATCTGAAATTAATACGTTTAGTAATGCTTTTAGCTTCACGGCTCAGACAGCCATATCCTTGTGATCTTTCCACATCTTGGGGATATTGGATATTCAGATGGGAAACAGATATAAAGGGAAGATGTTTAGTAGTATGAGGTAGTTTTGGCTCCTGGCAGGAATCCTAATTTTTTGTTGGCTTAAGGAAAGGATTTTCGGGGGATTTCACTTTTAAATGGCTGCAGTGAGCTCTCAGAGGAGAAAACACCATGTCATGGTCAGGGATAGAAAAACAGAGATCAGGCTATTCTGAGAGGAGATTAGGTGTTGTGGAAGTGATTTTGGTGGTTTCTTCTCAGTAAAGGCATGGGCTAACCACATCCCCAGCTCTCTCTACTTTCTCACTCTTTCCCCATCCTTTCTCAAAGACCCGTAAGCAGCTGAAACCCTTTCAGGAGGGAGGATCTTTGCGGTCAGAGTTGAGAAAACAAGGGAGAGAAGGCTCAGATTACAGCTGACTGCTTATATTTGCTGTCAACACATTTTTAAAAACACACGTTTTGCAAATGATTTTGTCAAAATTGACAGCCCCTCCTCTTCATTAAAATGTTATATAACAGTTAGCCATTAGCAATGGGGCATAGCTAGAACTGAATTTTTTTTTTTGGGGGGGGGGGGCAGGGCACCCAAGACTAACGTGGGTGGGCATTGTGGCCTGCCCCCACCCCACCCAACTCCCATCCCCATCCCTTGGCGGTGGCGACAAAACCCTTTTACTTCTGGCAATGCACTCTGGGGCCGATGCAATAAATATGCGCAGAAAGCGGGCGCTGAAGTCAGTGCCCACTTTCTTAACGTGCCCCCAGGCACCCCTCCTTGCTAACGAGAACCCGATTGGCATCAGCTGTCCGCTGGTTAGGAAAACCGACGCTGAGTTTATTGGCTTATCAGTTCAGCATCCATTTTCTGCATCCAACTGCTGGCATTTTTTTTAAAACTTTTTTTTTTTAAGTTTATTTAGTTTCATTTTTCCTCCTACTTAATATCCAAGTGCAGGATAACAGTGCACTCGGCTGAGCACACTGTATTGCATGGGCCCTTCTATCTCCTATCTCTTCACTTTGGTCTCCCTGGCCTGTCTCTACTGTTTCTCATTCTTCCTTTGTGGTTAAGGCAACTACTTTATACAAGTGTTAATGTCTCAGGCTGCTGCAGAGCAATTATTTAAATAGGTTTCCACCCAGCCCAGGGATTACTGAGCTCTGAAGGGGCTGAGAGGAGCAGGGATAGATATTACCCCTCAAAGGAAAGAAAGACTTGGATGGCCTCAAACCTTTACATGTCTAGCTCACGAGCAGTGGTGTTTCCCAACCAAGGTAGCCTCCTTAAAAGTGCAGGGGATCATGGACTGGCAATGCTTCCAGTGCCTCCAGATCCTCAGGGGCTTGAGACAAAATTGAGGGGGCACAGGTCCCCTGAAGCCCACCCATGGCTGTGACTCTGGGCTTGGAAGACATCTTTCTTCTAAAGGGTATGCTCCTGAATTATTGCATTCATATCAGAAAAACACTTTTCAGTTTCTTCCTGCAAATTATATCATCTTCTCAATGTGTTCTGCTTTAGACATGGAAGTTTCCTCCTGCTCAGTCGGAACCAGAGCTGGGATTTTGGTGCCATTAGCCTGGGATTTTTTCCACCCTATTTTGTATCCCCATCCCAATCTGTCTCGTCCAAAACTATTACCGGCATGGTTAAAAGGGAAGGTGAAAGAAGCTATTTTAGCCAAAAGATCTTCATTCAAAAATTGGAAGAAGGATCCAACAGAAGAAAATAGGATAATACATAAATGTTGGCAAGTTAAATGTAAGACATTGATAAGACAGGCTAAAAGAGAATTTGAAAAGAAGTTGGCCGTAGAGGCAAAAACTCACAGTAAAAACATTTTAAAATATATCGGAAGCAGAAAGCCTGTGAGGGAGTCAGTTGGACCGTTAGATGATCAAGGGGTTAAAGGGGCACAGAGAAGATAAGGCCATCATGGAAAAATTAAATGATTTCTTTGCTTCAGTGTTTACTGAAGAGGATGTTGGGGAGGTACCCGTACTGGAGAAGGTTTTCATGGGTAATGATTCAGATGGACTGAACCAAATCACGGTGAACCTAGAAGATGTGGTAGACCTGATTGACAAACTGAAGAGTAGTAAATCACCTGGACCGGATGGTATACACCCCAGAGTTCTGAAGGAACTAAAAAATGAAATTTCAGACCTATTAGTAAAAATTTGTAACCTGTCATTAAAATCATCCATTGTACCTGAAGACTGGAGGATAGCTAATGTAACCCCCATATTTAAAAAGGGCTCCAGGGGCGATCTGGGAAACTACAGACCAGTTAGCCTGACTTCAGTGCCAGGAAAAATAGTGGAAAGTATTGACTGCATCAAAATCACAGAACATATAGAAAGACATGGTTTAATGGAACAAAGTCAGGATGGCTTTACCCAAGGCAAGTCTTGCCTCACAAATCTGCTTCACTTTTTTGAAGGAGTTAATAAACATGTGGATAAAGGTGAACCTGTAGATGTAGTGTACTTGGATTTTCAGAAGGCATTTGACAAAGTTCCTCATGAGAGGCTTCTAGGAAAAATAAAAAGTCCTGGGATAGGTGGTGATGTCCTTTTGAGGATTACAAACTGGCTAAAAGACAGGAAACAGAGAGTAGGATTAAATGGACAATTTTCTCAGTGGAAGGGTGTGGGCAGTGGAGTGCCTCAGGGATCTGTATTGGGACCCTTACTTTTCAATATATTTATAAATGATCTGGAAAGAAATACAACAAGTGAGGTAATCAAATTTGCAGATGATACAAAATTGTTCAGAGTAGTTAAATCACAAACAGATTGTGATAAATTGCAGGAAGACCTTGTGAGGCTAGAAAATTGGGCATCAAAATGGCAGATGAAATTTAATGTGGACAAGTGCAAGGTGATGCATATAGGGAAAAATAACCCATACTATAGTTACACAATGTTAGGTTCCATATTAGGTGCTACAACCCAAGAAAGAGATCTAGGCGTCATTGAAATCGTCGGTTTAGTGTGCTGCGGCAGTCAAAAAAGCAAACAGAATGTTGGGAATTATTAGAAAGGGAATGGTGAATAAAACGGAAAATATCATAATGCTTCTGTATCACTCCATGGTGAGACCGCACCTTGAATACTGTGTACAATTCTGGTCGCCGCATCTCAAAAAAGATATAATTGCGATGGAGAAGGTACAGAGAAGGGCGACCAAAATGATAAAGGGAATGGAATAACTCCCCTATCAGGAAAGACTAAAGAGGTTAGGACTTTTCAGCTTGGAGAAGAGACAGCTGAGGGGGGATATGATAGAGGTGTTTAAAATCGTGAGAAGTCTAGAACGGGTAAATGTGAATCGGTTATTTACTCTTTCGGATAATAGAAAGACTAGGGGGCACTCCATGAAGTTAGCATGGGGCACATTTAAAACTAATCGGAGAAAGTTCTTTTTCACTCAATGCACAATTAAACTCTGGAATTTGTTGCCAGAAGATGTGGTTAGTACAGTTAGTATAGCTGTGTTTAAAAAAGGATTGGATAAGTTCTTGGAGAAGTCCATCACCTGCTATTAATTAAGTTGACTTAGAGAATAGCCACTGCCATTAGCAACGGTAACATGGAATAGACTTAGTTTTTGGGTACTTGCCAAGTTCTTATGGCCTGGATTGGCCACTGTTGGAAACAAGATACTGGGCTTGATGGACCCTTGGTCTGACCCAGTATGGCATATTCTTATGTTCTTATGTTCTTGGGCCAGGAGCCCATGCACCAGAGCTCCTTCTGGAACTCTGCAATCATGGGCCCTAAATCTGACCACTGGGTGTTGCAAGTATGCAATGAACAATGACCATAAGAACAACTGTGACTTTTGAGTCAGTCTGTGAGTCTATGAGCACGAGCCCGAAAGAGAAAGGGGGAGTGCCAAAAGCAACCCTTGCCCTGGGCACCATTTTGTCCAGCAATTGCCCTTCTGCTAGCAAATAAGGCAGAAGATCAATATATTGAGTTTGAGAACATGGTCTTCTATCCTGCAGCCCAGCACGATATGGGTGCATAATGGGTTGCCTCAGTTCAGTGGATGAGGGGGATGGAGAACAGAAGAGGGTTAGAAGCATTTAGTGTTCCTTATAAGAAATGGAAACAGCTTTTAAGGCAGCCCTGCTCCCCTCCCTCACAGGACTTAGGTACTCTCCTCGGAGGGACTGACCATATGCTCTGTTGAGCGGAAGAGTTAATTCAAGCAAGATGTGCTCAAGGGGTAAAACAGTTGCCCCAGTCTGCCAGATCTGAGTTAATGCTCTTTGAGCCTCTTCAACTGAGGATGAGGATGACTGGGAGCCAAAATCTATGTGAAATGTGGAGGATAGAGAGGCTCCCAAAACAGAAATGGGAAAACAAAAGAATGGCCATAAGCCAGGATGATACATTGGACCATTTTTCTAGAGCTCTTCTTAATTTAAAAACATGTATGATTCAGAGAATAACCTGAAAGTATATAAGAGCTAGACCCAAGAAAGCTTCTAAAGCATCTGCCAATACCAGAGAAATAAACAGGAATAAATTGTAGTCACATTGTAATCTTACTAGATTAAGTGTTGAACAGTATTTATGGCGTGTCATCCTCACAGGCTTCAGTTTTGGCATGGCGATAAAGTTATTATTCCAACCTTTCTCTAGGCAAAAAAAACAAAACAAAACAATAATATTTATCATTTCTACATCACTACTATAGACTTGTACATGATAACTACTAGCTTGAGCTCAAAGATGGTTGAATGACCAGAAGAATGTATAGGAGAATCAAACCAGGGTCTCCAGAGTCACGCCTGCGTGTGCTAATTACTGTTCTGAATACAATGAGGAAATGTTTGTGGATATTCATTTTCAAACTAAGACAACATGCTTTTTTCCTTAAAATGATGGAAAATACTGTAAGAGATTGCACTTTACCTTACAGTGTGACAGAAAAAGGGCAAGTGATAACAATATGATTTTTTTTTCAAGTAACAAAAGCAGAAAAGCAAAGGTAAGGAGCACCATCTTTTTGCTGTAAAAAAGATTCATTCTTAAAAAGTATCAGTAGTCAACCTCCAGTCCTGATGGACACCAATCTGCTCCAGTTTTCAAAATATATCCTAATGAATATGCATAAGATAGATATTCATACATTTGAAGGCGCATGCATACAAATTTATCTTGTGCATATTTGTAACCCATGGGCTGAGGTCCTCACTGAGGAGTCCTTGGGCCACCCTCAATTCCAAGGGCTTAAGCGATCCAAACTTCCTATATTGTCCTTAAGTCCCTCTCTAAGTTCCAAGATTTCCTGTTGTGGAGAGAGGGGAGAGTAGGACAGATTATTCTCCAAGGCCCTGAGAGTTGTTAAGAAAGCTTTTGCAAATGGCAGTAATAATCACACTGGAAGCTGAAAGAGGTTTCCAACTTAACTTTACTGACAACTGGTGGCGGAATAGTCAAAATGACTATTTACAAATCCATATGCAAGCCGATCCATTTACATGTTTTGCTCTTCAATACATCTGTGACTTTGTAACACTTTTTTTTTTTTTTATTAATTTATTTCTCATTTTCAATTGTTACAAACATATCAATATTTGCATAGAAATACATGTACTGGGTTTCATTATTTTAAATCAGAAAATATTCCTCAAGAAATACAATAAGCATAAATCTTTAATGAGAAAAAAAATAAAAAACCCAATTCATTAGTATTAAAAATACCTGAGGGCTAATTGCACAATAAGAAAACCAATAGGGAGTGTATATCACTTAAATTACTTTAAACAGGGCCCTTCTCATAATCCCTGCTATATTTCCATTTATACTAACTCGGGATAGGGGAAGAAGATGGTAATTTCCTTGATTCTATAAACCCTTTTAATTGTTCTGGTGTAAAGAAGATAAATATATCATTTTGTTTTTTCATTACACATTTGCATGGAAATCTTAAAGTAAAGGTATAACCTAAGGCAATTGCCTCTTGGCGTAGTGCCAAAAAGGCTTTCCTTCTTAATTGTGTTGGATATGCCAAGTCTGGGAATATCTTTATTTGTTTATCCATAAAATTGACAGGATATTTTTGAAAGTAATTCTTCATAATTAAATTAATATCTTTAAGTGAGAAAAAACTTACCAAAAGGGTTCCCCATTCAATAATCTGAGCGCTAGACTCCAGAAAATTGGTGAGGTCTCCCTGAAATGGTAAATCAGACCTATTATTTACATTTCTATTTTTTGGCAAAAAGTAGCAATTTACTATGTTTATAGTTTCCCCAGAGACAGCACCAAGTATTTCAAATAGAAACTTTTTTAAAGTGACTAGGGGTAATTTCCCAATCACTTGAGGAAAATTTAAAAATCTTAGATTATATTTCTTGGCGCTGTTTTCTAGAGATTCTACTCTTCTAGTTATTGACTCTCTGTCTTTTACAACTGCTACTTGGAAATCAGTATTTTTCTTTTGAATATTTTCTAAATTTTTTGTCCTGTCAGCTATATCCTTAATTTGTCTTTGTATTTGCAACATTTCTTGTTGATTCCCAGTCATTAGCAGATCAACCTTCTTTTCCACCCCCTTTATATTTAAGGACATTCCCTCCATCTTTTCCCACAATGTCTCGAGAGTTACCACTGCTGGCCGGGTGGGCAAACCTGGAATTATATCATGGGTGGATGGTTCAGCATTCCCTTCTGACGGGATTGCTGTTTCCAAGTCTCTTTCTCCACCGCTTGGAATTTCCCCCATGATCATAGGGGCTCGTTCAAGGATACCTTCTACTGAAGCCCCCTCAGGACTTGTCCCTACCAGTCTTTCTGCAGGTGGTATGCCGGTGTTCGGGCTTAGGGAAGCCTCCTCTGGAGGCACATTCAGCCCTCCCTGGCTGAAAGGCACATCAGAGTCCTTGTTCAACCCTTCTTTTAAAGCAGGAGAGAGCATGAATCTACTGATTTCCTGTTGGATAGGAGACGGTAAGGGAAGTGAGGGAAACACTCTCACTTTCCCCTTGCGTTTCGGAGGCATGATCAAATAAGCTAATCCAAGTCCATCAGCAGTCCACTCAATTATGCAGCCAACCAACTTAGTGTGCAATATAGATGTTAATCAGAGAGTTCGGAAATATCAATCAGGTATAATATTTTAGTAACAGTACCTTATGGAGTAACCGACACAGATGGATTATTTCGACGTCCCGACGTATCCGGGCGAAGCCGGGCAAAGCCGGATCGGCGCGCGCCCCTTGAGCGCGCGCGGCTTTAGCAGCGCGCCGGCTCTGCTGCGCGCCGCCTGTCGCCCCGCTTTAAAGGGGCACTTCCGGGTTCCGCCCCGGGGCCGCCCTTCGACGTCACCGGCATCGATTTGCGTGGCTGTAGCGTCGCCGTCAGGGAGAGCTCTCTTACCCCGGTCTCTATCAGCTGTAGCAGGAAGGTTAGTCCGGTCTTTTACTCTGCGCCCTCAGATTGGAATCCAAGCCACCCCGCTTTAAAGGGGCACTTCCGGGTTCCGCCCCGGGGCCGCCCTTCGACGTCACCGGCGTCGATTTGCGTGGCTGTAGCGTCGCCGTCAGGGAGAGCTCTCTTACCCCGGTCTCTATCAGCTGTAGCAGGAAGGTTAGTCCGGTCTTTTACTCTGCGCCCTCAGATTGGAATCCAAGCCACCCCGCTTTAAAGGGGCACTTCCGGGTTCCGCCCCGGGGCCGCCCTTCGACGTCACCGGCGTCGATTTGCGTGGCTGTAGCGTCGCCGTCAGGGAGAGCTCTCTTACCCCGGTCTCTATCAGCTGTAGCAGGAAGGTTAGTCCGGTCTTTTACTCTGCGCCCTCAGATTGGAATCCAAGCCACCCCGCTTTAAAGGGGCACTTCCGGGTTCCGCCCCGGGGCCGCCCTTCGACGTCACCGGCGTCGATTTGCGTGGCTGTAGCGTCGCCGTCAGGGAGAGCTCTCTTACCCCGGTCTCTATCAGCTGTAGCAGGAAGGTTAGTCCGGTCTTTTACTCTGCGCCCTCTGACTTTGTAACACTTAATGCATCTTTTCTTTCATTCCTGATCCTTGCCCATTGTAAAGGTAGTTTAGAAGCTTCCTCCCAAATTTTAGGATTCAGGTTTCTCTAATCCAATTCAGATGAAACACTTTAAAGTCCCAGAAGGCATACCTTTGTCCAGATGAATAGAATTTACTCCTGACTTCTTAGTCCAGACGACTCACGTACCTTGAGGATATCTCTTCACTCCTTCTTTCACTATCCAAGCGATAGCATAGTGGTTAACAGCAGATGGGTACCACTGGTCTTCTCTGAAGTCCAAGTTCTCCTCCTCCCAGAACTGAATGAAGATTCATTTCTTTAGTGACCTTAAAAGATCAACGGGCTTTCATTGTGAGAAGCTCCTACTCTCCTTTTAGATGGTAGCACTGAGTCTCTGAATCCTTGGGAACTCAGAAGATAAAAATAAACCAGCTTCCAAAAGGAAACCCAAACCTGAGGAGAGAGAAGAAGGATAGATTAATTTCTTCTCCATAAACAAAAGGGTCAAAAGTTGGAATCATTAAGATGGGAGAAAGGCACCTTTTTTTCTAATCCAAGATTCTTTCCAAGAAACCCAAAGCTATTTTCCCAAAAGCAAGAAGCAAGCATGACAGCTTGCTGTCTTTGAAAAGGGCAACTCAGAATCCACACCTACAAAATGGTGCCTTGGGTTTTATAGGCCAGGACTCCACCATTACTTTCACTCACATGGGGGAGCTACAATCCTACCAAAGCTAAGTCTTTTCTCTACCCCTTAATTAATTGGTATGCTCCTTTAGTAGAGACTCAGTAGAGCTCCCTACATATTCATTAAAGACATCCTGAAAACCTGAGTGGATTGGTGTCCATGGGGACTTGAAGTTGCTACACCTGCACAAGAGATAGAGAGATTTCCATTTTTTACATTACCAACTCAGTTTGATGTAGATCATTAGTGAGCAAAAGGTACTATTATCTGACAACTGTGAGGTGATCATGTGAAATAAGGTAGCAGCCTCAGTCTACACTACATGAACAATTATCATAAGCCCACTAGGGGCCTGATGTACTGAACATTTTTCCCATAGACAGAATATGGGGAAAACCTTTTAGCCCATCAAGCAGTAGGTCACACCTTTCTGTACAAGGTCTATAGGTACATGGAAGAGTTCACCGTTCACAATTTAGAATCTTTCACCTTTATGCACTAAATAAAACAAGAAAACTTGAAATATATTACAGCTGTATTATATATATGAATAATATGGTAATAGTGTAACTATCTAGGCAGACAAGGATCCGAGCACATGAAACCAGATTTCTAAAGCCCTTTTTGGTAGTCTTTAAGATGAAATGTGCAGAGAGGTAATAAAAGACATAACACACCATTCAGTAAAAAGACTAGCCATCTCCTTCATATAGGGCTCCATTCAACCAAATTTGGTAGTGTACATAAAAAAATCATAGGTAGATTTGGCATGATTAATAAACATATAATTTCACATTCTGAGGTCTAAAATAAGGCTAGAGGAATGCCGTGGACCAGCAAACCCTTGCAGTTGAGATTTCTATAAGTTGGAAGCTGAGTACATCTGCTGATCACTCTCTTTTCCCCTGATTATTTCTTTTTCTAATGAGAATGTGGGAACTTTGGGGGGGGAGGTGTCATGTGATAGGGAGAACCTGGATATTAGTTTTATAAAAGGCAGGGAAGGAATCCTACATGACAAAAGGAAGAAGGGAAGAGCTAAAAGAGGGTTACATAAGGTCAGGGAAGAAAAAAATCAAAGAGAGATGAAAAGAAGTGAAGAATTGGACCACCCAGTTTAGGGTACGAGATCCTGGGCATTTTCCTCTGCCTGCGGTAGTGAGACAAGGACCATACCTAGGAATTATAGTCTTTATTACAGATAGTAGAGATAACCAAAGGTACCAAGGACTGAGCTTTTAGAGGAAACAGAACAATAGTCGACCAGTGCCAATCTTAAGGACCCCATGGTTATTAGTAACTTACGGGGTACATGGCTAGCAAAGTGAGGTAGTCAGAAGTGTGAAGCATCTACTTGACCATAGGATTAAAGGTCAGCTATATTCAGTGAAGAACCAATTTGGCAGTGCACTACCTCCATGTTCTTAAGGTTTCCATAGCATTAACTATAATTATCAGCCAAACACAAATAGGAACATGATGACAGAATCAACCCAATTAATTTTTTAATTTAGCATTATAATTCCCATCACTTCCTTAGAGATCCCCTGTATTTATCCCATGCTTTTTTGAATTCAGAGACTGTTTTTGTCTCCACCACTTCCACTGGGAGGCTGTTCCATGCATCCACCACCCTCTCTGTAAAGAAATATTTCCCAAGATTACCCCTGAATCCACCTCCTTTCAACTTCTTTGCATGACCCCTCATTCTAGACCTTCTTTTCTGTTGAAAGAAGCTCACCTTCGGTGCATGTGTTAGGAATTGTGGACCTTTGGGCCGAGATGGGGTTGACGCTACCTGAGGGGTTGAGCCCCACAGGTCCCCAATGTCGGGAGGTGAGGCTGGCCAAGAACAGAGGCAAGCAGTGACTTCACCAGTACTGACCCTCGTTCCCCACAGGTTGAGCCCTTGGGTGTTGGGGCCGGCTGGACTTAGGAGTACCTCTGTGTGGCTGGTCCTGGAGGGAATAGACGGCTCGGTGCAGAGAGTGTCAGAGAGGTTAGGTACAGTCCAAGACTGAGGCACTCTCGGAAGAAAAAGGAGAGAGAGCCTCAGAGGGTGCAGGACACTGCAGCTCTGAAGACTGTAGAGCAGGACCTCATGGGAGAGGCCTCGAGATGAGGAGGTGCAGGTGCAGAGACTTGCAATGTGGAATACTGAGTTAAGGCTAGAGCGGGGAATCCACTGTAGCAGGTACCAGTAGAGTAGTAGCGCAGAGGAACTGCTCAAGACACGGCAATGCAGTGATAGGACCTTATGTAGTAGAAGGGCTGGTAGGGTGCCCCGAGGAGCAGGGAACACAGAGACACAGTCCAGAAGCGTACAGCGCTGAGCTAGATTTTGATGAGTAAAGGCACGGAGGCAAGATCCCCAATGTAGAAGTGCCATGGTGGTCCCGAGGAGCGGAGGGTGCTGAGAGAGGATCTCAGGTGCAGTAGCACTGAGCCAGGCCCCGAGGAGCGGGAAGCACTGAGAGAGAGTCCCAGATGAAGTAGCGCTGAGCCAGGCCCCGAGAAGCGGGAAATGCCGAGAGAGAGGGTCCCAGGTGAAGTAGCGCTGAGCCAGGCCCAGAGGAGCGGGAAGCGCTGAGAGAGAGTCCCAGATGAAGTAGCGCTGAGCCAGGCCCCGAGGAGCGGGAAGCCCTGAGAAGGAGGACTCCTTCTCAGCATGGAAACCTTTGAGATATTTAAATGTCTCTATCATATCTCCCCTGTCTCACCTTTCCTCCAGAATGTACATGTTTAGATCTTTGTCATATACTTTAGAATGAAGACCATGGACCATTTTAGTAGCTACCCTCTGGACTGACTGTATCCTGTTTATATCCTTTTGAAGGTACGGTCTCCAAAATTGTACACAGTATTCCCAAGTGAGGTCTCACCAGGCACCTATACAGGGGCAATATCATCTCCCTTTTTCTGCTAATCAACCCTCTCTCTAAACAGCCAAGCATCTTTATTGCTTTTACTGTTGCTTTATCAACCTGTTTGGCCACCTTAAGAACATAAGAAATTGCCATACTGGGTCAGACCAAGGGTCCATCAAGCCCAGGATCCTGTTTCCCACAGAGTCCAAACCAGGCCACAAGAACCTGGCAAGTACCCAAACACTAAGAATATCCCATGCTACTGATGCCAGTAATAGCAGAAGCCATTCCCTAAGAAACACAACTTAGACCCTAATGTATTAGCTAATTTCAGACCCATCTCTAACCTCCCATTCGTTGCCAAACTAACGGAGAAACTGGTAAACACTAGAGATGTGAATCGTGTCCTCGATCGTCTTAACGATCGATTTCGGCTGGGAGGGGGAGGGAATCGTATTGTTGCCGTTTGGGTGTGTAAACTATCGTGAAAAATCGTTAAAATTGTGAGCCGGCACACTAAACCCCCCTAAAACCCACCCCGACCCTTTAAATTAAATCCCCCACCCTCCCGAACCCCCCCCCCCAATGCTTTAAATTACCTGGGGATCCGGCGGTGGTCCAGAACGGCGGCGGTCCGGAACGGCCCCCTCAATAGAATCGTGTTGTCTTCAGCCGGCGCCATTTTTCAAAATGGCCACCGCAAAATGGCGGCGGCCATAGACAAAAACGATTCGACGGAGGAGGTCATTCCGGACCCCCGCTGGACTTTTGGCAAGTCTTGTGGGGGTCAGGAGGCCCCCCCAAGCTGGCCAAAAGTTTCCTGGGAGTCCAGCGGGGTTTCGGGAGCGATTTCTCGCCGCGAATCGTTTTCGTACGGAAAATGGCGCCGGCAGGAGATCGAGTGCAGGAGGTCGTTCAGCGGCGGTCCGGAACCCCCGCTGAACGACCTCCTGCAGTCGATCTCTTGCCGGCGCCATTTTCCGTACGAAAACGATTCGCGGCGAGAAATCGCTCCCGGAACCCCGCTGGACTCCCAGGAAACTTTTGGCCAGCTTGGGGGGGCCTCCTGACCCCCACAAGACTTGCCAAAAGTCCAGCGGGGGTCCGGAACGACCTCCTCCGTCGAATCGTTTTTGTCTATGGCCGCCGCCATTTTGCGGCGGTCATTTTGAAAAATGGCGCCGGCTGAAGACAACACGATTCTATTGAGGGGGCCGTTCCGGACCGCCGCCGTTCTGGACCACCGCCGGATCCCCAGGTAATTTAAAGCATTGGGGGGGGGGGTTCGGGAGGGTGGGGGATTTAATTTAAAGGGTCGGGGGTGGGTTTTAGGGGGTTTTAGTGTGCCGGTTTTCCTGCCCTCCCCCTTCCCCCGATTTACGATTTTTTAACGATAAATCGGGGGAATTGGTATTGTATCGTGGCCCTAACGATTTTTTGACGATTTAAAATATATCGGACGATATTTTAAATCGTCAAAAAACGATTCACATCCCTAGTAAACACCCAGCTCTCCGAATATCTTGAAGACCACAAGATCCTATACCCCTCGCAATATGGTTTCCGTAAATCACGCAACACGGAAACCCTCCTCCTTACTGACCACATCATCATGGGGTTAGACAAAGGACACTCCTTTTTGTTAGTCCTGATAGACATCTCGGCGGCATTTGACACCGTCAACCATACCATCTTGCTGGATCGCCTAGCAGATATCGGCATTTCCGGATCTGCCCACAATTGGTTCAAGTCCTTCCTCAGCAATAGGACTTTTAAAGTCAAAATCAACAATAAAGAGTCTCCCCTAACAAAATCAACTCTTGGTGTACCTCAGGGTTCCTCCTTATCTCCAACCCTCTTTAACATATACCTCCTCCCCCTCTGCCAACTGTTAACAGACCTCAACCTAATTCATTATCTGTACGCTGACGACGTGCAGATTCTAATCCCGATAACAGAATCAATCTCAAAAGCGCTCACCCATTGGAATAACTGCCTTCTATCCATCACTAATCTGCTCAACAGCTTAAACCTGGTTCCCAACGCCTCTAAGACAGAGCTGCTCCACATCTCCTCAAATGAAAACAATATCTCCCCACCATCACCACACATCTCTCTCATTACCTGTAAGCAGGTTAGAGACCTTGGGGTAATACTAGACAACCGACTAAACCTTAAGAAAATGGTCAACACAACCTCCAAAGACTGTTTCTTCAGATTACAGGTTCTAAAATGACTTAAACCACTCTTATTCTTCCATGACTTCAGGACAGTCCTCCAAGCGCTACTGTTCGCCAAAATAGACTACTGCAGTGCCCTTTTCCTAGGCCTACCCAAAGCCACTACCAAACCACTGCAGATGATACAAAATGCGGCTGCGAGATTGCTGACCAGTACCAGACGCTGCGAACACATCTCACCCATCCTCAGGAACCTACACTGGTTGCCAGTTAATTTCAGAATTCTATACAAATCAATCACCATAATTCATAAAACCATCCATCAGCATCTTCAACTCGACCTGGAAATCCCATTCAAACTCCACTTCTCTAACAGACCAACTAGAGATATTCTCAAAGGCACTCTGAATTTTCCCCCTACTAAAGCCTCACGCCTCTCGACGACCAAAGAGAGCTTTTTCGATAGCTGGCCCATCTATCTGGAACAACATCCCTTCAAATCTTAGATTGGAGCCTTGCCTTTTAACTTTTAGAAAAAGACTTAAAACCTGGCTCTTTCACCAAGCCTTCGCCGACCCTCCAAACAACCACTAGTTGTCCTTCACACTTACCCGCTCTGGCATGTATACTCTCGAATGGACTCTGACTCTTCCAGGTTAAAGCACCATTAAGCTTTAACCCGTATGCTCCATGGTATCACTTTACTTTGTATCACTTTATTTTATTTTCCTGCCTTATCTTCTTTCCAGCTTGTTCAAGCTTCCAAGTTCCCTTTCCCTGTTGATTGTAACTTTGACTTATTCCTACCTATTGTTTATCTTTCATTTACTTGAATTGTGACCCCAGTTATACCCTTGTTAATTGTAAACCGATCTGATATGGTTATTTACTATGAAGGTCGGTATAAAAAACTGTTAAATAAATAAATAAATAAGTGAGTTTGATTAATAGCAGTTAATGGACTTCTCCTCCAAGAACTTATCCAAACCTTTTTTAAACCCAGCTACACTAACTGCACTAACCACATCCTCTGGCAACAAATTCCAGATTTTAATTGTGCATTGACTGAAAAAGAATTTTCTCTGATTAGTCTTAAATGTGCTACTTGCTAACTTCATGGAATGCCCCCTAGTCCTTCTATTATCCGAAAGAGTAAATAACCAATTCACATCTACTCATTCAAGATGACGCATGATTTTAAAGACCTCTATCATATCCCGCCTCAGCCATCTCTTCTTCAACCCGATGAGCCCTAACCTCTTTAGTCTTTCCTCATAGGGGAGCTGTTCCATTCCCCTTATCATTTTGGTAGCCCTTCTCTGTACCTTCTCCATCGCAACTATATCATTTTTGAGATGTGGTGACCAGAATTGTATACAGTATTCAAGGTGCGGTCTCACCATGGAGCGATACAGAGGCATTATGACATTTTCCGTTTTATTCACTATTCCCTTCCTAATAATTCCTAACATTCTGTTTGCTTTTTTGACTGCCGCAGCACACTGAGCCTACGATTTCAAAGTATTATCCACTATGATGCCTAGATCTTTTTCCTGGGTGGTAGCTCCTTATATGGAACCTAACATTGCATAACTACAGCTAGGGTTATTTTTCCCAATCTTCCTTTGTGTTTAGAAGAATTTCACTTCCAGTTAAGAACATAAGAACATAAGAAATTGCCATGCTGAGTCAGAGGCCAAACCAGGCCACAAGAACCTGGCAATTACCCAAACACCTAGAAGATCCCATGCTACTGATGCAATTAATAGCAGTGGCTATTCCCTAAGTAAAATTGATTAATAGCCATTAATGGACTTCTCTTCCAAGAACTTATCCAAACCTTTTTTGAACCCAGCTACACTAACTGCACTAACCACATCCTCTGGCAACAAATTCCAGAGCTTTATTGTGCGTTTCTGTAGCTTTCCCTTTAGTTTTCGCATCCTAAACCCTAAATGCATTACTTTGCAATTTTTAACCTTAAATCTTAGCTGTCAGAACTTAAGACAATTATTTGAGCTTCTTTAGATCCCTCCACATATTTTCTAAACCTTCCTGGCTATCCACTCTGTTACAGATTTTTGTATCATCAGCAAAAAGACACATGTTTCCCGAAAATCCTTCTGTTGCTCACAAAAATGTTGAAAAGAACTGGTCCAAGGACTGATCCCTGAGGCACACTGCTAGTAACACCCCCCTCCTCAGAGAAAACTCTATTTACCATTACCTTTTGTTGCCTCCCACTCAGCCAGTTTCTAACCCAGTCAGTCACTCTAGGATCCATACCAAAAGTGCATAATTTATTTATACATTTTCTGTGCAGAACTGTGTGAAAGGACTTACACCTAGCACTATCCCTTGATCCAACTGGTCACCAAATCAAAGAAATTGATCTGATTAATCTGGCAAGATTTATTTCGGGTAAAACTATGTTGCCTTGGATCTTGCAATCCATTCGATTTCAAAAATTGCAGTATCCTCTGTTTTAGGAGTGATTCCATTGGTTTGCTCATCACAGAGGTCAGACTAACCAGTCTGTAGTTCCCAGCCTCCTCCTTACTTCCAGTTTATGAACAGGAACCACATATGCCTGTTTCCAGTCCTTTGGGACTACTCCAGACTCTAAAGAAACGTTGAAAAGTTCAGCCAGCGGAATTGCCAGTACATCTCTAAGTTCCCTTAGTACCCTCAGAAGTATTCCATTCAGCTCCCATCATTTTATCTACATTAGGTTTAGTTAGCTCCTCACGAACACACTGTTCTGAAAATCAGTTCAGGTTTACCTCACTTCCAATTTTATTTGTGCTTGCTTTATATGGTCCTGCTCCAGGCCATTCCACAGTGAACACCGAACAGAAATATTTGATAAGCAATTTTGCTTTTTTTCTCATCAGCCTCTACATATTCCTCCCCTTCACCTTGGAGTCTCACAATGCCACTTTTGCACTTCCTTCTATCACTAACATATCTAAAAAAAAAAAAGTCTTATCCCTCCTGTTTTACCGTATTTATTGTTTTTACTTCTATTTGAATTTTTACATTCCTTTCTACTTTCCCAGCTTCTCTTAATTTTTCCAGATATTGTCGTCTGTCTTCCTCTTTCTGCGATCTCTTGTAGTTTATGAATGCTAATCTTTTCTCCCTTACCTTTTCAGCGGCCTCGTTTTCCTCTTCCCTTTATTTACATTCTTAACAAAAAGATTAGTTGCCCTTATGATATCTCCTTTATTTTTGCCCATTTCCCTTCCACTTCCCCTGGATTTTGACATCCAGTTAATGACTCATTGAGGTACTCCCCCATTTTAAGAAAGTTATTTTTCCTGAAGTCTAGGACCCTCGTCTTAGAATGAACCTTCATCTCTTGTGTCCTAATATTAAACCATATCATTCGGTGGTCACTGGGTCCCAGATGATCATCTACTAGAACATCAGAAAAACAACAGAAATACTGTAGTTCAGTATTGCTCCCTCCTGAGTGGGAGAATCCAGGATCTCTCTGATTCTAGAAGGTTCTACAGCTGGAATATCTCAATCAATATCTGGCAGATTGAAATCCCCTGGCAGCAGCACCTCATCCTGTGAATATCCTCCATTAAATCTCTCTCCATTTCTGTCTGTGATTGAGGTCTTTTATATTACACCAATATACATAAATAGATGTTCTATTACTTCTTTCCAGATTAACCCACAGCACCTCCTCTTTACCTCATAAGTCCAGCAATGGTGTTGCTTTAATATTGTTTTTTTTATATACAATGCCATGCATCTTCCTCCCTTCCTTCCTACCCAGTCCTTCCTAAATAGATTATAGTCCAGTATAACTATATCCCAGTCATTGTTTTCTCCGAGGACAGCAGGATGTTAGTCCTCACACATGGATGACATCATCAGATGGAGCCCTGATGCAGAAAACTTATGTCAAAGTTTCTAGAACTTTGACTAGGCACACTGAGCATGCCCAGCATGCCCTATACCATGCATCCACGTGGGGTCCCTCTCCAGTCTCTCTTTTTCCACAGAGCTGTAAGCATTGCAGTGTGAGTGAGCCCACTCTGGCTGTTTTTTGGCCTTGTGGAAAACTTAATATTTCTCGCATTTTTCACTGATTTTTTTCTCGTTCCATCACCAGGTCCCTCTCGGTGCCTTCCCTTAATGTCTCCTAGTCAGAGTTGTTGGAGATATAAGTAAGTTTCCTTTCGTGGTTGATTCCCCCAGGGTGGCGGTGCATTGGTGCCTGCTGGCCATTGACACCCCACTGCCCATCGTCTTCCATTAGTGCTATTTTCTTTCATCCATCATGGCCATGTCTGGTTTTTAGTGATGTCCCTGGTGCCCGTGGACCATGTCTATTAGGGAGCCACATGAGACATGTGTCCTCTGCCTAGGGGCATACATGACTTCCGTGGTTGCTGCTTATACACCCAGATGACCCCGAAGGGATGTCGACTTTGACTTGACAAGATGAAGCAGCACTTCATATCGAAGAAGTCTAAGCCATTGGCAGCAGCATCAGCATCAAAGCACCATGGACATCGAGCCATCGACATTGGTGGGATCATCGGTTCCATCAATGTCACCAGCGGACAGGGGCACTGGAGATCGACTATCGTCAAACTCCTCCAGGCCAAGGAAGTCAGGTTCCTTGTCATTGGCCTCGGCATCAGGAAAGGACTGGGCTGAGCACTGAGGGAAGCCAAAGAAGCATTGGCACCAGTTCCTGTCAATTCATGGTGCCTGGCATGGAGTTGTACAAGCTTTTGCTCCAATGCCTCTGAAGCGACACCACAGTGAGGAGTGCCAATCCTCCATCGGTGCCGGGGGTCCATGATGGTCTCCACCAATCCTGATGCTAGTCACTGATCCACCTCGAGTGTCCAAGGAAGATCTGACTATCCCTCCTTCCTCGCAGTTGATCTTGGCATTGGCAACGTTCAAGGAAGAGCTGGAGCATCGAGTCCAGCTAGCAGTAGACCGGGCGCTGCAGGTTTTCGGTCCTGTGGCACTGACGGCACCAGACCTAGTGTCGCCCATCCTCGGACCGCTTCTGGAAAAGCTCAATGTGCTCATTGGTGCATTACCAACCCAGTTGTTGTTGGTTCCCAAGACAGCATCAATGCCTGGCGGGGCACCGAGGCCTCCCCCTAACGATACTATGGTCATTGCCCGTTCCTCCTCCGAGGAAGCTCCACAGAGGCTGGCAGAGATGCTAAGGCCTGCCGCCCCCCCCCCCCCCCGTTCAGTTCTACTGGCCAGCAGGGGCCACCAGGTCTTTGCGCTTGACCATCCGGGTGTTGGAGTCACTAGCGTTCATTCTTAACTACCCAAAGTCTCATCTCAGTCTGTCACTTCAATTGGACTTCATAGGAGCCCTGCTAGACACAGCTCAGGCAAAGGCCTTCCTGCCTCGCCAGAGGGCCAGCACCCTGACGACCATTATGGTAGAGTCTAATAGAGCCAGCAGATGTCAACTTGGCACATGTGAGGTTGTTGGGCCATATGGCCGCAACTATCTATGTCACTCCCTTGGCATGGATACACATGCACAGAGCCCAATGGACCCTGAGGTCGCAGTGGCACCAGGCCACTTAGAGCCTCCAGGATTGCATCCGAGTCACCCCATCTCTCCAGGACTTATTGTCCTGGTGGAGGGTACTTTCAAATCTGGAACAGGGGATCTCGTTCTTAAGTCTTTCTACCCAAATTGTCCTAACCACAGATGCATCCACCCTGGGCTGAGGAGCTCATGTAGATGTCTCATCACTCAGGGTCTCTGGTCTGCCCAGGAACGCTCTTGTCAAATCAACTTCCTGGAGCTTCAGGTGATCAGGTACACACTATGGGCTTTCAGAGATTGGCTGTCCAGCAAAGTTATCCTGATCCACACTGAAAATCTAGAAGCTATGTGGTATTTCAACAAGCAGGGAAGCATGGGATTGTACCTCCTGTTTCAGGAAGCAGTCCAGATCTGGTCATGGGCCTTGTCCCATGGAATGGTGCTCAGGGCCATGTACCTGACTGGGATGGAGAACTTGGTAGCAGACATGCTGAGTTGAGCCTTCAGTCTCAACGAGTGGTCCCTGGACCAGGTGGTAGCGAATCAGATATTCTACTTCTGGTGGAGCCTGGACGTAGATCTGTTCACGTCCCCCTGCAACAGGAAGGTGCCTAGGTTCTGTTCCCTGTATAGGTCAGATGGCAAGTCAGCCTCGGATGCCCTTGCCCATCATTGGGGCAGGAGTCTTCTGTATGTGTATCTTCTGATTCCCTTAGTGGTGAAGACTCTCTTGAAGCTTCATGAGGACAGGGGTGCTATGATCCTCATAGCCCCTCATTGGATGAGATAGGTCTGGTTTCCACAACTATGGGAGTTGTCCATCTGGAGACCACTCAGAATGGGGTCTTCCCCAGATCTCATCACGCAAGATCAAGGCATGCTGTGGAATTCCAACCACCAGGCCCTGTCGCTCACAGCCTGTAATTTGAGAGGTTAATCCTGCAGCTGCTTGATCTTTCAGAGGATGTGTCTCAGGTCCTGGTGGCTTCTAGAAAGCCTTCCACTAGACAGTCCTATGGACTGAAGTGGAGGAGGTTTTCTGTATGGTGTGAGCAGTAGGCCCAGATCCATTCTCCTGCCCCACACAAAAATTGCCTGACTTCCTCCTATACCTGTCAGAGGGTAGCTTAAAGACCAACTCCATTAGAGTTCATCTCAGTGCAGTTGGCGCATACCACCAAGGTGTAGTTGGTATGCCTATCTTTGTACCGCCTATAGTTGTACGCTTCATGTGGGGCCTGTTTCAATTGATGCCTCTCCTAAGGCCCCCTGCTGTGTCTTGGGACTTCAACAAGGTCTTAGCTCAGCTGATGAATGCTCCTTTTGAGCCACTGCGCACCTGTTATCTAAAGTACCTGACCTGGAAGGTCATATATTTGGTGGCAGTCACTTCAGCACACAGGGTCAGCAAGCTCCAGGCCTTAGTGACTTATCCACCTTATACTGTTTTATCATGATAGAGTGGTATTGCCTATGCACCCTAAGTTCCTGCCTAAGATGCTGATGGATTTACATCTTAACCAGTCAATTGTCCTGCTAATATTCTTTCCCAGGCCCCATTTGCACCAAGGCAAATGAGCACTGCATAGGTTGGACAGAAAGTGAGCCTTAACCTTCTATCTGGAGCAGGCAGAAGACAGTCAGCCCAAATTTGTATTTCTTTTGACAAGAATAGGTTGAGCATTGCCATTGCCAGACAGACACTATCCAATTGGCTAGCAGATTGCATCTCCTTCTGTCATGCCCAGATGGGACTGCATTTGGGGGTCGTGTGAAGGCTCATTCTGTCAGAGCCATGGCAGCGGTGGTGGCCCACTTGCGAGCAGTTCCCATGGAGGAGATCTGCAAGGTTGCAACATGGAGTTCACTCCACACCTTCACATCTCATTACTGTCTGGATAGGGATGGCTGACATGATAGTAGGTTTAGCTAGTCTGTCCTTAGGAACCTGTTTGAGATGTAGAACCCAACTCTTCCACCTAGGGCTTGTTGTTTGAGTTCAGGCTGTCTCCCCCTCTGTTAACAATAGCACCGGTGTTGTTGTGCCCATTGGCACCTGGTTAGGTGTCTATTAGTCCCCTTTTGTTTTGGGGAGCAGCCTGTAGTTAGGGATTCACCTATATGTGAAGACTACCATCTTGCTTGTTCTCGGAAAACGATGCTTATTTGTAACAGATGCTCTCCAAGGACAGCAGGATGTTAGTCCTCATGAAAACCACCCACCACTTCACGGATTTGGGTTCCTTCTATTTTTTATTTTAATCGTAATTTTAATTCTATGTTACAAAACTGGAGAGGGACCCCACTTGGACATGTGGTATAGGGCATGCTGAGCATGCTCAGTTGCCTAGTCAAAGTTCTATAAACTTTGACATAAGTTTTTTGCATTGGGGCTCCATCCGATGATCTCATCCATATGTGAGGACTAACATGCTGTCCTCGGAGAACACCTGTTACAGGTAAGCAACTCTGCTTTCTATGTACCAGGTCTCCATGAGAGTTACTATATTTAAATCAGCTTCTTCCATGACTGCCTCTAGATCTGGGACTTTATTTCCCATACTATGAGCATTAGTGTACATACCTTTCCAAATATTACCCTTTTCTCCTTATAAGGCATTCAGATCAAGGGACTAGAAAAGTGAAATGAAATTAATTCTATACTAGACATGAAGGGAGAAGAAAAGCACTGCAGTTCATGCCTAGAACCGCCCCCCCAAAAAGATCCAAACATAACATAAAGAATGCCTGTGTTTGGTTTTGTTATTTTAAAGTGAAGTTATTAGAGGATTTCATCTCTTCTCTGCATCTGGAATGGAATAGCCCCATTTTGAATGATCATGGCAGTGTCTACAGAGCTGGATCTACTGCTTCTACTTGTCATTTCTACAACTCTACTAGACATATGCAGTATAGAATTATAAGACCTGACTCTAGAATGTTTAACAAACACTTTGTTGGTGAACCACAATACATGCATTTACAGTGGGCATTGTGTTGAAGCCAGAGAGTGTAAGTCTGGCCAAAGTAACAGACTGTCCAAAAATTGGAAAAAGTATAACCAACAGCAGGTTTTCTCTCAAAACCAGAGTCCCCCAGGACTAGATTTTATCCCCTATACTTTTTAATGTGTATAGGTCTCCACTTTGCAGTCCTGCTTGAAAGTTTTGTGATAAATTTTAAAATACATGCAGATGATATATAGCTATATTTTTTAGTCTAAATCAATTTGACTTCTGTGTTAAAAGACATTTTGTTGTGTTTATTGGTAGTTCAAAATTGGTTATCTAATAACTGCTTAGTTCTTAACATTATAAAAACAGAAGCCTGGGGCACATTTAAAACTAATCGGAGAAAGTTCTTTTTTACTCAACACACTATTAAACTCTGGAATTTGTTGCCAGAGAATGTGGTTAGTGCAGTTAGTATAGCTGTGTTTAAAAAAGGATTGGATAAGTTCTTGGAGGAGAAGTCCATTACCTGCTATTAAGTTCACTTAGAGAATAGCCACTGCCATTAGCAATGGTTACATGGAATAGACTTAGTTTTTGGGTACTTGCCAGGTTCTTTTGGCCTGGATTGGCCACTGTTGGAAACAGGATGCTGGGCTTGATGGACCCTTGGTCTGACCCAGTATGGCATTTTCTTATGTTCTTCTTATGTTCTTAAGCCCTTTGGGTTCTAAGAACCCAAGACCAACCGAGCTGGTTGGGATTAATGTTAATGTGTCAGTAATCCCTTTCTCAGAAAAAGTGAGGAATTTAGGTTTTCTTTTTTACTCTAATTTAAAGTTTGACTCCCAATTGAGTGCCATAGTGTCCTTCGGATACTATAAATTGAGATTATTGTGGCACCTAAAGTTTCTGATTGATAAAACAAATTTTCACACACTAACGCAGGCCTTCGTTTTAACCTCAGTTGACTATTATAATTCTTTATATATTGGTCTCCTGAAATATCATATTGTTATTGTTTATAACTGTTTGCAAAATTCTGCCCCAAGTTATTTATCAGATCTGTTCTCTGCATATATTCCAGGAAGGCCATTATGCTCTTTCAGAAACTTCTTATTGGATGTTCCCGCCTATAGGTCTGTTCATTTCCAAGATGCTAGGAATCGGGCCCTCTCAGTTATTGGCCCATCTTATGGAATGCTATTCCTTTGGAGATTAAGTCCATTCAGGAGGCGAAATTGTTCAGGAAAAAGCTTAAAGCATTTTTATTTCAAGAAACTTTTAAATGATTTTTTTAAATAGTTTTTAGAATTATGTTGAATTTTAATTGTGAATTGTGTATTGTATTATAAGCATGGTTTTTTATATATTGTTGGAAAGTTTATGTTGGTTGGAACTTGCCTAGCATAACAGTATAAATATAGGCTTATTATAAATAATTTAATAAATGAATAAATAAATAAACAACGGACCACTGTGACACTAGGGTATAATTTATATTGATGTGACAGGGCAGATCAAATTGGTAGAGTGGTGGCAATATATGTAAAGAATGGCCTAGAGTCATTCAGGATAAAATTCTTCCTGGAAACAAAATCCACTGTAGAATCCTTATGGATAGAAATTCCATGTGTGACTGCTAAGAGTTTAATAGTGGGTGCCCCATTCACCTGGCAAAGATGAAGAAATACACTGTGAAATGCTAGCAGAATATTAGAAAGGCAAATAAATTTGGCAATACAATAATAATATGAGATTTCAGTTATCCCAGTATTGATTGTTTAATGCCTCATTGGGACATGCTAGAGAGGTAAAGTTTCTTGATGCCATAAATGACTGGTTCATGGAGCAACTGGTTCTAGAACCAATGATGCAGGCAACTACCTTAGATCTAGTCCTCACAGGAACATATGATTTGGTGTAAGGGGTTACTGTGGTGGGGCTTCTAAGCAATAGCAAACAGAATGCAATCAAATTAGACATAATCACTGGAAGGAATGAGTACATTAAGAATATAAGAACATGATAAGAGAACATAAGACTTGCCATACTTGGTCAGACCAAAGATCCATCAAGCCCAGTATCCTGTTTCCAACAGTGGCTAATCCAGGTCATAAGTACCTAACAGGATCCTAAGAGGTAGATAGATTCCAAGCTGCTTGTCCCATCTTAATAATGGTTTATGGACTTTTTCTCCAGGAAATTGTCTTTTTTAAACACAGCTATATCCTCTATCAATGAATTCTAGAGCTTAATTATGTTTTAAGTAAAATATTTTCTCTTATTAGTTTTAAATGTATCACCTAGTAACATCATTTTGTGTCCCCTAGTCTTTGTACGTTTTGAAAAAATAAACAACCAATTAATATTTACTTATTCCATTCCACTCATTATTTTATAAACTTGGGAGCACTGAGAGGAGAGTGTTATCGATCTCCTCCTGAAGAGGGAGGAGTTAGCAATCTGTTAGCGATCTCCTCCTGAAGAGGGAGGAGTTAGCAGTCTGTAATAAATCTCCTCCCAGAGAGGGAGGAGTTAGCAATCTGTTATGGAACTCCTCCAGGAGAGGAAGGAGTTAGTAATCTGTTATCAATCCGCTGCTAGGAGTTAGCAATCTGTTATAAGTCCGTTTGGGAGTTGGCAACCAATTATGGATCACTCCGCCAAAGGAGAGGAACTAACAATTGTAATACTCCACAGGCGGGGTTAATGATCTGTAGTGGGTTGGCTTCCCACAGAGTGGCAGTCTGGATAATACCACTCCAGTAGTGTAAGGAATGAACACTTAATGTAAATTGGTGAATCCCTGGGCCGATGGCAGATGACAGCACCCCCAGGAGGATATCCTGAGAGGGACCACCGGCTAGGCTGGAGTATGGAGACAAACACAGATAGTTCTTTTATTAGACAGGAAGTAGAACCACCAGAAGTGGCAGTAGTGAGCTGATGTGCCCGGCAGGGCTGAAGTCCCTCAGATACTGGAATTGCGGTCTCTGGGTTGCTGAGCTGTAGAGAGAGACCATAGGTAGTGAGTAGACAGGGTATGCTGGATACATAACCAGTAGTAGATGATACACTCACAATTGTAGATATCTGTAATGGCTTCTATGCAACAGAGAGTCTTCAGTATATTCAGGAACAGGAGCCGTAGGTGAGTACTGGTTCCTATATGCAGTCTGGTATGAGAACTCACAATATCTGTGTATGGGATGGCTTCTGGAATAGAAGAGAGTCTTTAGAGAGTTTTAGGAACATAGGCCCTCGTGGAGCGAGTACCGGTTCCTATCTGCAATCTATAATAATAATTCACAAGATATAGTTATATGATAGCTTCTGAAATAGAAGAGAGTCTGTGAAGAGTTTAGGAACATGGTCCCTCATGGAGTGAGTACCGGTTCCTATCTGCAATCTGAAATAGTAATGCACCAGATATAGGTATGCGATAGCTTCTGAGATAGAAGAGAGTTGAGAAGGGTTTTAGGAACACGGGCCCTCGTGGAGCGAGTACCGGTTCCTATCTGCAATTGGCAATAATGACTCACGATCTCCGTACCTGCGATAACGTCTTAGACAGAAGGGAATCTTCGGAGATTAGGAACATAGGCCCTCGTGGAGTGACTACTGATTCCTGTCTGTAATAGAACTCACAGTATTCACGTCTGCGATCGCTTCCAGGTAGTAAGGAGTCTTCTGAGCATTCAGGGACGTAGGCCCTCGTGGAGCGAGTACCGGATCCCATCTTAGCAATCTGAAATCAAAAAGAGAGAGCGGGGCCCCCGAGGAGCAGGGGGCCCTGCTTAGTTTGAGGAGGCAGAGCAGCAGAGAAAGAATTCTCCTTGCTAACTCAATTCGTAGTTGCAAGCAAAGACCTTTTAAGTTGGAAGCGGATGACGTCACTACGGGGGGACGCCCCCGAGGTTCGCGCCCTTGCCGGTACAAACTCTGGAGCGCGCGCATGCGCGCCCTTACGTCATGGCTTCCAGATGTTCACTGGGATGCGGATACGGCGCTGCTCTCTGCATTGGTGGAGGGGTGGAAGGGAATTGGGGCCGGAGGGTGCTGGAAGCCAATAGTGACGGGTGGGAGGGAGAAAAGGGGGGGGGGGGGGAGATTAAAAAAAAATGGATAAACTGCGTAGCTTGCTGGGCAGACTGGATGGGCCGTTTGGTCTTCTTCTGCCGTCATTTCTATGTTTCTATGTTTCTATGTCATCAGGAACATAGCGGATCCGCAGCGTCAGGCCAGCCCAGGGATTCCAGGAAGAATGGCGAGGAGAAGCTGTGGCAGCATCTGTCCGTCAGACCCGAAGGGAGTCCCCACTAAGGTAGAGAGGGTGGAGCGAGGGCGAGAACAGGCATGAACGCAACAGAGAGGATCACCTTGCTGGTGGCTGAAAGGAATCAGTAAGTTTTTGCTTGGGACATTGGCTTTTTCAAACGTATTGGGGCAAAGTTAACTATTTGGGAATATTATTTAGTGTGTTTGTGTGTTTGTGCTTTTAATAGTCAGTAAGGCAGTGAATAAACAAGTTAGATTGTTTGTATTTTTAAATGGTCAGTCAGTAAGGCAGCTAGTAAGCAGTAGTTAGTGTGTTTATTTTTAAAAGTCTGTAAGGCAACTAGTAAGCAGAACTGAGTGTTTGTATTTAAAAAAATTAAAAAAAATTAGCCAGAAGCTAGAAATAAGCTAGGAGCCGTGAAATAAGCTAGGAGCAGTGAAAAGTTCACTTCAGTTACTCACCTTGGAAAGGTGTTGAGGTAGTGTGATTTGGTTTGATTAGGTACCATTTGATAATCAAGAGAGCAGTGAGTCACTCTGGCTGACTTACTGAAGTTAGACTGCTCTCCAGGTGATGCATTGTCCTTTCACACCGAGGATATCTCCCCAAGGCCTACTGCCCAGGAGGGAAGGGTTAGGCCGGCCGTAATAGTTGGTGATTCGATTATTAGGAATGTAGATAGCTGGGTGGCTGGTGGGCATGAGGATCGCCTGGTAACATGCCTACCTGGTGCGAAGGTGGCGGACCTCACACGTCACCTAGATAGGATTTTAGACAGTGCTGGGGAGGAGCCGGCTGTCATACTACATGTGGGCACCAACGACATAGGAAAATGTGGGAGGGAGGTTCTGGAAGCCAAATTTAGGCTCTTAGGTAGAAAGCTTAAATCCAGAACCTCCAGGGTAGCATTCTCTGAAATGCTCCCTGTTCCACGCGCAGGTCACCAGAGGCAGGCAGAGTTCTGGAGTCTCAATGCGTAGATGAGACGATGGTGCAAGGAAGAGGGATTCAGTTTTGTTAGGAACTGGGGAACCTTTTGGGGAAGGGGGAGTCTCTTCCGAAGGGATGGGCTCCACCTTAACCATGGTGGAACCAGACTGTTGGTGCTAACCTTTAAAAAGGAGATAGAGCAGCTTTTAAACTAGAACAAAAGGGAAAGCCGACAGTCGCTCAGCAGTGCATGGTTCGGAGAGAGGCATCTTCAAAGGATACTAATGATGCATTAGAATTAGGGCATCCGACAGTGAGGTTCCAATAATAAGAAAAGTAGTCCAAGTGCCTGTAACTAAAAACTCACCTGAGCTAAAAAATTCTAACTTATCCCTATCAATTAAAAAGCAGAATGAAAATACAAACAAAAAACAAACTTTGAAATGTTTGTATGCTAATGCCAGAAGTCTAAGAAGTAAGATGGGAGAATTAGAATGTATAGCAGTGAATGATGACATAGACTTAATTGGCATCTCAGAGACATGGTGGAAGGAGGACAACCAATGGGACAGTGCTATACCGGGGTACAAATTATATCGCAATGACAGACAGGAGCACCCGGGAGGCGGTGTGGCGCTTTATGTCCGGGATGGCATAGAGTCCAACAGGATAAACATCCTGCATGAGACTAAATGCAAAATTGAATCTTTATGGGTAGAAATCCCTTGTGTGTCCAGGAAGACTATAGTGATAGGAGTATACTACCGTCCATCTGGTCAAGATGGTGAGACGGACAGTGAAATGCTAAGAGAAATTATTAGGGAAGCTAACCTAATTGGTAGTGTGGTAATAATGGGAGACTTCAATTACCCCAATATTGACTGGGTAAATGTATCATCGGGTCACGCTAGAGCAATAACGTTCCTGGATGGAATAAATGATAGCTTTATGGAGCAATTATTTCAGGAACCGATGAGAGAGGGAGCAATTTTAGATCTAATTCTCAGTGAAGCACAGGATTTGGTGAGAGAGGTAAAGGTGGTGGGGCCGCTTGGCAATAGTGATCATAATATGATCAAATTTGAATTAATGACTGGAAGAGGAACAGTATGCAAATCCATGGCTCTCGTGCTAAACTTTCAAAAGGGAAACTTTGATAAAATGAGAAAAATTATTAGAAAAAAACTGAAAGGAGCAGCTACAAAAGTAAAAAATGGTCATTGTTAAAAAATACCATTCTAGAAGCACAGTCCATATGTATTCCACACATTAAGAAAGGTGGAAAGAAGGCAAAACGATTTCTGGCATAGTTAAAAGGGGAGGTGAAAGAAGCTATTTTAGCCCTGGGTCCTTTAAAGGGAGGCCAAATGGCACACGCGCGCACCTAAGGAGGCCCGGAGTCAGAACGTGGGTTGGCAGCGGCGTCTTTGCCGCAACTCGAGGTTCTTTGGCGGCAGACAGGGTCATGAAAGGAGAGCAGCGCTGGGAGCGCTTCCCCTGCCCTGCAGTGGAGCCGGGGGCCGCTCCCGACAGGAGGGTGAGAAAGGTTGGTCGCGAGCTCTGCGGCCGACCGACGTAACAGGGACCTCACATCTCCACTATCCATAAGAGTCTTTTTCTAGATAAAAGTATGTTAATAGTGAAAAAAACCCACCATATTTACATGGGTTGGGAAAGATGCCACTTTTTCACAATGGAAATTACATATGACCAAACGTCTCACCTTTGAATATCTAACTGCAAAACATTTTTTCAGGGAAAAGATATGACAGTGTGTTATAGATCAGGTAAACTTTTTTAGTTTCCCTGCTATCACAAGTAAGGAGTGTTATTTTTAATTTATAATGACAGAAGAATTTTAACATGCTTTCGATAAACTAGAAATTATTTGGTAAATGCAGCCTAATTGACTAGTTCTAACCCACTCAAGCATTGTACTAGCTATGTCTTCCCATAAAGGTCTGAAGATTCGTCTGTAGGAGACAACCTGCTGAAGAAAATTCAACAGAATATTCAGTAAAGGCTGAGAAAATAAATTGAGAGTTAAAGAGATAAATCTACTCTATATGGAGGGTGGGGGATAGAAAACATAAGTGAAGCAATGAGTTGAATGATTATGTTATGCAATATGTAAGTATGGAAAATATGTATTAGAATTCTTTGGTTAATGTATGCTTCATCATTATTTCCAAACCCCCCCCCCCCCAATAAATACATTTATAAAAAATAAATAGAACTTGTCCTTTCAATTCCTTTATTAGCTGGCAGGAATACATAAACAAATATTTTATCTTTTGTTAGGACACAACTGCATCTTAAAATAAATAAATCATATGATCCAGCACTAAATACACTTACGTACCACATCAAAAACATTCACATATAATCTCTCTATTTCACATCTATCCATCTGTCTGTCAATCCGGCACACTTTTATGAGCAATTCTAGATGGAATTAAGTACTGAAGATCAGCACACAAACACCAGATTATTAGTTATGACCTGGAAAAATCTAAAATATTGGAAAAGAGGCATGGCGTGAGATCCAGAGTAAATTTTCCCATCAAAAACAAATAAGAAATGAAAAATGCCACTAGGCAGAGAGAGTCTGTAGCTTAAACACTGCTGCCAGGGAAAGATAAAGAGACCAAACAAAGAATGTTGTGATGGCGAAACCGAAAGACAGTATATAAAACTCGATAAATAAATAAAAATAAACAACCAAAAACCACAGAAGCATTTAGAGCTACACATACTAACAAATAGTTAGATTTATCAAAATGTGATAATTTTTGCTTGAGGGTGTGGCTATGATCATTTTAGAGTTACCACACTACATGCTATTTTAGTGCTTCACATAGTATTTTATTACAATGAGAGAGAGAGAGAGAGAGAGAGAAAGAAATATTCTTTATAAGGTGTGTATAGTAGACAAATATTTATACCACTGTTGGAGAGCCAGCTAGTAATTCAGGGTGAGGTTTTGGGGGTCTACGGTTTTGGGGCCAGTTTTATATGCACAGTGAGATGTACAAACAGCACAATACACATCAGTGAAGATTTGAAGCTAGGGCTTGAGACCATTGTAGAAGTCTCATCTTTCTGTGACTTTCCTCACTCCAAATCATGTCAAATCTTCACTGATGTGTATTGTGCTGTTCGTACGTCTCATTGTGATAATTAACTCTGTTATTTGAACTTCGGTATAGAAAAGTTATAAATAAATAAATAAATAAATTGTGCATGTAAAACTGGCCCCAAAATCCTAGACTCCCCCCCCCCCACCATAACCTCACCTGGAGTTACTAGCTGGCCCTTCTATAGTGGTATTAATGGTTGACTACTATGTGTGCCACCCCAGAGGTTCTCTCTCTCTCTCTCTCCCTCTCTACCTAAACACATTTTGATAAATGACCCTGAAAGAGTGAGGAAGAGAAGAACCCACAGAACATGAAGCACATCATATTGTTATGGAGCAAGGGTGAAGCAATTCTGGATACAGTAATTAGGAATCAATGATATAATGTAAATTCCTAGAATTAAAATTGTGTTTTATTAGTGTAATTTGTGCAGGTAGACTTGTATATAATAATTTTAGAATTTCAATAGTCACATAATCCACTACCTGACTTGAAAATGAAGTATCTTCTACCTTTATTGTGTTATTTTTCTTCATCATGTTGTTCTCAGTCTTTTCTCTGACCTTGTCTGTTTCTACTTGACCCCTTTCTTAGTTCTCATTTCCATTGATATTCTTTACAGGTGTCTCTTCTCTGGCTTTCCTTCCCGCTCCATCTCTCTCTCATAAATCTTTTTATGTTACTTTTTCTATCTCTTGCTTCCCTCCACTACCACGTTTTCACTTCTTTCCCTCTCTTCTCACTTTCTTTTATCTCATTCATCCATCACCCTTCTTTGTCTTTTATTCCTCCATCTTCTCCAACTGTTATTCCTCCATCCCCTGCTCCATTATTGATCCAATCATCCTTCTCCATTTGTCTCATGCCTTCACCCTCACCCATCTACTTTTTCCTTCCCTAGTCTTCATATGTTTTTCTATGTCTCCCTGTCTCATTTTCCCATCCCCCATTCAGGTAGGTTCTTTCATGCCTTCATCAGTCTCTTCTCCTCTCAGTGCTCATTCTCTTCATCTCCACCCAGCTCTTCATCTCCTTCTCCCCTCATTTGCTATACAGCCTTGTGTTTCTCACTCTCATATCCAACACTCTTTGTTCTTCCTTCTGCGTACTCTCCTCCCATTTTTCATCCTTTGCACAATTCTGCCTTGGAAAAGTGAGTGGCCATGTTCCTCTCATGGTTTGTTGAGGCTATTCTGAGAAAGTAGATGGTTCGGGTATCTCTTAATGCTTTAGAGGAAATGTTGCAGAGTGGAGCCTGTCAGAAACAATCCGGTGTTCCAAAACAAAGCACTGAGATAGCACCTAGAGCTTTCAACCGGAAATTTACTAAAGATCACATTAATGACAACAAAAAATGTTGCAACTTTCCCATTAAACTTGGTGTCAAGTTTTACCACAAAAAGAATATTTTTAAAAGTCTTGTTACTACGGTCAATGGCACATATCCCTTGCATTTTTCTGCTAGTGAGTTCCTGAAGTCATAGGGTCTGAATTAATGGTTTTGGTGGCATTTTGTAAGCAAAGCTGCAAGTCAGACTACAATTATTCAACTCTGGCAACTTCAGTATCTGCAAAATGTGTACTGCAAAGTGAAGAAGCAAGTTACATGGGAATCTCAACTCCAAGAGCTTGAGTTTAAGTGAACTGCAGCAAAGTTCTGCTGTGTCAGCAAAAAAGCAGTCACTTGCCTAGTAACCTGTGCAAGCACTTTTTCCAACCGCAAAATATGTGACCTCAAGCATGTGATCATTTTTCCTACACAAAAGAAAAAGAGAACAGAGCAAAAATAAGGCAAAATGAGATAATTTGTCATGTTCTTCTACTTCCCTTCCATTGTAGCAGTTTTTTTAATCTTGTTTATGCTATAATATTAATCATTTCTGTATGACAAGGTATGAATAAACAATGTTATTTGGAGTCTGGTATAGAAACGAATTCGAAAGAACTTTAATGATAAAGTATAGAACATCACAGTAATATAATGATTCAGAGTTCCTGGAAAGCTAGAAATGATTTCAGTCCCTCAAAGCATCCTTCTGTTTTAAGCAGGGTCCCTGTTTACTTTTCACATAAAAGAGCAGAGCCTGGAGCCTAGATTTTTGAAACCCATTGTTAGCTGCGTATCACTTCCATTAGATTGATTACAGTAAGCAGAAAGAGCTCTGATGTACAGAAGACCTTGTCTCAGGGCTTCCATGGAGGGAACTGCATCATAATGTACTGGGGCCGATGTCAGGTGTTAGGGCTCAGCAGTTTGGTTTCAGGTTAATAACAAAATTTGTAAAAGGAAAAATGCATAGTGTTTGGGTCCTTCTTTGCTTGATTTTTTTCCCAAAGGAGACCCACTTTCAGTGGAAGGATGATGTAACGCAGTGTAGTAAACTTGCAGGCCCACTAGTTTGGGCAGTGTATTCTGTGCTGACTGGTAGGTTAGCCTCAAGGGTAGTGTAACACTGTACTGAGGATGTGTAGTCTCAGACGATGCCCTCAAGGCAGGCTATTTGAAAATATGTTAGACAGAGTGCTGATAATTGGGTAGTGATGAGTGTGTTGGGTATTGTATTGCAATTTTTACTTATAAAGAGTTTTGTAATAGTAGCATGTAAGAAATGTTTTAAAATAAATGCGTAGGGACCCCTATGGAGGTGTAGTCTTGTAGAAGGGCTACACCATTAGATAAGAGGAAAGGAACATACCTTCTATGCCACATCACCCCCATATGAGGTTATCGCAATGCTTATTGCCTATATTAGGCAGAGACCCCCGGGGTGGGGGGTGGATTATTGTGTTGAAAGTCTAAGAGAGAGGCGTGATCTTTTCAGTTCGCTTTCTTTTGGGTGAAACCTTAGGCCCAGCTCAGTGGGATAAGGATTTTTAGAGATCTGAGAGACTTTCTAATTGTGTTATCTTCTTGAGACAGAGAAGATTCTTCATTTTGGAACTTAATTTGAAAGGAAGTTTTTCTGCCTTTCCTCTCCCATTTTTGTTAAGGGAACGGAAGTCTTCCCACCTGGTTCCTTTGAGAAGGAGATACAGGGTCTCTACAGCAGAACTATTAGCTGAGGAGAAGACACCCATCCGGCACCCAGCTTTTGAGTAAAAAAGGGAAGAGAAGGGAGAAGAAGTCACATTCTGAAGATGTTCATCAATGACAGATATCCATCTGGTATGAGGAGGAGAGTAAAGGAGGTAACCTATGCAGTACAGCAGAGAGCCCAAAAGACAGGGGTGAATTCAGGATAGAGGATCAGTTTGAAGCAACAATAAGATTCAGGTACCATGCACCTAAACTGGAGGTTCAAGGAGTTCCTATTTTTAAAAAGGAAATAGCTGGGACCCCAGTCACATAGACGAGGGACTTCATCGCTGGTGTTTGAATTTTTTGTTTCTGGATTGTGGATTTACCCAAGAGAAAGTGTATGTGAATATGCGTCAGATTATTCATACTGAACAAGTGTCCCAGTAAGGTCTGTGCTGGAACACTACCACAGTATCCAGATCCATTATTGACACGGATAAAGGGACCATACAAGTCTTCTTCGATTGTCTCCAAGATGAAAGATACATTTTGTGTGTTTAACTTTTGCTCTACTGCATTGATCACAGTCTTGCTTTACAGGACCTTGGATGTATATTTTTCTGTTCTCCCTTGAAAGGACTGTCCAGATGGGGAAAAAAGAAAAATCTTAGTATCTGAGCTTCATCCCCAGTACTGGGTGTCTACTGTACTTCAGTTAGGATTACCCTAATCAGTGTTCCAAATAAATAAATCATATTAGAGTGCTCATGGTATCACCTTTCCTGTTTCTTTACTCCCTGACTTCCTTCATGAATTTTACTTACATCATATTTCTAATGGATTTTATTTTGCATATTTTTACAATATTTTAGCATTAGATCCAAGAATGGAATGAGGACTTAAAACCACCCTGGACAATCTGTAGAAAACTTATCTCACAACAATCCCCTTATTGGATGCTTAACTCTCATTCTCCCCCTTCTCTCTATTCTCCTTTTTTTTACATCATTATCTCTTTCTCTCTCTCCAGAACTTCCTCATTCTCTCTTTATTCCATCATATACTTTCTCCCCCCCCCCCCCACTCCACTAACTCCTCATTTTCATTTCCCCCCAGTAACTACTGATTCTCTCCCTCTCTCAGTGCTCCCTTGTTCTAACTCCCTTTCCCTAATACCCTCTCAGTCTGCCTCCTAGTATTCCCTCCTTATTCTTTCTCTCTCCAGTACCCCTCATTCCTCCTCAGTACCCTTCATTTTCTCCTCTCCTCTCCTTAGTATCCCCTCATCCGAGGCTGGTGTAATGCTTTTTGCCACCCAAGGCAGATTCAAAATTTGTTGCCTTCAATGGCGGCTCCTCTTCCACACTGCTCCCCTACCCAGCTAGTTTACTCACTTTTGCCTCTAGCTGCCTCTAACATATAATCCCTACTGAACTGAAGTGCATGTTCGAGGCAGCTGGAGGAAGCGCTACTCTCATTCAAGCCAAGGGAAGGAGGAATGGAGGCAGAGAGTACCAGGGAATGGAGGGGAGATAGGAGGGAGGGAAGATGTGGGATTGGGTGGGTGAGTGCCTCCTCCTCGCCACTAGTGTGGCCCAGTGCTGTTGCACTGCTCTATGGTTCTGTGTTTCCAGTCCCCAAGCCTTTGTACCCTGGATGGCTGCCCTGCTCTTGCCACACTAGTTATGGGCCCTGGCTCCCACTGGCCCACAGATCCATCCAGGCAGACCAATCCGTCCCTGTTCAGAGTTGTGCACCTCTTGGCCACGCCCCATGCTTTTAAAAATCCCCTTCCAAGAGTCTCTTGCTGATGTGTTCTTGTTATATTTATATTTTACATGCATCCCTTGGAGCCTGCAAGGGGTTCTGATGAGGATCAACTCAGCAGTGCTCCTGATTTACTCAGATTCATATTGGTGAGAATGTCTAAGTAGGAGACACATTCAAAGATTTTAAATTCTAACATATCTCGCATGATTAAATATAATTTGAGACCACAAAGAGGAATATTGTTGATTTTGTTTGGTAGTACTGCTACTTTAAATCAATGGTAGAATCCTGTTTGCAGAAATTTCCCAAGCCAGCAAGTAGAGACTATGTTACAGAGCATAGCGCCAAATGTCATTTTAAAGGACAATTGTTTAAGCCATTTCAATGGGTAAACACTCATTTGATGGGGTAAAAAGGCTGCCTGAAACTTGCCCTCTCTCATACTTCTATCTGCATAGAGAAGAGGCATTCCTGCACGGTGACAGTTTTAGGTGATTACTGTCCCTAAGGCACTATTGGTGCTATGGCCCTCCTCCACTCCGTATGATCAAACAATAGGGAGCAGACACCTAAGGCACCCCACAACAGTTTTCTGCGACAGCTCAGGGTAGATTTCGAGTCAAAATTTTGAAAGTTCTGAAGCACATTGGAAAACATTGCCATCTTTTATATTACAATAGAGAAATAAAGTTGCTTTCCAATCTTGCCTCTTTCTGTATAATTTATTTTCTCTTTGTTTGTTTGTTTATAAAATTTCTATCTCGTCCAAGTACCAAAAATCTGTTCTGGGTGGTTTCCATAATGCCATACATAATCATAAACAAAAAGAGATCTCAAGTATCAGTACAGGGAGGAGATCTCAGGAATGGGGAGAAGGAGAAAGAGAAGGCGAAAGGACCAGAGACAGGAAGAGGAAGGGAGGAGAAACAGAAATGGGGTTAGGAAAAGATGAGAGGACTGATGATGGAGGAGGGGGAAGAGGAGGAATGTGAGAAAGAAAGGGGAATGGGAATGGGAATAGGAGAGGGAGGCAGGGAGGGAGAACCGGAAATGGGAAGGAAGGGGGCAGGGGATATCAGGATCCTGGGATGGGGAAGAGGGAGGGAGGTTCTGAGATTGAGGAAAGGGGAAGAAGGGGTTAAGAGGGTTTGGGGTTGGGTTCCAGGATCTGGGCAGAAGAGAGAGGTGGGAAGGAAGGGAGGTTCCAGGATCTGGGGGGGTTAGAATCTGAGATCAGGGGAGAGATTGTCTGAAGTGAGATGGGGAGAGGGTAAGAGCTCCAGTCCTGCTCCCTCTGGCATCCCTTCCAGTCAGTCTGGCATACACACATACCTGGTACCAATCCCTTTACTCTCACACTCACACACACTGCCCTCTCCCCACTCCCCCCTTCACTTCTCACTCACAGACACACGCCCACCAGCTGATCTGCTCTCATCCCTCAGCCTCTCTTCTCACCCTTCATTTGGCCCCTCTAAACCTCCCCAAAATGATCCCTCTTTGTTCTATCTGCTCCAGACTCACTCTCCCCCCCCCCCCCTCCTGTCCCTGAATGACAGGAGGGGAGCAGCTGGATTAGGAAGCAGTGTATCTCTTTTTTGCTCTGCTCCGACTGCTCCAGGCTCACACCTTCTTCTGCTGTACCCTGCATGCTCCTTGGGAGGGGAGGAGCTGGATCAGAAAGCAGAGGGTTTTCCTTTGCTGAGTGAGATTCAGAACAGCTAGAAGGCAGAAAATCTTCAGGCAGCTTGCTGACCTCAGATATTTTCCATCTAAGCACAGACCTAGTGTGCCTATTGACAAATGCAGGCCTGTTCCCTGAGCTTATTTAAATCGGAGGATGATTATGTACGCCATTTCCATTTTGAAATCTATGCATGTTATTTTCTATGGAAAAAACACCCACAGAAAAAGCAGGTATATTTGTCTGTGGGTTCTTTTTCCCTGAGGCAATTTTCAAAGGGAACATGTGCGTGTACATTTTCTTTGAGAGCTAATGCAAAGCCCACAGGCAAAGGTTCTGACAGACTTCACACCAATGCAGCCATTTTGAAAATTGCCAGAGGCTATGGTAAAAGCTGTTATTGTAACTAGGTTTAAAAAAGGTTAGAGCAAGTTCCTGTAAAAAAAAATGTCCATAAACCATTATTAAGGAGGAATTGGGGAAATCCACTGCTTATCCCTGGGATAAGCAGCATGGAATCTGTCAGTCTTTTGGGATCCTGTCAGGTACTTGTGACCTGGATTGGCCACTGTTGGAAACAGGATACTGGGCTCGATGGACCTTTGGTCTGATCCGGTATGGCAAATCTTATGTTGTTATTGTCTTAAGGCTTCCTCTCAGGGGGTTGGTAGTGTTATTTGGCTTTTTCTAACCATGATAGGTTTATTGTGTGTGTGAACCAGAGAGATTACAGAAAGTGTTTTCAGCAGTACTCTTTTAATGTATTCTATCAATCTAAAAGTTGGCAGCGGTAGCACCACTTATAGTTCTGAAGTTTGCAGTGCACTAAACAGAACTTGTGTGAAGGGTTTTTATTTTTATTTGTAGTAACAGAGGTGTTACAACAAACAGAAAAACTAAACACTTGGCATCCAGCCTTACAATTAAAACTCTTCTTTATAGAAAAATATTACAAATAACCCCAACACAATGTGTCCTAGTCACCAGGATGAAGAGGATCTGTTTCCCTGAATTGTATTGTGCTTCGCCAGGGTGGGAAGCATCAGTTTCTCCCCCTTCTTTCACATCTCTGACTTTTCTCTTTTTGTGTCAGAGCTCCCAGCGAATCTGAATAGAGAAAGTGCTGACGCTTGGACAGAAAACTGTAACCGCAGAAGATTTCTGCCCCTCTTATCTGTTTCTGTAAGATTCAGATTTGAGATTGATGAAACAAATGATGGCAATAAGAATGGAAAACTGGGGTGGGCTGGAACCAGAACCCAACCCTGTGACGGGAGTATCTGCAGAGCTTAATTGGAAGCATCCTTTTGACAAAGCCTGCAGGACCAGATTCCAAATCATTCTTGGGCTCATAACCAGGATCTGTGTCAAAGAAGCCCCTTTATATCTCCTCTCTCCTCTTCTGCTCAGTACAAGGATAACAAGGCAAGCACAGCCTCTAGAAAAGAGTTAACACATCTAGAGACACACCATCTAGAAAGAGTCAGTAGCCTGACAACACAACGCAGTCATTACTTTCTGTTGGAAACGTGGACCCTTGAGCCGGCTTGAGGGTAAGATGATCCACTGAAGAAGCCAACAGTGGCACTCATAGCCGGGAGGCGGAACTGAACTAGGAGACCTGACAGGAACCTCACCTATGCCAGCCCTTGTTCCCGCAGGTTGAACCCTTGTGTGCCGGGGCCAGCAGGTCTTGGGCGCAGGTCTCCTAGAGAAGATGGTCCAGTGGGCAGTCTGGGTCAGGGCAGGCAGAAGACTGGAGCGACGAAGATGGTCCAGGAGTCGAGGCAGGCAGCAAAGGAGCAGCACGAGAAACCAGGTCAGAGGTCGGGGCAGGCAGGAGACAAACCAAAGACAGAAGGCACGCCGAGGGTCAGTGCGGGCAGCAGACAGAAGAATCCAGGAGCCAGGCCGCGGTTAGAACCGGAGAATCAAGTGAAGACAGAAGCAGAGTCAAGAACACAGGAACTTTGAAGCAGGATTGGGAACAGCAACTAGCTTACTCGGAGAGTCGACCTGTTGCCAAGGCAAGGTAGAGGTGTTTGAAGTGGCCTATATATAGGCCTCTGAGGATGACGTTAGGTTGGGGGCCGGGCTGAGGTTTCCTGCCATGGCCCTTTTAAATTCTGGGCTTCTGCGCGCACGCACGCCTAAGGGGCAGAGTCACCATCAGCATTCGGTGGTGTCTCCCTCACGGGGAGAACGCCGAAGGAAAGCCCCGCCGCGGGTCGGCCCGCACGGGGAAGTCAGCGGGGAGCCTCCGAGACCTCGGATAAGGGAAGGGGGGCCCGGCTGCGGACAGCTGCAGCTGGTTTTCCCAACACTTTCACCTCAACAGTCAAGCTGAAAGGGTGGCCTATAAAAGAGTCCATATGTCCCCACGTCTAACAGAGCTGGGAGATCAGAGCTCTGGTCAGCCTGAATCTACTCAAGCCCTCTGACTCAGCTCCTCCTCATCTGTCCTTGGACAAAACATTCTGCTGCAGGAAGCTCAGTGTTTCCTGCAATGTGCATAAAAGGGTAGATGCATTCTTAGAGGTACTGAGAGGCACCTCCAATGCATATCCCTTTTAAAGACAGCTGAGACATCTGCTACCAGCTGGGAACTTAACAATGTTCACATTAGGGACAATACCAGATTTTGCAAATTTTCACATTAAACTTTAGTGTCAAGTTTTGCCACAAAGAAACTGGGAGATTTTCTGAAAGTTGCTGCATATCACTCTTGTTACTATGGTGGATGGCACATATCCAGAGCATTCCTCTACTAGGGATTACCTGAAATCACAATATCTGAATTATTGGTTTTGTCTGGCATTTTGAAAACCAAGCTGAAAGCCAGCACGCATTATTCAACTCAGGCAGGTTCAGTGTATGCAAAATTTGTATTGCAAAGTAGAAAAGCAGGTTACATAGAAATCTAAACTCCAAGAGCTTAAGTGAACTGCAGAAAAGTTCTGCTGTATCAGCAAAACAAAACAGTCACTTGGCTGGTAACCTGGATAAGCATTTTTTCCAACCACAGTACAAGTGACCTGGACCATGTGATGATTTTCTCTATACAAAGAAAAATAGAAAAGCAACACACAATAAGGCAAAGAGTAGCTAACAAGAATTGTCATTTCCTGCTATCTTCCTTCCACTAAGCTGCCTTTTAATATTGTTACTGTACTAGTATAGTAATCCTTTCTTTTATGCATCACAGTGCACATAAAACAATTTTATTTTATTTGGGGTCTATGATGCAAACAGAAAATATGTTAAGCCCAACCAGGAAATTGCCCACCACAGTAGATCTAGGACATAATTCAGTGTAAAGCCCCTCTGTCTCTATAGAGCAGAATAAGTAACCAAGATCATTTTACGCAAGGAAGCCCGGCTCGTAGAAGTATAGACAAGTGTCAGAAGTGCAGAGAGCCACATCTTTAACCATCTTCACATGAAGCTTCCCACCATGAAGTGGAGGATGGGGGGTACCAGCTCTACTGAACTAATTACTTATGAGAGAGAGAAAGATGAGAAGTTACCTTTGAAACAGATGTTTGTTGCCAAAAGTCCTGCAGAACTTTATTCAATTGTACTTGGCTACTCACTTTTGCTGTAATTTTACAGCTCTGTCTGCCTGACAGTGGTTTTATGGTAAATGATTAGAACTGTGGTTCACTACATTTTGCAACACCTGCACTCATCTGTGGGAGACTGCTCTCTCTACATGAATTGCCCCATTTTTATAACTATATTAGGAATGCTTTGCTCCTTCATTTTTTCCCCTATGGTATGCCAAGTGGGTTTTTTTTTGTTTTGTTTTTTTTGCATTGGTTCTATTTTACAAATGCAATAGTCAATGACTGGAGTGAAGAACCACAGATTCAGTATATGTCATAAAAGATGGATGTGTGCAGGGGGTGTCTCAACTGTCCAAGCCCTTTCAAAAGCCGATGTTGCAGTCCTTAAAGTTATTTATTTACAGCATCATCAAATGACACAGTTTATAGACAGTAGGACCATATTTCGCCATCGAGAGGGACATTCAAGCTATCAAAACTTTGCATCTAAAGAAATATCATATATGGCATGAATAAGATAGTGCTTTGGATGTTAGGTTTTGATACCTTGGATGTTCCCTCTCCATGCAGCCCTCTGGGGACCATGTCGGGGGACCTACTTTCTATAAACTGCTCTAAATAAATAACTTTGAGGGCTGCAACATCGGGTTTTGGAACTATTTGGACAGTCACCGTCAGCACACATCCATTTTTTATGTCTGTTTTACAAATGCAATCAAAAGACCTTTTGCCATACAGTATGGACCAAATCAGCACAGTACTATAATGGCAGAACGTTCAAGACGTCTTGTACACATCCATCACATGAAGTGAATGAATATAGTATTTTTTTTAAAAAGGTGACTGAATTCAAAATGCTTATGAAAGATGCGCAAGAGCCAGTGGCTAAGCCTGAAACCTTGACAATGGATGCCAAATCTCATTAGTTTCCAACTTGTGCTACTGCAACCGTTTTTTTTCATATGTGTTACCATCTGTTCAATATGAGGGTAATTTTCAAAGGAACATCTGCAGGTAAAATAGCATTTTACGTGCAGAAACTGTCGTTTATCAAATTGCCCACCTGAAATGCAGGTAAATATACGCATGTAAATCATATTCACGACTACATTTATCCAGCCGGAGAGAAGGCGCTCCAGGAGCGAAGCTGGGAAGGGATTTGGATTTCTACACATACTCTTAGATTTTAAAACGTATGCACTAAAATTATCATGAAACTTTTTTGCAGTTGTTTTAGCCGGTGTAACTTACATGGGCAAATACGATGAAATCATTTTCAATGGGGACTCATGTGCCTAAGTTTGCTTTGAAAATCGGTGTGACTTACATGCATTTTTGCTGGCTTTCTTAAGTGGGCTGTTTGAAAATGATCTTCTAAGCAATATTCATGAAAATTATACTTCTTTTCTGAAGTCTAAAAAGAGGCAGCAGTGATGCTATTTACCTTGCCAGCAGGCCTGGATTTCCGCTAGGCACTATAGGCAGCTGCCTAGGGCTGCCAATCTGAAATGGGTGCTGCCTCCTTGTCCTCCATTCCAGCAGCAGTTTCTCCTAAGCGCCAGTCACCCTGCAGAGCAGCATCCTGTCAAGTTTTCCCTTTACCGGTGCAGAAGCAGGATGGAGGCATTTGAAGCACTGTAGAATTGCCGCCAGACCACCCTTGTTTTTTTTAAAGAGGCAGATCTGATGGGATTCTGCTGCCCGAGCTGAGTGATGCTTGAAGGAGAGGGCCATCCTATGGAAGAAGAGGTGCCCCTTTCACCATGGTGCTTTCTTCCCCTCCCCTCAGACTACTGCGTCCTTAGAGGGAGAACCCCCTACCTAGGTGAGCTGGGAAGGCAAATCCGGTGCTGCCTGACAGCAGGGGTTCTTCAGATATTTCTATAGTGCACTAAAAAAAGTAAAATAGGAAATAGTTGGGTCTGGAGTCAAACATTATGCTTCAGTAAAGAACTTCTTTGGATTGTTTTGGATTTGTCACAGCACAGGGGTTACAGAATGAAGACTGGTGGTGGAACATTAATCTCTCCCACTTTTTTTTATAAATCTCTGGCTTCTCTCCATCTGTGTCAAAGTTTCCAGTGGATCTGAACAGAGAGTGCTGAAGCTTAAACTGAAAGCAATGAGAACAGAAGATTTCTGCACCCTCCTACCTGCTTCTATAAGTTTCAGCTTTGAGAATGATCAAATAAATGAGGACAGCAACAGGAATGGAAAACTGGAATGGACTGGAACCAGAACCCAATTCTGACAAGGATGTGTCTGCATAGCTGCCTTTGTCCAAAAGACTGATGTGACGCCTGTCGGTCGCAGACGGCTGCGACCTCTCATGCTTACCTCTTTTTTATGCGCTCCATCAAGTCTGGAAAGAATGGCAGTCTCTTCAAGTCCACGCTGACCTCTCCGGTGCTCCCAGGACAGTGTGGGCGCTGCCGACCGCCATCTTGGACCCGGAGTTACCTAGACATGCGCGCGCACAGAAGGGCCTCATTTGAACACGTCATGGCGGGAACCTCGGAGGCATCCCCGCCCAATGACGTCAACCCACCAGTGCATTTAATCTGACTTGCCCTTGCCTTCCTCGAGTTAGCAAGGAGTTCCATCTTACTGTATTCTCCACTTTCAAGGCTTCCTGTTCCTGATTCGGTCTTGGCATACGGACGATCTGAATGCCCACTCCTCGGGGGCTCCCCTGCATTCCCGGCTATCCACTCTTCGTAGGGCCTTCCTGCCTGACTGCTACTGGACCTGCTTCTCAGGTCCCTATCTCTCTCCAGGAACCACCTACTGTGAGTACCTCTACTGACTTCTACTATACAGATTGCATTGTGGATTTCACGTGGCGTACCCCGACTCTCGGGCCACTACTGCCTTTCTTCTGTGGAAGTCATTCACCGTCTTACTCTACAGAATGCCTACACACCATCTACAGGAGCCACTTCTGGATTCCGGCATTGCCACCAGTTCTTCAACATCTACTGTACAGACATCCTCAGCATACCCCGCTCCGCGGGCCTCTACCGGATCTGTATTCCTGAAGCTGCCTACACTCGTCAGAGGGGATCCTCGACGTACCCCGCTCCACGGGCCACTACCGGATCTTCTCACCTGGGTCTCACTCTGGGTAATTCCCATTGCCCAGGACTGTATGAATATATTTCCATTTCTGTGGAGACTACTTCTTCCCTCCTATTTAATAAAGTCTTCATTCCCAGCTGTGTCCCACGTCACTGAGACTGTGCCTGCTGACGGTGAGGCTCACAGGGCTCCTCCCTGTGGGCGGAGACATCGCTCATCTCAGCCCACGGGTTCACATCCTTCTTTAAACATAACAACTGAAGGATCAGTTCCCCATTAAGTGTGGGCTCCACCTAGGCCCTGTGGCAAGGAGGGCAGGAAGAAGAAGTGGAGACCATGTTGCTGGTCCCCTATAGATGGTAATCTAAGGAAGAGGCAGAACGACCTGCTGCAAATCCTTGATTGCAATTAAATGAAGATCTTATACTGTAATGGAACAGCCGTCCTTGCGCCGTGTCTTACAGGATGTCATCTAAGACCAACCTCTGCCATCTTTTTACTAAACTGTGCCCACGCTGAAAACATATTCTCCTAATCTAAGAAATGTGAGGTTCTCTGCATGTTGCTGTATGGGGTTAGAGTTTTAATGATGCTCATTTTGCTTGGCAGCATTTTCTTCCCCTAGCAGTTTCTTCCTGTGGGTTTCCAGCTCAGATGGCACCAGGGCTGGGATGTGGCCACATAAACCTTCATTTGCAATGACTTGGGCATTTGCCCCTATTTTATATTCCCCCTCCCAACGTATTTAGCCAAGTCTTTACAAGCAACAATCCTCGGCCAAGGCTCCTTCTGGATCCCTGCAATCATGGACCCTAACTCCGGCTATTGTGTTTTGCCATTGCAAGACAACTACAATTCTCCTCCCAATTTCCCTTCCTAGAGGCTGTGGTCAGTGCCTCAGCAGCACCCAAGCCCTGGCTGACCTGGGAAATGGAAACCCTGGAACCAGGAACCTAGGTCCCTCTGCTGAGCTACTGAACTGGCCCCATTGCCAGCATATGTAAGGTTCTCCAGCGTGCTACACAATAAATATCTGAAAAAAAAGAAAACTATAAGTTAGAACGCTTTGGGCTAATAATAATATTGATTGATCTTGGATTGGGTTTTTTCTTCTTTTGTTTGGATTTGCTAAGTTCAGTTTTGACCTGTTCTGAATGTCATTTCAGTATGGTTGGACAAACTAGAGGGAGATAGTTTACCCAATCAGTTTCCCAGGCATTTCCCACTTTTCATGGATTCTCTCTATATCTCATCCATACCATAGCTGCGTAGTTGTACAGTTACACAGTTTGAGCCCCCGCTATAGTTTCCTTACTGGGCAAATACTAGTCAGTGATGAGCCACAAGAAAACAGAAACCCTGTCGAACTTCAGCTCATATAAAACATTCCTTCTTTCTACCTCAGAAGCAATCAGAGGTAGACTGACATCCCCATATCAGTCAAGAGTGATAGTGCTTCCTATTCATTGCAAAACTGAGATTTGTGGACCAGAAAGAGAAAAATAAAAACAGAATTCACCAGGTCCCTACTAAGAAACAGTTTCCACAAAGCTAAAACAAAACTTACAGGACCACTGTGACTTATCATTCAACAATCCCTCAGATCCTTTCATAAATATTTTTTTCAAAGCTTTGTGGTGGATTTTCAAAAGGTTTATCTTGCTAGCTTCATAAGTTAACCTGATACATCTAACCAGTTAAGAATCCCCTCCCTGACTGGCTAAATTTCTCCACATACAATTACAAGGTATACAAATTTAACCAATTAGAAATGACAGATTTTCTGTTCAGTCAGTGCAGAATTTCATCGCCAACAGGCTAAACTTATCCACACAATTAGCAGGCCAACATTTAGTTAAGACAAATTTTGCCTGGCTAAATTTAGGTGAATTTTCAGCTGCAAATCTAGCTGATTGGGTTTCATTGAACATTTTATCTGCTCAGCAGGTTTTTTAAATTGTTAGCTCTGTTACAAAATGGACTTGGTGCAGTTTTTTCCCCCCATATTATCATTCTCTTGTACTTGATTTTAGCCCTGTCTGACCCTAGTAATTTCAGAGTGTCAGCTGCTCTGGAGAATGGGTCCATCAATCTTACTTATAACAGAGCTTGTACTCTGATGCATGCTGGCTGCTCATCAGAGACATTTTGAGCCTGAGTTGTGCTTCTTGCTGGAAGTTTTGGATTTGTGATTTACAAACGCAGCACTAGATTTATTTCTCCACTTTCATTAATCGCCCAGAAATGCATTGCATCTACTTGGAAGCAATCTGCATCTTCAACATAGAAGTAGGGTACAGGGTCGGATTTCCCATAAGGCCAACCTAGGCCATGGCCTCTAGGGCGCAGCAGTCAGGGGGGGGATATATACAGCAGAAATAACAATCAAACATTTACACATTTTTCAGTATTATTTTGAAAAGGCCATATAAAATGCTGTTTTTTAAATTTACATCCATATACTTTAAATAAATTGAGCTGTACATTTATGTTGCCCATCTCTACAGTTTGCGCTGTCTTGCTCGGTCACAGGCAAAAAGCATTTGCTATTTCTCTCTCACACAGTCAGCATAAATCACGTGTTAAAGGAAAATTCCAGATCTGGCGTTACAATAGTGATTCCAAGTGATTCATTACGCTCATATCACTTGTCTTCTACATATCTACTGATAATAGGTACGTAAAATATATCGTTACTACTTTTATATACTGTTTTGTTAACTCATGGCTGAAAGCCGTAAGCAGAAAATGTGGACGGGGGTGTTCGCCAAATTATAAGGGGGCTGCGATTTTTATTACAAAGCATGAAGCATACACAACTTATGGCTTGTTTATGCAGCATCATTTAATGTGGTGTAATGTAAGTTTGACACAAAATGCAAAACATTTCAATAACATTCTATAATGTCAGATGAGAATCAATGTAAATCTTCTGCATTTTATTTCAATTTTATTCGCTGTTTTTTGTATCAAATACGCCATCTGGGTGAATAATTTGAACTAACAAAGAAGTAATCGTCGTATCTCGTATGGGTTATATAGGCAGATGTCTGCATTTTGTGGGCTGGCACAACCCGAACCCGTGGGCCGGGTCAGGTTCAAAATATTTCAGCACGGGTCGGGTCGGACAGAAGAACTTCCGCAGGGCGATGCGGGTCCCACGGGCTGAAAAAACTTTTACTGGTTTTGGTCTGTTTTATTTTGCTTCTGGGTTCACTTTCAAATAACTGGCAGGGATTACATATTAAATTGAAAATTATAAATCAGCTTTTGAGGGGGAGGGGGTGCAGAATTGTGCTTTGGCCTAGGGCGTAGAAATGTGTAAATCCGGCCCTGGTAGGGTATCTTGAACTAAAGTCTAATGCATTTCCGGGAAAGCAAATTTTCAAGGTAAGAAACAAGGACGACAACTATTGAAAAATCTTTGGGTTAAAATACATTTTAGCAAGTATGAGCCAGAGGTAGATTATAATTGATGAGAAATAATCAGATCTAATATAAAATTAAGATTTAATATTAACAGCCTTTTTGTTTTATGAAGGAGCTCAGAGCCGGTCCAGCATTCATTATGCAACAATGATGAAGAAGATGATTCTTTCTTAGAGATAGACTCCACATACTGAATAATAGGGTTTAGTAGGTACCTTTGTGGATATCTAGTCACCTGGTTTACTGAAGCAAATTGTGGATGCATATAAAAGATAATGGTAGTATAGAGATTACTTGTTGCCACAGTGCTGTCATTGACAATTTGTTGTATAATGTGTAAAAAGTTTAATAAAAATTATATTACAGAAAAAGACACTGAGGGGCAGATTTTAAAACCTGCGCGCGGGCGGAGATGTTTGCGCAACCCAGCGAGAACAATTCTACACCCAATTTTATAACAATTGCGCGCTGCCACGTGCATGTTATAAAATCCAGGGTCGGCGCACGCAAGGGGATGCACAATTGTGCAACTTGCGCGTGCCGAGCCGCGCAGGCTGCCTCCATTCTCTCTGAGGCCGCTCCGAAATCGAAGCGGCCTCGGAGGGAACTTTTCAACCGCTCCCCCCACCTTCCCCCACCTTCCCCTCCCTTCCCCTATCTAACCTACCCCCCAGCCCTGCTGTTATAAAATCCAGGGTCGGCGCACGCAAGGGGATGCACAATTGTGCAACTTGCGCGTGCCGAGCCGCGCAGGCTGCCTCCATTCTCTCCGAGGCCGCTCCGAAATCGAAGCGGCCTCGGAGGGAACTTTTCAACCGCTCCCCCCACCTTCCCCCACCTTCCCCTCCCTTCCCCTATCTAACCTACCCCCCAGCCCTGCTGCCGGCGCGCGAACCTCCGGCAAAGCCACAGTGCCGGAGGACTCGGGAACGCCCCTGCCCCCGCCCCACCGCCATGCCCTCAGCCACGCCCTCGGACCACCGCCATGCCCCGGCCCGCCCCCGGCCCGCCCATTTATGAAAGCCCCGGGACATACGTGCATCCCGAGGCTTGCACGCCGCCGAGCCTATGCAAGATAGGCTCGGCGCACGCAGGGGCAGCTTGGGGCAGCTTTTCAGGGGTTACGCCCGTATCTTATGCGCATAACCCTTTGAAAATCTACCCCTTAGAGCATTAGTTTACTTTTAGCCTGCACAGATATGTTCCCAGAGGCCACCAAATCATGTTATGCTTTGGCAAACTATTTACTCCTTAATTATAAGAGAAAAATTAGGTAGCACAAGTTTCTCTGAAGTATGAGGACCGTATTCAATACCACTGGTCCAGCTAAGTTCAGACTTAGCCAGCCAAATGGTGGGATTTGAAAATCCCACCACACTGACTGGCCCCGAGATAATTGATAACTATTTACCCAGCTAAAAAGTTATCCGGCTAGCTCAGGAGTGGCAAGGGGACATTCCAGGATGGAGCTGACTATCTAGAAAAGTTATTTGGATAAACTCTGATTTTCAGGATTATTCAGCTGATATAGCCTGATAACTTTAGGGTTGCCAAAGTGCAGTCCTGAAGTTAGCTGGCTAACATTGACATAGGTGGGTATATTCAACTGCGTGGGTGTGTTTACCCAGTTTATCCGGCTAACTTTGCTAGCTGGCCAGCCTCTGAATATGGACCTCTATATTACTTAAAACCCTATGTAAGGGCTTTGAAGTGGGCATCATCTGATATCTCCATAAAAACTGATGGATAAAGCGTTGCAACATTGCATAACAAATTTACCAGATATGCACTCCCTCCTAAAATATAACACTAGCTAAATTTTAAAGAAGTCCAGACAATCAACCTAAGTTTGTCATTAAATGACTCATCATCAATGTTTTCAACCAGGATAGGGTGATGGATTAATAGCAAAATATTTGTTTTTGACTGGTAAATACATTATTCATCATCAGTATTGATAATAACCTTGGGCAGTATGGGCAGTGTCAGTGTTGGGGATAACACTGCGCATGAATAAATAGTAAGGTTTTATTCCCCCAATGATTCTGCATTCTCTGTAAACATGCATTTAAGTGGGAGAAGCTGGTGACTGGCAACATATTTTCCTTTATAATTATACCTTGCTTAGATCCTCTAGTTTTGTTTGAGGTTAAATACATCACTTGGTATGTGCCTTTGCCTGACATCGTGACAGTGGCTGTAACGCCATCAGATCAGCCTCCTCTGCTTGTTTATCCTGAATCATGTCACACTCTTTTCGAGCTCCTTTATATTAATGTGGTAAATAACAGCAGATAAAGACCAATACGGCCCATCCAGTCTGCCCAGCAGCAATTTTTCTAGTTTGGGTAGATGTGTATAGCAAGTCCCATATGGAACATGACATCCATCTCCTTCACCCAACCTTTCATAGTACTACTATTGCCTTGTAGGGTTGTAACTGCTGCTCCGTGCAAGCTACCCCAATGCTTTCTTGAAGATTTGATGGACTCATACCACTGCTGTGTTGAGCTGTGACTGCCACTCCATGCTGGTTATTCCAGTGCTTCATTTCTATCCAATCGCCACTAGAAATCCTATGCTTTTTTTTGAATTCTATAACTGTTTTTGTCTCTACCACCTCCTTCAGGAGATTATTCCAGGCATCCACAACCCTTTCTGTGAAAAAATGTTTTCTGATGCTATTCTTGAGTCTAACCCCTTTGAGTTTCATATTGTGACCCCTAGTTCTAGAAGTTCCTTTCCACTGAAAACTATTTGTTTCTTGTACATCATTAATACTTTTCAGATAGTTAAATGTTTCTATCACATCCCTCCTTTCTCTCCTCTCCTCTAGGATATACATATTTTGATCCTCAAGTCTCTTCTTATATGACTTCTGCTGCAAATTCTACACTATTTTGATTGCCTTTGTCTACCTCTAACCTCGCTATGTTCTCTCTGAGGTATGGCTAGGGTTCTTCAGTTTTAACTGATTTTCACTGATAAATTCCTGGGTTATTCATTATTATCACATTGTGTGCATATCATTCTGCTTTAATAGTTGATTATTCAAATGCTTAAGAAGCACTCTGTAAAACAATTTTATATTTAAAGATTCAAGAACACTTTATTCTTATTATAAGAATATACTTTATCTAAATTATATTCATTATGGTGTAAACACAGGACTACTTTATTTCCTAATGAAGATACAATTGTCATTGATTCTGTTAAACTGAAGTTACCAGTCCAGAAGAAAATTCTCTAATAATTAATTTATTGGAACTCATGTTGGCAATTTTGCAACCCTTGTCAAGCAGAGCAGGATACACAGTTGTTATGTTTTTTGACATATCTGTCCATTTGAATATTGTAAATTATTGCATAACAAACAACACATCCTATGTATGAACTATTTAGTGTGCCTCTTAAAACCAGCTCTTAAGAATCTGTAAATGAGATTATTATGGCGATAAGTGGTGAGGTATCTATCAAGTGATATTTAAGTCAGAAAAAGACTAATGCCTGGAGGGTGGCATTAAGTGCAGAATGCATGAAAGAAAAGCACATTGCTGGCAGAATGGCTTGTTTCTCTAACATGGAGCCTCTTTTCATGCTCTGACTGCAGCAGCAGAGGCAAAGGCAGGAGAAAGAGAGAGAGAGAAAGAGGGGAAGAAATTCAGGAATAGCAAGGGAGAAAGAAAGACATGTTAGCAAGGACCACTGCAGGGAAGACCATACAGGCGGCCCCAGATTGTGGACTTTTAAGGCTTAGTTCATTCTGTAGAGTCTATTGGTTAGTGTGTGGGGGGCTTTTTTTTTGGCCGGGGGAATTATTTATTTATTTAACATATTTATATGCTACTCCTTCTTTGATGGCTTAATATTAGTAAGCAAATCCATGACTAATGAATATCCTAATGTTAACCTGGTTTATGAGGTTGAGAAGGGATGTCTAATCATTTTGGAGCTCCCCTACTAACCCAAACTTCAAAAACAAATGGATAATATAATTTTCTTTTATTGCAAAACAAACATGCAAAGCAGTGGCAAATAGGTATAGTTATTGTTTTTTTTAGGAAAAAGTTGAAGGCATGGTTATATGATCAGGCATTTAATCAGTAGTACATGGGATGAACAATCAGTCAATTTGTAATTGCAGGGCTTTTTTCCTTGTATGTTTGTGATGTTATGATGTTACTCAGGTTGTACATGATTGGATTTTAATGTGTTAAACTGTAACTTAGCTAGATGTTACTTCGAAAAGGCAAGACATCAAATAAAAGAATAGAAATAGAAAGGTCATGCAAAAGAAATGTACAATTTGAACTTGGCATAGAAAAATATGTACAAGGCACAGTCAATTGATATACAGTATAATCATTGAGATCTATTGTAGGGAACTAAAGCGCCTAAGTTTCAAAGAACAGAAGAAGCGATGCAAAGCATGACAGCTTTCAGAAATAGCATTCCCAACAAAGAGTCCCTGGCATAGACAGGAACGCCGTAGAAAGTAGCACAGTAAGACAGGAACTGTAGCAAGTAACTCCAGAGAAGGCAGATGTAATTGTTCTTTTAGAGCTGTGGTCCTTTCCTTTCATAAGCAGGGCTGGATTTAACCTTATAAAAATGGTGGTACACTAGCCATCCTCCAAACATCAGATATTGTGGCTGATTTAAATGATAAGTTACATATTACTAGTAACAGGTTTGCAATTTCATGTTTGAGTTCTTTCAGAACTCTAAAGTAGATACTATCTGGTCCTGGTGATTTGTTACTCTTGAGTTTGTCAGTTTGATCTATTACATCTTTCATTATCACAAAGACTTATTTATTTGCTCAGAATCATCACCATTAAAGAATGTTTTTGGTGTAGATATGTTCCTATCACCCTCTTCAGTAAAAACCAAGGCAAAGAATTAATTCTGGTTTTCTATTTCCTTGTCCTCCCTTGTCCTTGGTCAACATGACCAGCTGACTCCCTCACAGACTTTTTACATCAAATGCTCTTGAAAAAAGTTTTATTATTAATTTTTGCCTCTCTGGCAAGCGTCATCTCAAATTGTGTCTTGGCCTGACTTGTTACTGTTTTACATCTAACTTGCTAGTATTTATGTTGTAATCTATTTTCTTCATTTGGGTCTGCATTCCATTTTTGAAAGATGAACTTTTGATTTTAACTGCTTCTTTCACCTCATTAGTAAACCATGCTACCAATCATGTGGTCTTTCTTTGACATTTTTAATGCAGGTAATAGAAACATAGAAACATATAGAAACATAGAAATGACGGCAGAAGAAGACCAAATGGCCCATCCAGTCTGCCCAGCAAGCTTCACACATTTTTTCTCTCATACTTATCTGTTTCTCTTAGCTCTTGGTTCTATTTCCCTTCCACCCCCACCTTTAATGTAGAGAGCAGTGATGGAGCTGCATCCAAGTGAAATATCTAGCTTGATTAGTTAGGGGTAGTAGCCGCCGCAATAAGCAAGCTACACCCATGCTTATTTGTTTTACCCAGACTATGTTATACAGCCCTTATTGGTTGTTGTTTTTCTTCTCCCCTGCCGTTGAAGCAGGGAGCTATGCTGGATATGCGTGAAGTATCAGTCTTCTCCCATGCTGTTGAAGCAGAGAGCCATGCTGGATGTGCATCGAAAGTGAAGTATCAGGCACATTTGGTTTGGGGTAGTAACCGCCGTAACAAGCCAGCTACTCCCCGCTTTGTGAGTGCGAACCCTCTTTTCTTCTCCCCTGCCGTTGAAGCAGAGAGCTCTGCTGGATGTGTGAAGTATCAGTTTTTCTTCTCCCCTGCCGTTGAATCAGAGAACTATGCTGTATATGCATTGAAAGTGAAGTATCAGGCTTATTTGATTTGGGGTAGTAACCGCCGTAACAAGCCAGCTACTCCCCTCTTTGTGAGTGCGAATCCTTTTTTCCACATTTCCTCTTGCTGTTGAAGCTTAGAGCGATGTTGGAGTCACAGTAAGCATGTGTATGTTTATTTAATAAGGGTATTGACTCCAGGCAGTAGCCATCATTCTGGCCAGTCACCCACTCTTCATTGGCAGCCTCTTGACTTTATGGATCCACAGTGTTTATCCCACGCCCCTTTGAAGTCCTTCACAGTTCTGGTCTTCACCACATCCTCCGGAAGGGCATTCCAGGCATCCACCACCCTCTCCGTGAAGAAATACTTCCTGACATTGGTTCTGAATCTTCCTCCCTGGAGCTTCAAATCGTGACCCCTGGTTCTGCTGATTTTTTTCCTACATTTTATCTGGGCTTCTAAGATGGTAATTTTATCTGGGCTTCTAAGATGGTAAATTTATCTGGGCTTCTAAGATGGTAATTTTAAACAATGTTCATACCTCATGCAAATTTTTAACCATTGCACCTGCTTCCTTTATTTTATTTCTAACTAATTTCTTCATTCTATCATAGTCTTCCTTTTTAAAGTTATATGCTATTGCAGTAGTTTTACTATGCTGCCTTGGAGAGGAAAGGTCACCTGGAAGGAGAACATCACCTTGGTGAGGCGGGAAACAATTCTGTAGCTAGGACCTGCCCTCTTGCACCAAGGGTATGTCTTCAGGGGCATATGTCCAGGAAGGAAAGGTTAGGATAGCTATTGTAGTTGGTGATTCGATTATTCAGAAGGTTGATATCTGGGTAGCTGGTGGACATGAGGATCGTTTGGTAACTTGCATGGTGCGAAGGTGGCGGCCCTCACATGTCACATAGATAGGATTTTAGATAGTACTGGAGAGGAAACAGCTGTTTTGCTGCATGTGGGTATCAATGACATAGGAAAGTACAGGAGGAAGATTCTGGAAGCCAAATTTAGAATTTTAAGTAGAAAGTTGAAATCCAGAACTTCCAGGGTAGCATTCTATTATGGGTTCAGACCTTGAATGCTGGTTTTCTGCCCAGGGATTCTGACCTGGAGGGGGGCTAATCTCACTGAGGTCTACACTGGAGGCTACCTGAGGGGCTTATCCCATATAAACACACACAATTACTGGGATTATACCTGGGGCCTTGAACCCAGGAGCTAATTCCCAACACAAAGAGCCACACACAAACTTTGATTCAGTACATCACGGTTCCAGGTATTTAGGAAAGTGAGTTTATTTGAGCAATAGGAGGATAAAAAAAATAAAATCAGATTACACAGAAGAAGTAATGGTAGATGATAACAATTGCTACATAGATATAAAAAGCTTACATATTTCCAAAGGATCAGCCTGTACCATCACGTCCAGTGTGCTCTCCCCCCTCTCTTCCTTTTGCTGTCTCTCCTTATCCACTAAAAATGTTTATGAAAGCAGTGATGTTCCCTCCCTCTGATTTCTTATAAAAATTCAGGTGCAACTGTGTGGCCTTCATTCTTTCTCAGGCTTTAATTGTTAGCTTTCTCATCATAGATCTAGTGGAATAACTAAATAAATAGACTCTTGCCTGTTCATAAACATTTCACAGTGCAAGACAGTAAATAGGAGTTTACTCAGAGGATGGCCTGTGACCTTCAAACTAGTCTGTGTCTGGGTAAAAACTCTGAATCCATTTGGCCTACCCTCTATATATATCATCAGCAAAAGTAACAAAAATTGTCTCCAACATATTCTACCCCTGGATTCAGAGGATTCACACTGACACCTGCTGGATGAAATGTTTCCTAACCTATAGTTATATTGGTGTCAGCATTAATCAGAACAATGGGGCGGATTTTCAGAGCCCTGCTCGCCTAAATCCGCCCAAAACCGGGCGGATTTAGGCGAGCAGGGCCCTGCGCGCCGGTGAGCCTATTTTACATAGGCCTACCGGCGCGCGCAGAGCCCCGGGACTCGCGTAAGTCCCGGGGTTCTCCGAGGGGGGTGTGTCGGGGGCGTGTCGGGGGGCGGGCCCGGTCGTCGCGGCGTTTCGGGGGCGTGTCGGCGGCGTGTCGGCGGCGCTCCAGGCGCAAACTTTTGTTTGCGCCTGGAGCGCAAACAAAAGTAGGCCTATTCGCGGAGTCTGAAAATCCGCCCCAATGTGTATTACTTGTTGGATATATACATGCATTAAACACTGGTCCCCTTAGGACTAGCAAATATAAAAGACCAGGGCTACTACCATATTTGCAAGAAAAGCTAAATCCATTAACTCATTGCTCCCTCTGTGCAATTGGTCAGAATACCCTTATTATGAATACCTAAGCTCCATCTAAGCTGCATAGCCCTTGGAGTTTAACTGACCCAGAGGTCTGCCCAATTTAAAACATTTTTTTTCTTTTTGTTTAGCTTTTTTTTTTTTTTTTTTACAATTTTTATATCTAAAAAATATATTAAAGTGTATAATGGTTGTTATATAAACATGAATCGAAGGTACCATCCAGGTTACCCCTGTTCTTTATTTTAATTATGAATGAACCACCATCCACCCACTAGTTTTTTAATTGTTTTTTCAAAAATTCAAAAAATTACTTATTATCAATTGTAAAATGGGAACAGTTCACTGCTATGATATCTGAAGAAAATGTTTTTGTATTTTATTCCTTTATATTTAAAAGTTGCTTATTTGAATGTTACTTGAACATATTCCAATATGAAGAGTACCTAGCTGTATGAACACCAAGGAATGCAATGCTGAACAGGAACTCCACAGTAACGCTTAAACCCGACATGGCCAAGTTTCGAAAATGAATTCTTCTTCAGGGCATACCACTCACGTATGACCCATCTCAGCTCCCAATCTTCGCCATTTTGGAAGAAGATCAAGGCAGTACTTTGCGAGTGAGCTACTAGAGAATGAAAATACCATAGAGAAAGGAATTAAGACACAGATAAAGTTGAGATATAAGATTGGGAACTGAGATGGGTCATTTTCGAAACTTGGCCATGTCGGGTTTAAGCGCTACTGTGGAGATCCTGTTCAGCGTTGCATTCCTTGGTGTTCATACAGCTAAGTACTCTTTTCATATTGGAATATGTTCAAGTAACATTCAAATAAGTAACTTTTAAATATAAAGGACTAAAATACAAAAACATTTTCTTCGGATATCACAGCAGCGAACTGTTCCCATTTTACATATAGAAACATAGAAATGACGGCAGAAGAAGACCAAACGGCCCATCTAGTCTGCCCTGCAAGCTTCACACATTTTTTTCTCATACTTATCTGTTTCTCTTAGCTCTTAGGTTCTATTTCCCTTCCACCCCCACCATTAATGTAGAGAGCAGTGATGGAGCTGCATCCAAGTGAAATATCAAGCTTGATTAGTTAGGGGTAGTAGGGGTAGTAACCGCCGCAATAAGCAAGCTACACCCATGCTTATTTGTTTTACCCAGACTATGTTATTCAGCCCTTATTGGTTGTTTTTCTTCTCCCCTGCCGTTGAAGCAGGGAGCTATGCTGGATATGCGTGAAGTATCAGTTTTTCTTCTCCCCTGCCGTTGAAGCAGAGAGCTATGCTGGTTATGCGTGATTTATTTATTTATTTTATTTATTTAAAATTTTTATATACCGGCATTCATGTTGCAAACACATCATGCCGGTTTACATATAACAGGGGTGTACAGTGAACAATTCAATAACCTATTTGTGTAGAAGGAAGCAGTTACAAATAACAAGGTAAAAGAACTGGGAGGAGAGAAGAAAAGGGAGAGAATAACATTAGGTATAGGTATTTACATTAGTAATAACATTTTTACATGTGGAAGTGGTAGAATCTGGCTGAATAGAATTAATGTGTGATGTATCAGATTTTCTTCTCCCCTGCCGTTGAAGCAGAGAGCTATGCTGGTTATGCGTGAAGTATCAGTTTTTCTTCTCCCCTGCCGTTGAAGCAGGGAGCTATGCTGGATATGCGTGAAGTATCAGTTTTTCTTCTCCCCTGCCGTTGAAGCAGAGAGCTGTGCTGGTTATGCGTGAAGTATCAGTTTTTCTTCTCTCCTGCCGTTGAAGCAGAGAGCTATGCTGGATATGTGTGAAGTATCAGTTTTTCTTCTCCCCTGCCGTTGAAGCAGGGAGCTATGCTGGATATGCGTGAAGTATCAGTTTTTCTTCTCCCCTGCCGTTGAAGCAGAGAGCTGTGCTGATTATGCGTGAAGTAACAGTTTTTCTTCTCCCCTGCCGTTGAAGCAGAGAGCTGTGCTGGTTATGCGTGAAGTATCAGTTTTTCTTCTCTCCTGCCGTTGAAGCAGAGAGCTGTGCTGGTTATGCGTGAAGTATCAGTTTTTCTTCTCCCCTGCCGTTGAAGCAGGGAGCTATGCTGGATATGCGTGAAGTATCAGTTTTTCTTCTCCCCTGCCGTTGAAGCAGAGAGCTGTGCTGATTATGCGTGAAGTAACAGTTTTTCTTCTCCCCTGCCGTTGAAGCAGAGAGCTGTGCTGGTTATGCGTGAAGTATCAGTTTTTCTTCTCTCCTGCCGTTGAAGCAGAGAGCTATGCTGGATATGTGTGAAGTATCAGTTTTTCTTCTCCCCTGCCATTGAAGCAGAGAGCTGTGCTGGTTATGCGTGAAGTATCAGTTTTTCTTCTCTCCTGCCGTTGAAGCAGAGAGCTATGCTGGATATGTGTGAAGTATCAGTTTTTCTTCTCCCCTGCCGTTGAAGCAGAGAGCTGTGCTGGTTATGCGTGAAGTATCAGTTTTTCTTCTCTCCTGCCGTTGAAGCAGAGAGCTGTGCTGGTTATGCGTGAAGTATCAGTTTTTCTTCTCTCCTGCCGTTGAAGCAGAGAGCTGTGCTGGTTATGCGTGAAGTATCAGTTTTTCTTCTCCCCTGCCGTTGAAGCAGAGAACTGTGCTGATTATGCGTGAAGTAACAGTTTTTCTTCTCCCCTGCCGTTGAAGCAGAGAGCTGTGCTGGTTATGCGTGAAGTATCAGTTTTTCTTCTCTCCTGCCGTTGAAGCAGAGAGCTATGCTGGATATGTGTGAAGTATCAGTTTTTCTTCTCCCCTGCCGTTGAAGCAGAGAGCTGTGCTGGTTATGCGTGAAGTATCAGTTTTTCTTCTCTCCTGCCGTTGAAGCAGAGAGCTATGCTGGATATGTGTGAAGTATCAGTTTTTCTTCTCCCCTGCCGTTGAAGCAGAGAGCTGTGCTGGTTATGCGTGAAGTATCAGTTTTTCTTCTCTCCTGCCGTTGAAGCAGAGAGCTATGCTGGATATGTGTGAAGTATCAGTTTTTCTTCTCCCCTGCTGTTGAAGCAGAGAGCTATGCTGGATATGCATTGAAAGTGAAGTATCAAGCTTATTTGGTTTGGGGTAGTAACCGCCGTAACAAGCCAGCTACTCCCCGCTTTGTGAGTGCAAATCCTTTTTTCCACATTTCCTCTTGCTGTTGAAGCTTAGAGCGATGTTGGAGTCACAGTAACCATGTGTATGTTTATTGAATAAGGGTATTATCTCCAGGCAGTAGCCGTCATTCTGGCGAGCCACCCACTCTTCATTGATAGCCTCTTGACTTTATGGATCCACAGTGTTTATCCCACGCACTTTGAAGTCCTTCACAGTTCTGGTCTTCACCACATCCTCCGGAAGGGCATTCCAGGCATCCACCACCCTCTCCATGAAGAAATACTTCCTGACATTGGTTCTGAATCTTCCTCCCTGGAGCTTCAAATCGTGACCCCTGGTTCTGCTGATTTTTTTCCTACGGAAAAGGTTTGTCGTTGTCTTTGGATCATTAAAACCTTTCAAGTATCTGAAAGTCTGTATCATATCACCTCTGCTCCTCCTTTCCTCCAGGGTGTACATATTTAGATTCTTCAATCTCTCCTCATAAGTCATTTGATGAAGACCTTCCACTTTTTTGGTCGCCCTTCTCTGGACCGCCTCCATCTTGATAATAAGTAAAATTTTGAATTTTTGAAAAAACAATTAAAAAACTAGTGGGTGGATGGTACCTTCGATTCATGTTTATGAAATGACCACTATACACTTTAATATATTTTTTAGATATAAAAAATTGTGAAAAAAAAGCTAAACAAAAAGAAAAAAAATATTGGTTGAGATTTGTTTAAGGTGGATGTGGGTTCTTGATTATATGATATTTGGTATTACCTACATAGATGGATTTTGATTTTTCAATTTAAAACATTAGCAAGGCGTGCCTCTGGCCTGCCAGGAGTGTCCACAGCTATTGGATTCAGTATCTTCTGTCATCTGTTGCGATCTCCATGCTGGTTGTTGGGTGTGGTTGGCCTCTCTGACTTCTGGGGGACACCCAGCTCATCAGGATAGATATAGACCACCTTTCTTTGATTATCCAGTATTAGATCTACTGCGCTCAGTATAGCTGCGTCCACATGTGCAGATAGTTGGGTGCCTCTCCACCCCTCGAAGAAGCATTGTCTCGGTCTTTGCTCAACAGCCTCTCCCACTGGCAGCAGACAGCCTGCTAATCTCCTTATCTTTTAGGTATCTGGAACAGTTAAACTCAGGTGTAGTACATACTCCCCCCCACCCGTGGTGGTGCAAAAACCAAAACCAAAATCCCTGTTTCAAAAATCTATTCTAGTTCTTTCTACAAAAAAAAATTAGTATCTGGGTGTCAGATTGACATACAAATAGCATATTCTGCCGAACCATTCACAGAGAGAACAGCAAATATGGAGCAATAAAACTACCGTATTTTCCGGCGTATAAGACGACTGGGCGTATAAGACGACCCCCCCTTTTTTATACATATTTTTAAGAAAAAAAATAATTTTCACTCAAACAGGAGCAACCCTATCTATGAAAAGGCAACACTACAAATACCGTATATCAGGCCCTAAAAACCAATATACCTCTTATTAGGAAAACAGAACTAGCAAGCAGCTATAGATCCCCACACATAAATAATTGTAAAACTATACTAATAAGCAGAATAAATGTTTCAAAACAGCTATGAACAGAATAACATCCAACAATTAAAAACTCATAAAAATTATTAAACATTCTCCAAACACCAATAAAATATTTCAAAAAAGCAGACACATCACATAATATTAAATAATTAAAATGGCAGTCAATCAAGAAAAATAAACTTAAAAAGCCACCTTTCCTTACCCCCTCCAGCAGCTCTCCTATTCCTCTTCCTCTTCCTTAGGGCCCATGTCTCTCACACACCATACCAGTCATGCCCCCATGACCAGTTTCTGTCTCTCACACACCAATCATTTCCCAAACAGTCTTTGACACACACACCAGACACCTTCCTGAACAGTTTCTCTCATGCCATACACACACACAGGCTTCCCACTCCCGTGTTCTGCTTACCGTACATATACGGGCTTCTCACTCTCATAATCACTTTCTCTGTCTCACACACACACACCAGTCTCTCTCTCATTTCCATGCTCACTCTCCACGTGCACAGGCTTCTCATTCCCTGAATCACATTCTTTCTCTCATATTCACACACCAGTCTCTTTCTCTCACACACACCGTCACCTTATCAACCAGTCTCTCTCTCATGCACGCGCACACACACACACACACACAGCCAGCCCTCCCGCTCCCATGCTCTCTCTCACATAATCAGGCTTCTTACTCCCATGCTTTCTCACATACCCAGATTTCTCACTTCCATGCTTTTTCTCTCTCTCACACTCACATACACATCAGTCATCTCTCTGAGCAGTCACTTTCATCTCGCTGACCAGTTTCTCTCAATCACACACATGCTCTCAATCAAATGCATTCTCTCACTTACACACAGGCTGGCTGTCTCTCTCACTCTCTCTCTCTTTCACCCCCCCCCCCCCCCCGAGCACAAATAGTAGCTGCAGCAGCTTCCTCCTCCAGCCCCCGCAGGCCAAGAAAGAAGAAACCCATCGGCCGCGGGAGGCTCATGCTGCTGTCTCCTTTCCCGATTACCAGCTCCTTCGACTGCTCGGGGCCGTTCCTGCTGTTGCCGCTGCAATTTTTTCACGCGGCACGGCTCTTTCTTCCCGCGCATCACTTCCTGTTCCGGTTCAAAGGGGGGGGGGGCGGGAAGAAGAAAAGGCCAGCCGCGGATGCCACAGCTTTTTTTTTTGCACCGCTGCCGTTCCCGCTGGGCTTGAACGTGCTGATAGCCCAGCGGCAACGGCAGCGGTGCGCGGGAAGGAGAAAGCCGTGCCGAATGAAAAAATTGCAGCGGCGATAGCAGGAACGGCCCCGAGCAGTCGAAGGAGCTGGTAATCGGGAAAGGAGACAGCAGCATGAGCCTCCCGCGGCCGATGGGTTTCTTCTTTCTTGGCCTGCGGGGGCTGGAGGAGGAAGCTGCTGCAGCTACTATTTGTGCTCGGGGGGGGGGGGAGTGGAAGTGAGAGAGAGAGAGAGAAGCAGCCAGCCTGTGTGTAAGTGAGAGAATGCATTTGATTGAGAGCATGTGTGTGTGATTGAGAGAAACTGGTAAGAGAGCAGGTGTGCCCTATAAGACGATACCCGGCGTATAAGACGACCCCCGACTTTTGAGAAGATTTTCTTGGGTTAAAAAGTCGTCTTATACGCCGGAAAATACGGTACATCAATTCAGACTGTATCACTAATGTGAGAATCAAAATAACGATATCACTAGGTATTAGCTAAGGGGTAGATTTTAAAAGCCCTGCACGCGTAAATCCTGCCGGATTTACGCACACCGGTGCACCTATTTTGCATAGGCCGCCGGCACGCGCAAAGCCCCTGGACGCGCGTAAGTCCCGGGACTTCGTAAAAGGGCCGGGAGGGGCGTGTCTGGGGTCAGGGGGCGATCCGGGGGCGTGGCGATGGTTCGGGGCCGGGCTGGGAGGGCGGTCCCGAGTCCCCTGGCACTGCGGCCTGTGCCGGGGGATGCCGAGGCGGCGCGCAAGTTACGCCTGCCTCAAGCAGGTGTAACTTGCACAACAAAGGTAGGAGGGGATTTAGGTAGGGCTGGGGGGGTGGGTTAGATAGGGGAAGGGAGGGGAAGGTGGGGGGACGCAGAAGAAAAGTTCCCTCCAAGGCCGCTCCTATTTCAGAGCGGCCTCGGAGGGAACGGAGGCAGGCTGCGCGGCTCGGCGCGCACAGGCTGCCGATTTTGCGCAGCTTTGTGCGCGCTGACCCCGGATTTTATAAGATACAAGCGGCTATGCGTGTAGCTTATAAAATCCGGTGTACTTTTGTTGGCGCCAGTTGCGCCAACAAAAGTACGTGCGCGCGTACTTTTTTAAGATCTACCTCAATGTGTATCATAAAAATATTTCATCATGATAATCAGTTTTTACATTTCAAAGAGATATAGATATACATATTGCTTAAAACATGTATAAGTAAGGCCATCCCCATGGAATAAGGAAATTCTGAGCACTTCAGTCCTTAAAATGAAGGATTCAAGATGTCTTCTGTGGCAAAGGGTGGGATGATTTCACATTATGAGGTCAATGACAAATGATGTGTATTATTCTCGCAGCACAGCACTCTGAAAGCTGTCCTCGAACTACAGCCTCTGCACTCTCATCACTAATTCATATGTTTGTGTTTATGGATTAATACCTGATATGAGATGAATAAAAATTAAAATTAAGTAAATATGAAACTCTAGAATAAACATCAATAACCTCTTGTATGTAATAATCCCTATATACACTGTTCATATGGATATCAAATATTGTTTTGTCATAGTTCAAAGTAGCAGTTACATAATGTTTAATCCCTTCTTTCCCCACTTTCCTATAAAGTAACACACAATATTCAGACAAAAGCAACCCAGATGCTCAGTCACTCATTCATTCAAACTGTACATATAAAATCATGACACATAATGTAAACCCCAAAAAGAGAAAGGAGGATAGGGGAAGGGGAAAAAAAATTCACGAGTATTTGTAAAAAAAATCAACCCAGTACAGAAAAAATAAAACACCCCAAAGTACCTCCTTGCCTGCAAGTTTTCTGCAAAGCTTCAGCAAAGTTTTCTGCATATACTTGTCCAGTTAAGGAGCAGACTGGGAGGAAGCTTCTCTACCCCCCTGCCTAACCTTCCTTCTCTTTCCCCTCTCTACCCCGACCCCTAACCCCTACCTAGCTACCCGAAAATGTTTTATTTTTCTACTTACTGCTCCTCCCGAGCAGAAGTAGTTTCCGCGTGCCGGCCGGCTGCCATGTAAGGGTGAACAAAACAAAGGCACAAGTCTCTTTATTTCTTAACCAGTTCATTAGTAAACACACAGCAAAAAATCAAAGTTCACTTCCACCCAGATAAAACAGAACTGGATATCACTCCAACCCCTCCTCTTCTTTACTCTCCAGGGGGGCTGGCTCATAATGATTTGGATGCAGTTTTTTAACAGTCAGACCATTTGGCAGCAATCATTCAATTTGGTATTTAATATTTATTAACTGCACTATCCCTCAAATAGTACACTGCTGCATGCTCCTATATGTTCCTGGCTCTCTGCATCTCCTCCATTCTTTTGTCCAGCTCTATTGGATATCTGAGTGTGGCTTGACAAATAATGGGATCATGTGCATCTTTTATAATGCACTGGTCTGCATGTTCTCATATCCACTCCTAGTGATGCTGTTCCAGTCATAGTGCACCCCACTAACGAAAGATATAACTGCTATCGTGGGTAAAAGAATCACAAATCTTCAGACGGCATGGATAGAATACACTCAGCCCTGCTGGTAGGATAGGGCTGGTACTGGTGATAGCCACATTCGATAGGCTGGCAACGGAGGCTCCAACTACTAAGCTCTGAACCTTTTCGAGGCCTGATAGCAGGTTACCATCGCCCATCTTGGTCAGCCAGGAATTGGACTTGGTTTTCTGCTCGTCTTGGCTTGAACTTGCTACCATAACACGAACCTCAGCTGCTAATCTTGGCCTCACCTCTCTTTCTTATGTTGGGCTTTTGAATGGCACACACTCTGACTCCTGCTCGTCTCGTATTAAGTTGGTCTCGCATTGCGCGTACTGCTTTATAACTCCTGAACAGCTGAACACTGATGATGGGCTGAATGACATCATGCATCTGCACACACTGCTAGCTTCTTCTCCCACTTTGGCATGATTTCTCCTGCAAGCTGTTCCAAGGCGGGAGTGGTGCCCATCTTATGTACTTTTCTGGTTTTTCACCAAAACCTCCAAATGGTACAAACATTGTACAACACCTCTTTTCTTTTCTCCGTTATCTGAATCCAACTCGTGGATGCCCTTGGGTCCCTGTTCGGGCGCCATCTGATGTATACCCCTCTATGGGGACCTCTTGGAATGCAGGGGCACATTGTTGTCCCTTGAGGCCACTTCTGCTCTCAATTGCCTGTCTCCTCTAAGTTTTCACAAAACACAGTTCACAGCAAGCCACCAGGGTGCTGGGGTTCGTTCCCGAGGGGATGGAGAATAATCCTTGCGGGCCCTAGCCTCACTTCTTTTAAATTTTCTTGATCCACAGTATTCACACTTGGGATGTCCTTTCTTGAGGGCAACTTTAACGCTGAAGAAACACGATGGACACTCTGGCGGGGTGTTCAATAAATATTTACTGCAACCAAAAATACTTAAAATCCAATTCAAAACAAAAATTCTCCAATTTACGTTCTCACAAAAATAAAGTGCCTCTTTCTCGGTTCTGGTAGCTGAGTCCATTTCCCTTTAGATGGTAAACACTAGGAAAAGACCCGCCCCTCTTGAGTGATAGAGAGTGGGCTCCTAATATGGCTAGGATCTCCTATCTCTTTCTCTGATGGTAAAAGCTTGGACTTCTGGAGGTAGAAAGTCCCAAAAGCGTTTGAAAATACTAAATCTTTCCTCCTTCTCTGTGGGCAGGAAATGGTGGCAAACATTCCTCCCAAAACAACAAGAATAAAACTCTGCAAAAATACATCTTTCGTCTCTGCCAGTGCTCTGTCAGATCACCGCTGTCCCTTCTTAGCTGGGCAGAGGGTGTCACAGCAACTTCCTGACCTCCCAGTCACAGGATCACAAAAAAAAATAAATCTCAGAAAACAAAACAGCTCTTCTTTCCAGCTCTTCTTCCATGCCTCCAAAACAATCCCTTCTGGACCGTAGGGTGCTGGCCAGGGCAGAATTTCTTCCCTTTGCTTCAGGCTCTCATGCCTAAAATAGGGATTAGCCACTAGGGATGTGAATCGTTTTTCAACGATTAAAATTATCGTCCGATAATGTTTATATCGTCTTAAATCGTTATAGAACACGATACAATAGAAATTCTAACGATTTATCGTTAAAAATCGTTAAATCGTGTTAGTGCGCACTAACTCGAGTTAGTGCGCACTAACTCCCCGTTAGTGCGCACTAACTCGATTTAGTGCGCACTAACTGAAAATGATACAAATAAACACTTTCCAGGTCACTGAAGGTCAGTTAGGAATGAATATGTGTTCCTATTGGCTGGCTGCCCTCTTATCTATTGATGTTACCAAGGTTACCACTGAGGTGATGGTTGGGGGGATGGGAAATGGAACTGGAAACTAACGAACACCAACAGAAAATGAAACAAAGTGTTCACACTTCCCAGGTCAGTAAAGGTCACTTAGGAATGAATATGTATGTATGTATTCCTATTGGCTGGCTGTGCTCTTATCTATTGATGTTACCAATATGGTTGGGGGGATGTGAAATGGAAACAGTTGGAAGCTTGACAAAAAAAGTAATGTAATGATCAGCACTCACCTGACTAGAACTTGTTTGTTTATTATTTTTGTTAGCAGGCACCTGAAATGCTAGTGCATGTTGAATTTGCCAATCACTGTGCATTTTAGAAAGGTGGTCCTGGCTGGAACTGTACACAGTTCAAATATATGTAATTGATTGTTGGTAAGTGTATTTTTTAAGTAGCCACACTGGCACCAGTATGTTTACTTTTCCTCCTACTTAACTCACTAGCTCAGCTTTGTAAGAAGGGCTTCTCTGCTTGTGTGTTGTTTTTGTTTGGTGTGAGGAGAGCAGAAACATCAGATCTTTATTCAATCTACTACAGTCATCTCTTACAGTGCCCTATCCCTATTAATACCAGGAGTGTTGTGATCTTCCTGCACACAGTGCCCTAACCCTGATACCAGTCTGAGACAGCTCCCTCCCTGCATTACTAGTGAGAGGCTGGCTTCACAGACAGGGGGGAGCTGCCTGACCCTCACTCCTGACTTCCCCCATGTCCCAGCTAGTGAATGGTGTGTGGGTGAGGGGGGGGGGGGGGGAGGATGGTGAAGTCTGAGACAGCTCCCTCCCTGCATTACTAGTGAGAGGCTGGCTTCACAGACAGGGGGGAGCTGCCTGACCCTCACTCCTGACTTCCCCCATGTCCCAGCTAGTGAATGGTGTGTGGGTGAGGGGGGGGGGGGAGGATGGTGAAGTCTGAGACAGCTCCCTCCCTGCATTACTAGTGAGAGGCTGGCTTCACAGACAGGGGGGAGCTGCCTGACCCTCACTCCTGACTTCCCCCATGTCCCAGCTAGTGAATGGTGTGTGGGTGAGGGGGGGGGGGGAGGATGGTGAAGTCTGAGACAGCTCCCTCCCTGCATTACTAGTGAGAGGCTGGCTTCACAGACAGGGGGGAGCTGCCTGACCCTCACTCCTGACTTCCCCCATGTCCCAGCTAGTGAATGGTGTGTGGGTGAGGGGGGGGGGGGGGAGGATGGTGAAGTCTGAGACAGCTCCCTCCCTGCATTACTAGTGAGAGGCTGGCTTCACAGACAGGGGGGAGCTGCCTGACCCTCACTCCTCCGGGGTATTGTGATCTTCCTGCACACAGTGCCCTATCCCTGATACCAGGGGTGTTGTGATCTTCCTGCATGCAGTGCCCTATCCCTATAAATACCAGGAGTGTTGTGATCTTCCTGCATGCAGTGCCCTATCCCTATTAATACCAGGAGTGTTGTGATCTTCCTGCATGCAGTGCCCTATCCCTGATACCGGGATGTGTGCAAGAAGATCACAACACCCCCGGTATCAGGAATAGGGCACTGTGTGCAGGAAGATCACAACACCCCCAGTATCAGGAATAGGGCACTGTGTGCAGGAAGATCACAACACCCCTGGTATTAGGGATAGGGCACTGTGTGCAGGAAGATCACAACACTCCTGGTATTAATAGGGATAGGGCACTGTGTGCAGGAAGATCACAATACCCCTGGTATCAGGGTTAGGGCACAAGTTCTAGTCACATTGACTGATCACATTACTTGTTTTGTCAAGCTACCAACTGTTTCCATTTCCCATCCCCCATATACTGTCAGTAGGAAACTTGGTAACATGAATAAATAAGAGGGCAGCCAATAGGAATACATATTCATTCCTAAACTGACCTTAACTGACCTGAAAAGTGTCAAATTGTATCATTTTCAGTTAGTGCGCACTAACTCCCAGTTAGTGCGCACTAACTCGAGTTAGTGCGCACTAATCGGAAAAAACGATTTTTAACGATTTTTTAACTAAAAAATCGTGCCTAAGACGATTTTCTTGCCCTGCCACACGATTTCTATCGTTAAGACGATATGGAAAACGATTCACATCCCTATTAGCCACCAACTCTCCTTCAGCTCAACACTCCAGAGCTCTAAAACAGAAACCATGTCCCATGTTTCAGGCAGTGGGGCCAATGATGGGAAAAACTCCAAAACTGCAACTCAAAGTACCAAACGTCAACTCAGAATACTGTAAGCCACACCAACCCCATGCACAAGCTACTTTTATTGTGCACTCTGAACATTCCAGTCAAGCCTCTATGGAGGTACAGGTAGGGATGGTTTGCAAACTACAACAATCCTATCCTAAGGAACCTAGCTAGGGACCAACTGGATAATGGAGACCCAGGGTTTTCTACAATAGTATCTTCACATTCAGTTCATAGAAAAGTCAAATCTGGATCACTGTACTCCAACTGGTTGTGTAAGTGAATGAATGAGTAAGCTCCTTTCAATGAAGAAAGGTGACTTTTATCTTGATACTTTTCAAGTTCTTTGAGCTGCTCCTTTATAATTCCCATGAACCCAAAAGTTCTTGGGGTCTATAACAGTGAACATTATGGGGGCAATTTTCAAAATGTCCACAATGGAACACAATCTGGATTTTAACCTTCAGATTCTGAACCAATTTTCAAAGCAAAATTTCTCTCTATTTTTCTTTTAACCGAATTTGTTTTTGACTCTCTACCAAAGTTCTCTCTTTCTTATCCCATTTCAGATCTCACAGGATGACTTTGGTGGTCTCTCTGCCCGTAGATTGTGGCAATCCCACAGTGTGTGATGCTGCTGTAGTTTATAGTACCTGTGTGGGTATGCCCCACACTACGAGGTTTAGAACTCAGCCTACGCATGGGATCTGTATCCCTGAAAATCCACTGCACCAAAACCTAAGTGGGCTCCTGAGTCGGTGAAAGTCAAGGCAAGGCCAAACTTGTACTATCTATGATTGATTTAACTAAATTTAGTGACTAGGAAAGCCAGATTAAGACAAAAGCCTTGTTTTTCAACTGGGAACCAAAAGAAACAGGTTTCGTTATCAGATATTCATTAAAAGCAGAATTTAAACTATTGAAAGCTAAAATTTAAATAGAAACTGTTTTCAGGAATTCAGATGAGCATAAATCAGACGTTATGTCTTTCCATCTAATTCATTATTTCTTCTGAGACAACCCATGTTTCTTTCATGAACTGACTTCAGAGAGTTAATGCTGTGCTTTGGGGCTGATGCACTAAAGAGCATTAGCATCAGCCTTTGGCACTCGTCAAAATTGTGTTTATCACATGTATTAACTGATGATGTAGGGACCCAAAAAACACAAAGGAAGGCGATCTATAAAAGCCGTCAGGTTGAACAAAGGAATAGATGCCAATAGTCTTGAAAAAAACTTTATTGAAGTGGAGACACAAGGGCTACCTTGTGTCTCCACTTCAATAAAGTTTTTTTCAAGACTATTGGCATCTATTCCTTTGTTCAACTTAACTGATGATGTTACTGAGATGCAGATGAGGCGCTCATTACTGCAGATGGTGAAGAACACACATATATGAGGACAGTAAAGAAAAAACTTAATTACACCTCCCTTTGGTTTATTTGCATTATTTGCATTATTTGGAAAGTCAGTTTATACAATACATTAAATATATTGAATTGAATTGATGCATCTGTAGTGCATTTGTTATGATCGACAGTCCACAGGGCTAGCCCATGGACCGCCGCTCTCATCTCTACCCCGGTCCAGTGAAGGAAGTTGCCTTTCAACATAGCTGCACACTGCCATCTGACACAGCTGAGACACTGCCGACACTCCATGGTGAGGCACGCCCTCCCTATAAACATGCATTCCCCCAAACTAAATTTAAAGGGACCTCAGTGGGAAATGTTCTATGGCCCCACTGGATGACCTCATTAGTCTTAGCGTTAAAAAAGGCCTTTCTTCCATGCAGCTATCACCTTGGCAAATAGGTCCACTACTGTAGAAGAGCAAATTGCCTCAACATGTTCCTGGTCTTTGTTCCTGTGTTCCTGGTCTTTGTCTCTTCAGTCCCTGGTCTTTATCTCTTTAGTCATAAGAACATAAGAACATAAGAAAATGCCATACTGGGTCAGACCAAGGGTCCATCAAGCCCAGCATCCTGTTTCCAACAGTGGCCAAATCCAGGCCATAAGAACCTGGCAAGTACCCAAAAACTAAGTCTATTCCATGTTACCATTGCTAATGGCAGTGGCTATTCTCAAGTGAACTTAATAGCAGGTAATGGACTTCTCCTCCAAGAACTTATCCAATCCTTTTTTAAACACAGCTATACTAACTGCACTAACCACATCCTCTGGCAACAAATTCCAGAGTTTAATTGTGCATTGAGTAAAAAAGAACTTTCTCCAATTAGTTTTAAATGTGCTCCATGCTAACTTCATGGAGTGCCCCCTAGTCTTTCTACTATCCGAAAGAGTAAATAACTGATTCACATCTACCCGTTCTAGACCTCTCATGATTTTAAACATCTCTATCATATCCCCCCTCAGTCGTCTCTTCTCCAAGCTGAAAAGTCCTAACCACTTTAGTCTTTCCTCATAGGGGAGGTGTTCCATTCCCTTTATCATTTTGGTAGCCCTTCTCTGTACCTTCTCCATCGCAATTATATCTTTTTTGAGATGCGGCGACCAGAATTGTACACAGTATTCAAGGTGCGGTCTCACCATGGAGCGATACAAAGGCATTATGACATTTTCCGTTTTATTCACCATTCCCTTTCTAATAATTCCCAACATTCTGTTTGCTTTTTTGACTGCCGCAGCATACTGAACCAACGATTTCAATGTGTTATCCACTATGACGCCTAGATCTCTTTCTTGGGTTGTAGCACCTAATATGGAACCCAACATTGTGTAATTATAGCATGGGTTATTTTTCCCTATATGCATCACCTTGCACTTATCCACATTAAATTTCATCTGCCATTTGGATGCCCAATTTTCCAGTCTCACAAGGTCTTCCTGCAATTTATCATAATCTGCTTGTGATTTAACTACTCTGAACAATTTTGTGTCATCTGCAAATTTGATTATCTCGCTCGTTGTATTTCTTTCCAAATCATTTATAAAAATATTGAAAAGTAAGGGTCCCAATACAGATCCCTGAGGCACTCCACTGTCCACTCCTTTCCACTGAGAAAATTGACCATTTAATCCTACTCTCTGTTTCCTGTCTTTTAGCCAGTTTGCAATCCACGAAAGGACATCGCCACCTATCCCATGACTTTTTACTTTTCCTAGAAGCCTCTCATGATGAACTTTGTCAAACATCTTCATTCTTCAGTTCCTGGTCTTCATCTTTGTCCTGTGGTCAGTCTTCAGTTCTTCATCAGCGCTTTGACTTCTGGTAAGTCTTTAGTTCTTCAATGTCTTCTGGGTCATTGTCTGTCTGCCTGTGCTGTTCCTCACCTCCCTGCCTGCCTTCTATCCCGCCTTCCTTGACAGATCTCTGGTTCTGACTTCGGCCTGCCTGACATTCAACTCCGCTTGAACTTTACCTGCCACTGATCACTGCCTGACTCTTCAATACGGCGGGGGTGGTAGTTGCCACCCACAGAACACCTCTGGTTGTTGCTTATAGCTCCCGGTTGAAACCACTGTAACATATTGTCAAGAATCTACAACCCATCCTGGAAAAGGATGCCACCCTCTCACATCAACCACAACATCTGAGGCTCATTCACCTGCTCTTCTTCCAATGTAATATATGCCATCGCCTACCAGAAATGTCCCTCTGTTGTCTACAAAGGACAAACAGTTCAATCTATAAGGAAAAGAATAAATGGACTTGAGTCTGACATTAGAAATGGCAAAATCCAGAAACCAGTAGGAGAACATTTCAAACTTCCAGATTCTCTATCTGACCTTAAGATTGCCATACTCCTATAGAGAAACTTCAAAGGAACACTCCAGCGTGAAACTGCTGATTTGGAACTCATTAAAAAAACGTAACACCATCACCCAGAGATAATGGCTTCATGCCTCACTACAACTATCTATGAACTTAACTGTCAGCAGATCATCCTGTCTTTTCACACTTACCTCAGTAGTCAATTGTTAGGATTTGTGGACCCTTGGCCCAAGGTGGGGTTAACGCTACCTGAGGGGTCGGGTCCCGCAGGTCCCCACCATCGGGAGGCGAGGCTGGCCGAGAACAGAGGCAAACAGAAACTTCGCCAGTACTGGCCCTTGTTTCTCGCAGGTTAAGCCCTTGGGTGCCGGGGCCAGCTGGTCTTAGGCGCACCTCTGTGAGGCTGGTCCTGGAGAGAGTAGGCGGCTGGAGGCAGAGAGTGTCAGTAAGGTTAGGTATAGTCCAAGACCAAGGTACTATCGAAGGGAGAGGGAGAGAAGGTCTCAAGGGGTGAAAGGCCACTGCAGTTCCGAAGACAATAGGGCAGGACCACGTGGGAGTGACCCTGAGGAGAGGAGGTGCAGAAGCAGAGGCTTGTACTCTGATATGCTGAAGCAGGTCTAGAGCGGGGGATCTGATGTAGCAGGTACGAGTAGAGTAGTAGTGCAGAGGGGCTGCCTGAGAAACGGCAGCGCAATAACAGGACCTTGCAATGTAGAAGCACTGAGAGGTGCCCTGAGGAGTGGGGACACAGAGACACAGTCCAGTAATGTCGCAGCGCTGAGCCAGGTCTTGAAGAGTGAAAGCACTGAAGCTGGATCTCCAATGTAGAAGTGCTGAGGCTGATCCCGCGGAGTGGGAGGTGCCATGGTGGGGTCCCAAATGTAGAGGCGCGTGAGCCAGGCTCCGAGGAGTGGGAAGCACAGAGACAGGGTCCCAGGTGTGGAAGCCAGGCCCCGAGGAGTGGGAAGCGCGGAGATAGGGTCCCAGATGTGATAATGCTGAGCCAGGCCCCGAAGAGCGGGAAGTGCGGAGACAGGGTCCCAGATGTGGAAGCGCTGAGCCAGGCCCCGAGGAGCGGGAAGCACGGAGACAGGGTCCCAGGTGAAGAAGCACTGAGCCAGGCCCCGAGGAGCGGGAAGCGCTGAGACAGGATACCGACGTGAAGCACAGGGATCCGTAGAGCAGGAACAACAGGTCCGGAGTACTGGAGCAAGCACCAGAAAGGAACCAGGGAATTGGTTGCCAAGTCGGTTAGTGGTGGCTGGAGGTAGTCCTTAAATATCCCGGGCCTGTGATGTCACCAGCCATGGACGAGCCTGAAGTTCCTGCCATTGGTCCTTAAAGGGAAGACAGATGGTGTGTGCGCATGCCTAGGAAGGCCCAGGGTCGGAACGCTCCTTGTTCCTCCTGGCTCCCTGTGGTGGCATCCCAGTCGCCACAGGGAGCCAGGAGGTACACAGTGGCAACAGCTGGCCACAGCTGCGAGTGTATCGGGAGTAGAGAGTCAAACATAACATGATGTGAGTTGAACCAGCTGCAGGTGGCCACAGCCGGCGACCATAACATCAATAGGCTATACTATAATGCTATTAATATTCTCTCATCATGTCCTGCCTAATTCATTGCCTTCTCTCTGTTCTCTATATGTTTTACCCATCTCTTGCATCTTCATTCATCTGACAAAGTGGACTCTGTCCTCGAAAACTCATACTTTAATAAATTGGTTAATCTATAAGGTACCACTCAACTCCTGTCATTTTTGCTTCACCAGACTAACATGGCTATCCCTCTGAAGATTTTTCACATATTGAATTGAGGATTTCAATGTATTGTCCCTAAGAACTTCAAGGTCCTTTTCCTGGGTGATAACTCCCAATTTAGAACCCAACACTGTGTACTTGTAGTTGGGATTATTTTATCCAATGTACATTACTTTGCACTTTTCCACATTAAATTTCATCTGACATTCAGATATAAAGTCTCCTAGTTTCTCAAGGTCCTTTGTAGTACCTTGCAATCCACTGCTGTTGTAAAAACTTTGAATAATTTCATATCATCTCCAAATTTGATCATTTCACTCATTGTTTCTTTTTCCAGATCATTTATTAATGTTAAACAGCCCAGGTCCCAGTACTGATCCTTGTGATAGTCCTACCTCTGTTTCCTGTCTTTTAAACAGTTACTAATCCACAATACGACACTGCCATGTTCTCTCTTCCCCACTAAGACATGTCTATGTGGTCAGTAATTTTATTTTTAAGAATAGCTTCTCCCATTTCACTCAGCACTGACATCAAGCTCACTAGTATGTAGTTTGTAGTTTCCAGGATCATCCATGGAGCCCTTTATAAAAATGGGTGTTGCATTGGCCACCTGCCAGGCTTCAGGTATTGTGGCTGTTTTAAATGATAATTTACAGATTACTAGTAACAGGTTTGCAATTTCATGTTTGAGTTCTTTTAGAATTCTGGGATAGATATCATCCGGTCCTGGTGATTTTATTATTCAGTTGCTCAGAATCATCACCATCAAAGAACGATTCTGGGGTCGCTATGTTGGCAACATCTTCCTCAGTAAAGACTAAGGCAAAGAATTAATTTAGTTTTTCTGCTTTTTCCTTGTCTTCCCTGAACATCCCTTTTACTCCTCAGTCATCTAGCAGCCCAACTGACTCCTTCACAGGCTTTTGCTTCAAATTTATTTGGAAATGGTTTTATTATTGGTTTTTACCTCTATGGCAAGCTTCTTCTCTTGGCCTATCTTACTACTGTTTTACATCTAACTTGCCAGTACTTATGCTCTTGCTTAGTTTCTTCATTTGGATTTGCTTTCCATTTTTTGAATGATACCTTTTGGCTTTAAGTGTCTCTTTCACCTCACCATTAAATCATGCTGGCAGTTGTTTGGTCTTCCTTCAACCTTTTTAAATCAACGGATACATTTATCTGGGCTTCCAAGATAGTAAGTAACTGCTCCTTTTAGGGTTTTTTTCTATTTTTATTATTCTATAATAGTCTCCCTTTTTCAAGTTCTATGCTGGTGAAGTAATTATACTTAATGTCCTTCCTCCAGTGATTATGTCAAATTTGATTGTATTATGATCCCTATTCCTTAATGGCACCACTGTAGTAACCCTTTGCATCAGGTCATATGTTCCACTGAATAATAGATCCAAAGGAGCTACTCTTTCATCACTTCCAGGACCAGCTGCTCCATAAAGCAGTAATTAATGGCATATAAAAACCTAACCTTTCTAGCATGTCCAGTGAGACACTGACCCAATAAATACTGGGGTAAATGAAATCTCACATTATTACTGTTTTGCCAAGTTTATTTGTCTTTCTAATTTCAAGTTGTTCAGGTCCAAACTTGGAATTTGTTTTTAAATTAACAAAATCTTGAATATGAGAATCCTTTAAATTCCTTTCTGTTCCATCATATATTCAAGGTCTAATTTTTTTTAAATCATATCCAGTATTATATTTTATAATTCCTTTGGTAATTAATCACCCGTTCTCCCTCTAGCCAAGTTTTGTTTTGTAACATCACACTCGCATCATGAAGTATTTATTTTTCTAATGCTTTTATTTTTTCTAAATTTATAATCCCCTGGCATGTAATCTAATAACTGTAAGAAAATATTTCATGACTGTACTTTCTCTTCACTCTCTAATTTGCCTGGAATGGTCAGTGACAGGGCAATTTTTAGTTTTGGGTGTGTTTGTTTTTCACTCAGAACAACAAACCTCCTGGATCTTTTCAGGCTGCAGCTGGTATGTGGTATGTCTCTAAAGGTTTCAGATAGGGAGTCTGAAATTCATAGAATGTCAGGGTCAGCAGTTTAATTTTGTTACTTTTCTTTATACTCCTGAGTACCCTCTCTCTAATTTAAACTAGGCAATCTGTAGTATTCATTCTCTGTCATGTCATGTCACACACACAGACGGCTGAGGGGGGATATGATAGAGGTGTTTAAAATCATGAGAGGTCTAGAACGGGTTAATGTGAATCAGTTATTTACTCTTTCAGATAATAGAAAGACTAGGGGGCACTCCATGAAGTTAGCATGGGGCACATTTAAAACTAATCGGAGAAAGTTCTTTTTCACTCAACACACAACTAAACTCTGGAATTTGTTGCCAGAGGACGTGGTTAGTTCAGTTAGTATAGCTGTGTTTAAAAAAGGATTGGATAAGTTCTTGGAGGAGAAGTCCATTACCTGCTATTAATTAAGTTGACTTAGAAAATAGCCACTGCTATTACTAGCAAAGGTAACATGAAATAGTCTTAGGGCCTTATTTTCTAAGGTTATCGGAGGCTTGGGCTAACAGCGCAAGCCTGCGATAGCTTGTGAAGATAGCGCACGCCTGCGCTACCTAAATCGGGGCGGAGTCGGTCCCGGAAGAGGAGGAGTCGGGGCGTCACCGGGGCTGACTCCGCGAAGATGGCGCCGCCAGTGAAAAGGTAAGGGCCTTTTCGCGTCCTATTTCGCGCCCAATAACTACACCTTCAATGGTGGCGCTATTGGGTGCGAAACCGGCAGCGATCGCACCATGGCGGTGCGATCGCTGCCGGCTAGCGCAGGACCACCCCCCCGGGTCAACCCCCCACCCCCCATTAGCGCAATTTTCTAAAGTATCGCAGGCCTGGGATACTTTAGAAAATGAGGCCCTTAGTTTTTGGGTACGTGCCAGTTTCTTATGGCCTGGATTGGCCACTGTTGGAAACAGGATGCTGGGCTTGATGGACCCTTGGTCTGACCCAGTATGGCATGTTCTTATGTTCTTAATAGGCAGATGCTAAAGTGAGAGTATACTAGTCTGTAAAGTCACATTTACAAAAATGCTTGTCATGGACTTCTTCAGTCGGATGTATTGAGGCACCGGCCTGAGTGAATACTTTGGGTGACACAGTATGCACCTGGTGGTGGGATGAAGCTGGAGATGTACCAACTTTGACAACTAAAGAACATGCCCCAGTCTAATTTTCTGGACACAGAGAAATTAATCAGATTTATTTAACATGATCTCTCTCTCTCTCTATTAAAATCATGTTTTGCAATCCACTGGATTCAAGAAACTTCACTATACTTTCCTTTAGTAGTGTCTCAATTAGTTTTCCTACTACCTTGAGTAGACTAACTGACCTGTATTTATCAATCTCATCCCTATTACCATTTTTATGAAAAGCACTGACATCTACCCTAAGCCTACATTGTTTTTCTTGAGGGGCAGGCCTCTCCTCTTTCCCCCCTGCCCCCAGCCCTCTCCTCTTTCCCCTCCAGCATTCCATCTCTCTCACCCATCCATCTCTTCTCCCTTCAGCCTCTCCCCTCAGCCCCTGTCTCTCTTGACCATTCCTACCTTTGGCCTGCCCCAATACCCCTCCTCTCCTTTCAGGTTTCCTTCTCTTCCTTCTCCTTTCCCCTGCTCCCATCTCCTCCTGTTGCTGTTTCTTCTCCCTCCTGCCACCTCCTCTATCCCGACTCGTGCCTCTACCCTCCACAAAAAACAAACAAACAATAAAGGCTCAGTAGGCCCATCATAGTATCATATTATGCTGGGGCCACAGAGCTTTCATTGTTGTTTCTGGGGGCAGACCTCTCTTCCTAACCCTAGACCTCTCCTCTTTCTCTTCTGCTTCCCCTTCAGCCCCCTCCTCTTTCTCTTCAGTACTCCCATTTATAACCCCATTCCCCTTCTCCTTCAGCATCCTACCTTTCTCCCTATTCCCACTATTTGCTTTCTTCCCATTTCCCATTTCTCCCTTCTTCAACACCCCTCATCTCTATCCCATCCCCCCTTGTCCAACCTTCAGTCCACTACATCCCTCCCCCCCATGTCCACTCCCTCTTGCTCTTGCCCCTTGTCCCATCCTCCCTCCTCTCTCTTCAGCCTCACTTCTCTCTTTTCCCAGTTCCCACTCTCCTCTTCTTGCTCTCTTTTCCCTGATCCCACTTCTCCTCCTGTTGCTCTCTCTCCCTCCTGCCTCCACCTCTACCCACCTCCCATGAGAAAAACAACAAAGGCACAGTGGCCCCAACATAACACCATATTATGTGGGCATTGCCAAGAGAATTTGAATTTCTGTATGGGGTGTTAAATAACATAATAGCCCTCATGCCCCACAAGAAAAATTACTGGGCCCCAACTTAGTCTAGGAGGAAATGCAGGTCTGTTTCTAGTGCTCCAGGGTTGCATTGCATGCAGAGTCTGGCTTCTTGAGGTTTCCATTCTAGTTTTTGTCTACATATTTCTGTTTTTAATTTGTGATAGCTTATTTTGTATTTGTTGAGGGGTCATTTTGCATATATGTCTAAGGTGAGGTATTTTGCCAGCATGTAGTTTCTGTGTAGGGATCTGTGGCAATCTTGTTCATTGGGTTTTCCCAACAGGAGGTGTATTGGTTTTCTAGGGCCTGGTGTAATATTTGCAGTGCCTCCTAATCATAGGTAGAGTTGTTGCTTTTAGAGATTTGTGAGTTAGTGCTGCTGTAGTGTGGCAGATTTACTATATATGTGCTAAGTGTTTTTTTCCAGAATTTAATATTATTTCACAAAGTGCCTGGTAGCTGAAGAGATTTGTATCTGTTACTTAGATGACACCATCATTTCTTTGTATGGTGAGGTGTAGGGGAAAATATCCTGCTCTGTCCCCATTGTTAGGGTGAGTGTGCGTGTGTTGGGGAAGGGAGGTCTGTGATCACAGAACTGGAGGTACAGGATTTATATTGAGTTTATCTTCCACATACAATGACAAGAATGAATCTCTCTTCACCCAGGGTTACAGTATGTTGGGTTCAATCTTAATCTCTGAAATTTACTGCTAGTGCTCTTCTTAATACTTGCATTAAGCCAAAAAGCTTTTTTCTGAAGCTTGATAAGGTGTTTTATATATGCAAACATATTGAGGTGATCCTGAAGTTCTTATTAATCAGGTGAGTGAATAGACCTGATTTCTGTATCTTTTGCCACTATGTCTGATTTTCTAGCATTAAACATTTAATTGACCTAGGAATGAATAATTGTACACTATGATTGATGCAAAGAATGTATATAAGATAGAATGAAATTAACTGTACTATAACTGTAAAGTAAAATGATTAGCAGTAGGCGGAGCTTGCGGCAGAGTTAGGGGCAGAGCTGGGGAGGAGCTTGGTTGGCTGCACCCCCAACCTAAAAGTCGTTTTGCTGATCCTGCTGCTACTACTCCATTAGGATAGCCCTGGCAACATCTCCCTTAAAATAGGAAAGTTAACCTTTAATATTATTCACAACAAGTTTGTTGCCTTCACAAGATATTACAACTTTCATTTCATAAATCAATATATTTGACCTATTCAGCAATCCTCTCCAATGGGACAATGGTTTTAGGCACTCTACATAAAACTTCGGCATTGTGCCCTCCCCCACTCATACACACACAATTACTTTTCAAAGATTAAAAATTCTACATATATACTAACAGATTTAATGTATATGAAAAAAGAGACTAGGAAACTATGAGGTCAATATTCAGATAAACAGCAGGTTATCCAGATAACTTATCACGGATATTCAGTGAGGCAAGTCTCTCAGTGAATATACTTGCCTAAAGTTATCGAGGTAATGTTACCCGAGTAAGTTTCAAACCTCACCAGCTATGTTTGAATATAGCTGGTTGCGGTTACTAGGATATGTAATAAAAAAACATCCTTACAGGCCTGCAGGCCCATTCTCCACCTGCTACAAAACTAAAACTGGTATGAGGCATAGCACCTAAACCTCCTCTCACCTCAAGCTCTCCAAAAGATTAAATGAACATTGCAGGCCTATTGGCCCAAGGAGCCTCTCCACGATTCTGAAAATATATGTGGCGTCCCATCTCCCTCATACCCAGGTCTGGATTTGTCAATAGATACACTAGGCCTGTGCCTAGAGTAGCAAAACTCTGAGGGGAGCAACAGACTGGCTGAAGATTTTCAGTCTTTTAGCTGTGCTGAATCTCAGTCAGCAGAGAACAGTCTTCTGTTTTCTTATCTAGCCCCTCCCCTCCAAGCAGCATGCAAGGAATAGGAAAGGAGAGGAAGTGAGCCTGCAGCAGACAGAGCACAGGGGCATCATTTTGGGGAGATTAGGAGGGGTTGAGTAGAGATCACTGGAGGGTGGGAAGAGAGGCGGGGGTGTGTGAGGGGAATCAGCTGGAGGACATATGTCTTTGTGTGAGAAAGAGAGGAACAAAGGTAGGGGGCGGTGTTTGTGTGTGTGTGAGAGAGAAGGGATTGGTGCCAAGTGTGTGGGTGTGTGTTTGAATGTGTATGTTATATTGGGTGGGAAGTTAGAGAGGGGAGACAAGGAGATGCAGGAGTGGAGCATGGTAGGGACCATCCCTCCTCTCCTCCCCACCCACTGCAATTCAAGTCCTCTCTCCCCTGATCTTGGATTCTATCCCCCAGATCCTGGAACCTCCCTTCCTTCCTTCCTACTTCTCACTTTTTCCCAGATCCTGGAACCCACTCTTTCCTCCCCTTCCTCAATCCAAGAACCTCCCTGTCTCTCCCTCCTTTTCCCTACCCCTAGTCCTCTTTCCTTCTCACACTCCTCCCCCTTTCTCCTCAGCCTATTTCTGATCCTCCTTCTTTCTTATCCCTATCCCTGAGATCTCCTCCCTCTACTGATACGTAAGATCACTTGATTTCACTCAATATAAATAAAATAAATTATACTAATAATTATACTGTTAAACTACTTTATTTGTATAATGCAATATAATGTATAATATTTGCTAATTTGCTTCAGAATTTTTAAATATTTGCAGAGAATCTACTCCTGAGCTGCACGGGAAACTAGGGGTTTGTACCTTAGACTTCCTGCTCCCTATTGTCCAACCATGGGGGAAGATGAGAATGACAGGGGCGATAACATCAGTGGTGCCCAGGGGTACCAAAATCCTAAATCTGTCACTGCTCCTACCTGCAGTCCCAACCGGAACTCTCCCACCCCAACCAGCACCCCCCAAAAGGCCCATGCCCGCTGGGAGCTGGTATAATCCTTCCGCTCCTGGAAGCATCCAACATTGCTTTGACAGCAACATTGGTAGTGTAAGCTAATACTCTGACAAGAGGGTATGAGAATGAGCAACGGAGGCTGGGGAAGTGGGTGAGAAAATGAGCAATGGGGGCTGGAGAAGGGGCGTGAGAGTGTGTAATGGGGATGAGGAAAGGGGGTGAGGAAATGAGTAATAAAAGCTGGGAAGGGGACTGAGGGTGTGCAAACAGAGCTAGGAACAGAGGTGAGAGAATAAGCAATGCTTGCTAGGGAAGGGGGCTGGGGGGGGGGGGGGGCGGGGACAGTAGCATCCATCCCTCTCTTTCTCTCTTTCTGTTCTCTTACCAGCAGCACTTTATTACATCAGTTCCTATTTTAGCCAACAGTAGCAAATTGTAGCAATTAGAAGGAAAGTATTCAGTCCCTCCCTGTTAGTAATTAAGAAGACATCATAGATGTGCCTTGGAGTCACTTCCAGAATAACCTGGAAATTCTAAGCTGAGTGTAAAGTAACATTTCAGAAGCATATGAAATGTTATTAGTAACATTACATAAGTTTTATTATTGATGATATGGAACCGAGGACAGAAGCGCTACTTTTCTATAACTTCTGTGATCAACTTGTCCGAAATTTTGCCCACCTCTGTATTCTGCATTCCCTTTAGGCTTTGTGATCGGGATAATCCATGTTTTCCTCTTCCTACTTGGATAATACTTTGGAATTCATATCGAATTAGCCCAAATGCTCACCCGGAGGACACTGGGATACTAATTAACTCTAAAATGTTAAAGTACAGGCTTGCTCCTTTGGAAACAAAACTGATAAGAATCTCTAGATGGGATTGTGCAACACTTCTGTTCTTTCTGCCTCTATTCCTACACTTTCTAATCTTAAAGAGATGTTTTAATAACTGTGAAAAATTTCAGATTATTAAGTTTTACTTCTTTGTTCACTTTCTATACAAACCACATTGAAAGTTGTAAAATATTGCGCAGCTTGGGTCATCCGTATCGCACCTAGGGAGGATAATTCTCAGCAGCCTGTGTAGGGCTGACGTCTGCAGGTACAGAGTGCTCCCAGACTTTGGCTAAACTTTTCAAAGTGAACGTATGTGCATCAGTCTGCTGTGAAAGTTAACAGGCAGTACCAGTATGCGCGGCGCCGCAGGGCCATCTGTACAGGGAATTCCGTCAGCTCCTAAGCAGGTGTAACTTTTTGCAGATACATTTATGCACACAGTTTCAAATATGGAAAGTTATGTGTGTAAATGTATTCTCCACCCCAACTCCGTCCCCCTGAAATACCTATTGAGACTACAGAGAACAGTACATGCAAAATTGGGTTTTGTGCATTTTTTTTCCCCCTGCACAACCCCCAGGTTGATATTCAGAAGGTGATTTATATGCTTAAACCAGGATTTATTTACATAAATACTTTTTAAAAAAATTGACTCTCTAAAACCCTAGCATTAACATGGCATGTGTTTTTTATATATATGTTTAAAGAAAATTCCTTGTTTTAAAATCATTTGCATATGCAGTACACTAAACATTTTTAAACAAATGGGTTAAAGTTTTTATCTAGTCATAGATGTCACCATTTTACAATTTTACTTAAAATGTATAAGTTTTTGTTCGCTATTTGTGTGTTTTTAAGTAGCTGATCATATTTTCTGCATGATTTATTTACAGCCCCTGAGGCAGCGGCTGTGTAAGCTGCAAAACTCGGCCTGAGTCGGGCAAATTTTAAAAGAAACGTCTCTACTCTAATAAATATTTGGAAAAAGACCAAGGCATCTATATTTTTCTGTTTTCCTATGTGCTAAGTTAATGCATACAACAATAAACCATGCTAAATTTTTGGCATTTATCATGTGAAGTGGTATGGTAAATATGATATGCCTGAGAGATGATGCAGTATATATCACAAATGCAGAATTTAGGCCTGATAAATACTGCAGCTACATCTGAGCATGCCCAGAATGAAAAATGTCATTATCTGACACATTTGCCCCTGAAAAGTATAAAAGATAGGATTCTATGGAGCAGAATTTATCAGTGCTGTTGGGAGGGTGATAGCTCTGGACCTTGACATTCGGGAATTGGCTTTTAGTATTTATCTTTTGATGGCTGAGTCCTTCTTTGTTTTGTTTTGGGGGGGTTTTTTTGTCTTTTCTTCTCAGTTTCTACCCTTTTAGTTTAATTCTGGTCTTCTATGTAATACTCTTGTCTCTCCAATGGTGTCAGATGGGGGTCATTGACCCTCTATGTAGGGCAGGTTCTCAGTCTCAGTCAAAAAGCCAAGAAGGGGCCGTCCTTAGCTCGTAGCCCAGACCTTAAATTTGAACTTAGACAAAAGGCAGAGAAATTATCTATTTTACCACTGAGACACTTCTGCTTTACATTTGAACTGGTTTTCAGACAACTTAACTTTTCCACTTACTTTGCTTTCTGTTCACCCTCCTGTATTATTTATTTAGTCATATTTTTCAACTGCCTTTCTGTGCTGCACTCAAGAAGAGATGCACATAAATATAATTAAATGCAAATGTATGGGTCACTGTGAGTAATGGATTTTCATATGTGCAGTTGTATGGACTTGTGATTTCAGTTTGTGGACTTTGGTCTGGGCCAAGGCCTAAGGCTATTGAAGCTTGCACCTAAAAGAGACTGTTGTAAGGCTCACAAAATCTGTGTGTAATCCAACTGTCTAAGGACTATTACCTACGTCACATAAAAACTTCACCTCCGTGCCTGAAGACAAGGAGCAAACCTAGATTTAATTCCTGTGCCTGAGTGTGGCTGCCTGCCAGTGATCCCAGTACCTGAGAGGACAAATCAATGCTGAGGCCACCTGCACTAACAATATCCTCATCCTTATTTTCCATTCTTTTCTTTTGATGATCTTCTGTATTCGTCTTTCCTGTGTCCTTGTTTTGATCCGATTGCTCTGATTAATAATCAGTGTATACACAAAGATGCTCACTTATAACTGCAATTATTTCAGTAATTAGAGCCAATTTATATTCTTTGACTAACTGTGATTTTCCAGGGAACTCCATGAAAGATGTGGGTTAGGTCCACGGTAACCTTGAGCTCTCCAGACTTTACCCTGTACTAAGCCCACCGTAAACACCAGAAAAGTCAGGAGGTTTTGTAACCTGCAGATACCTGGTTGCTTCCCTCATAGTTGGATTTCCTCTGAATTATGTGAATGTTGACAGATTGATAACCAACAGAGCTTGGAGAGACAGGGAAACTGATTCTGACTGGCTGATGAACTGCATTTGCAATATGACATAACTCAGCCTCCCTCCTCTGGGTGTAACTAGAAAAAATCTGAAAGTCATTTTGACACAGTGTTGGCCAAGAATCCATTGCATTTCAAACACAGCTGTGCACTGACTATGGACCCTAGAATCACCTAATGACATCTGTGCAAATTCCCCTAGGCTGAGTTTTAACATTGTTTTTTCATAGTAACTAGTCTGGACTTGCTCACAGAAGTAATATTATTAGAAGCAAACAAACACATGGCTTAATCTGGCTAACTTGTTAAATTCAGTTGTTAGTTTCAATCAGAATAACAAAAATGTTTCTGCTCCAGCACCTTGAATATTGCCATCACTGGGATTACAGCCTGTCCTGGTTTATTCCTGGTGTGCTTCCTTAAGCACTAGGAGGGATAAAAGGCAATTGATCTGTGAGTGTCATCTATCGGAAAATTGCCCACTTTCCCTGCAGGTAAAAATATGCGTATTGTAGAATAATGCATTGAGCAGAGGCGTTCCTGGGGTTGGACTTTAGGATGCGCTTTCTTTGGAAGGGACAAAATATTCTCAGGAAAGGCGGTTACATTTTTCCTATGCCAGTTTTCAAGGAGAAAGTACTTTTTCCTTTGAGAGAAGTGGTGCAAAGTCCCGTAGGATAAAGTCCTCACCCATAGACTTTGCAAGCATGCATGTTGTTTTCAAAATTGTCCCACAAAAGGGTCATTTTATAACTCCTGGAACTCTTGCATTCCAAAAAAAGCAAAATGCAGAAAGTTCTGTCAATTTTCAAAGTGAATTTATGTGCATAAATCTGCTTTGAAAACTATCCAAACTAATGCAGGCATATTTGCCCACACACATCTGATCTTTGTCTGGATTATTTCACATGAATACTTTAAAAGTGAAAAGTGTGTGTGCCAATTTAATTTGTTCTTAAGTGTAACCCCTGGGCCATGTTAGACCCGGATAAAGTCCTAGGAACCACACATCAAACACTGTCTCTTAAAGCTAAATCTTCCCAAGTTGTTATTTCCTCTGAGTGTCTAAGATTCCCTGAACAGGGGAAAGAATAATCTTCCAAGTCTTGTGCATTGCAGCTAACTAAACCCCACTTTAAGTTCTTATATACAGCACTAATGATCACATAAGTGTAAACAGCAGCAATAAACATGCTGGAAGCATTGGATGGTTTCCAACTTCACGTTTACTAATAATTTTTGTAGTTAATGGAAAAGTTCTTTACCAATTATGTTGTTTCAAGATATGCTGTGGAAAATGTAGTTCTTGAATACATTTGTGACCTTTTCTCTTTCAATCAATTTGTATTGACAGGCAGAGTCTTTTTAGTCAATCTGATCACTTTGAAGTACTGAAAAGCAGAATATAAAAATCTAAAACTTTGCCCAGTCTAAGAGGAGGTTGCAATGACTGTACAGAAAGAAGAGAAGTGTTTTGATAATAGACCGAGTTTTTTCCACCAAGAGAGAAGGAAGCTGTATTCTGCCACCCTTCCTTGCCCTGAGCTGGAAGCTGGAAGGATTGATTTCAGTTGTAGGCCTTTCCTCCTGGAGGGCTGCATCTGTATTGTGAAGAGGAACCAGAGGGAGAAAAGAGGAGAAGGACATCTGGAGACCACCAATGGAGTTTCCACTCCTGGGACGCAGGACACTGCCAGGTTGGAGTACGGGGTTCTTTATGTACCTCAGGTACTGGGTGTCCATCACGGTTAGGACACCACAGCCCACCTGGGACACTTATCATTCCCTGTCATGGAAGATAAGCCAATTTCAAGCCCCAGCCTGGAGGGACACATCCACAGAGTTAGGGATCACTTAGATCCTGGCTCGTGTAAATCTAAGAACCCTGGATATAACTGGACATTTCATTTGTTGCACCTCTTGATTATTTTGAACTCAATCCAAGTAAACTTTAATTTGAACACCCATCCAGAGAGTCCTGCCTGGTTTGTAAGTGTACCTGACCCAAAGAGCAAGGGTAACACATACCTATGGGACACCTTATAACCCTGTCTGGGCCCAGAAGTTTTTCCTTCACCCCCACAGAAAAGAATGTGGGGCAATAGACTGAGGAGCTAGCCACGATTAATAAATTCTTTTATGGCCCTTTGGAGTTGGATACATTCCCCGGGAAAGGGTTACAGCAATATTATATTAAATAAAGTAAACTTGAACTAAGCCTCCGAGAGGGATTTTATAATTGGGGGGAGGGAGTGCTCTCACCTTTCTCTTCCTTCCCCTCACCTCTCTCATCTGCACCCCTCCTCTCACCTCTGTTACAGCCACAGCCTGAGAGTCAGAAGAAAGTATTCTTGTGTTGCTATTGCCTCCCCCCCCCCCCCCTATATCCTATGGTTGTTTGGTTCATTCCATTCACCAGAACCAATCAGCCATGGGAGATGGGGAAGCAGCAGCAGCAGTTCAGCAGAGCCTCCTCCCGCTTCCCATGGCTGCTGTCCTCAGTCACCGGTTACGAAGGTTTCCATGAGATTTTTTGTATGCCCCACAGGGAGCCAGCTGTATTGCTGCTCCTCTTGCCCACCAGCAGTCCCAATGCAGGAGCAGGTGCCAGTGCTTTGGCAGTATGAGGTAGGACAGGGGAAAGAAGGGAGACAGCAGCATGTTATAGGAGGGAGGTGGTACAGGCAGCAGGAGGGAGCAGTTTTGTGTTCTCCAACGGGATAGAAAGAAGCAAAAAAAAACCCCAAAACTCCACACCCTTCAACTCTTCCTGTAGGTAGAGTGTATTGCACACACCCAGAAATTTCAGGTACATCTCTCGAGCCCTGATAATTTCAGTAAAATCTTGGAATCTCCAATTAAAACTCAGTTATCAGATATGGACATAAGTGAAGGGCTTTATAAATAAACTGGGTTTGGGAGGTGGAAAAGAGAGCATGTTGCCTTTGAAATGAACTGTGATAGGAAGAGATAGTGTAATGTGAGCTATTGGGCTAGTCACAACAAGGCTAAAAACAAGATCAAATCCCTACTGTGAAGGCGATCAAACTATAGTGGTATAAGTCAGAGGTTTAGGTTAGGAATTTGCATAGGACTAACCCCCTTCCTTTTACTGCTAAAGCTACAGTCAAATATCACTTCACAAAACAAATGATGGCAACGTCCTAAACTGCAGAACTATGACAAAACAAAAAAAAATTCTTTTTGGGATGCCTTATCAAGCAGAGAGATCCTCACTCTGAACAGCAAGAGGTGGTCAAAAACCTCGGACAGCTGATTTTCACAGCAAAAGAATAGAGCTAGGCAGAATGAGAGAGCATGCATACTTTTTGCCCCATGACTTGGCTGGGTCTTGGCCTGAGAAAGGAGGGGTCCCTTCTAAGTAAGTAAAAGCTGATTAGCAGGTCATGGACTTAGCAGAGTTAGGATCACTGAGAGCCAGCATCTTTAAGAGCGATTTTCATTAAGCAATGGGCAAGCCATGAGCCTCTCTAATTCTATGAATCCTACTAATGGAAACCCTTCCCTCTGAGGAAGAAGCTAAGGACGTTGGCCATGCAGCAGTGGAACTTTAATCTAAGGCATAGACGCAGTGGCTGATTGGGAGGTAGAGTTTAGTCCCCCAGGAAAGCGTAGACTCAGTGGCCCATCGAAAGGCAGAGTTTGGTCCCCTAGGAGGTTGTGAACCCAGCAGCTGATCAGGAGGTAGCATTTGGTCCCCCAGGAGGGCATGGACCCAATGACAAATTGGGAGGTGTGGTTTGGTCCACCAGAAGGAGCAGGGGCCCAATAATAGAGCAGAAGTAGAGTAGAGGAAATGTCAGCAGTATTCTGGATGCAATGGATCCTCCGCCACCATGACTGGCAGCTGCATTCCTACACATAGGTGAGAATTAGGATACAATAAGAAGGGCAAAAAGGGGAGAGAAACTGTAATGGGCCAAAGGGAATGCAAAACGTTGTCTCTTTTCAGTATGGTGATAAGTGTAGTAGTTCCCACAAGATAAGTAGCTAAATGTGCTTTTTCATAAAATGTATAGTCGTGTAATTTAATAAAACTTGTAAATACTGCTGGCCTTGTTTTGAACATAAGAATGCCAAACTGGGTCAGACCAAAGGTCCATAAAGCCCAGCAACCTGTCTCTGATAGTGGCCAATCTAGGTCACAAGTTTCCAGTAGGATCCTAAAGAATAGATCCAATCCTTCTTGCTCATAAGCGGGAATAAGCAGTTGCTTTCCCAAATCTACATGGCTAATAAGGGTTTATGGACTTTTCCTACTGCGCCAGATATATACGAGAAACCCACCTGCATTGGACTGTGGGTCACCTGTAGAGGTTGACACGAGTGACCTGGAGGTATATGACGAACAAAAGGAGGCAGCCAGACTCGCAATATTGGACATTCTTCAGTACACCGTTTGGCAGGCCCGGCCAAGATGCTGCTAAAGCACAAGCTGTTGATCGATTAGTTTAGATAGTGACATTCTTAACACATCTATAATGATACTAGAATTACATTAAGCTTAAATTTATATTTAAACTCATAAAGTATCCTTCTGTTCCCCAGCTAATGTAAAAGTACAATTATATTTCAAACATACCAGTTGCTGCCATTATCTGTCCTCCCATGCCTGTTCACCCCCTTGTTAGTGTTCAGTGTCACCTGCTTGTGAGAGTGGTCTGAGACCTGCTCAGGTTAAGCAATCTCATGACTTATCATACAATTACTGAACCTCAACATGTGTTCTTTCCTGTGCTAACATCACAGGACAGATTTTAGTCCCTCTTCAGCAAATACAAAATGTTTAAATATATACAAATAGGAACACTCCTTAAGCTTCTGAGGTCATGTACACTGGGGGGAGGGTCAGATTGTTATAGGGATTTTTATATTGATACACATTGTATTTATTTTTTTACGAAGCTGTATTTGATTTAATATTGTTTTATGAAGATATATTATTAGGCCTATTATAACATGCATTGGGTGTGGGCTTTGCCCACAGAAAGGCATGAGTAAACTGATATTATATCATTACATTTGTCTAGGAACTTGTCTAAACCTGCACTGGACTGACACTTGGAAGTAGTGGAATATAAGAGATTTTAATAAATAAAAAAAACCCAGCCAACTGTTTTCATGAACTCCTCTGGCAACAAATTCCACAGTTTAATTTTGTACTGAGTGAAAAAATACTTTCTTCAATTTGCTTTAAATGTGCTACCTATTAACTTAATGGAGTATTCCCTAGTCCTAGAACTATTGACAAGGGTAAATTATTGTTCCTTGTTTACCTGTTCTACTTCACTCATAATTTTTCATTTTTGACACCCTTTTCTGTACCTATTCTTGCAATTTCTCACATTTGGTTTGTGATCTAACAACATTGAATAATTTTGAATCATCTGTGAATTTGATCACCTCACTCACTTTTCCAGATCATTTATAAATATGCTAAGAAGCACCGGTCTCTGGGCACACCACTATTTATCTTTTTCCATTGATGGAAATGATCATTCAATCCTACTCTCTGTTTCTTTAGCCAGTTACCAATCCACTATCCCATGACTTCTTAATTTCCTAATGAGTCTGTCATGAAGGACTTTGTCAAATGCCTTCTGAAAAGCCAGATACATTATATCAACCAATTAGTCCTTGTCAACATGATTGACCTTTTCAAAAAAATCTAAAATATTTGTAAGGCAAGATTTCCCTTTTCTAAGTCGATGTTGGCGCTGCCCTATTAGTCTGTGTCTATCTAGATGGCCTTTAATTTTCTTCTTCAGAATAGCTTCTACCATTTTGGCCGGCACTGACATCAGGCTCATTGGTTTGTAGTTTCCCTGTTTTTCCCTGGAGCCCTTTTTAAAAATAGATGTTATGTTGTCCATCCTCCAATCCTTGGCTACCATAATTAATTTGAATGAATAGTTATAGATTACTAGGAATAAATCTAACAATTTAAGTTTTTAGTTCTTTCAGAACTCTGGGATATATATACAATCTGGTCCCGGTGATTTGTTATTCTTTAGTTTGTCAGTTTGCTGTACTACATCTTCCTGGTTCACCATGATTTGATTCAGTTCCTTTGAATCACCCTCAAATAATGTTTCTGGTGTAGGTATCTCCCCAACCCCTCCTCATTAAAGGCTGAAGAAAATATTTCATTTAGTTTTTCTGCTCTGGTCTTGTCTCCCATGAGCCCCTCTTTTACCCCTTGGTCATCTAGTGGTTTAGTCAACTTCCTCACAGCCTTTTTGCTTCGAATTCACTTGAAAAAGTTTTTATTTTGAGTTTTTGCCTCTCTGGCAAACTACTTTTCAATTATTTTTTGGCCTGCCTTATTCATACTTTACATCTAACTTGCCAGTGCTTATACTCTTTCCTAGTTTCTTCATTTGAATCTACCTTCCAATTTTTGAAAGATATCCTTTTGGCTTTAAGGACCTTTTTCACCTCAACACTTAAACATGCTGGCAGTGGTTTGGTCTTCTTTCTACTTTTTTTAATGCATGGAATACATTTAGTCTAGGCTTCCAAGATGGTGTTTTTAAACAGTGTTCATGCTATATGCAAACTTTTAGCCTTTGCAATTAACCTTTTAATTTCCTCATTTTATCATAGTCTTCCCTTTTAAAGTTAAATACTACTGCAGTACTTTTTCTTAATGTTCTTCTTTCAATGATTTTAAGTTTGTTTATGATATGATCACTATTACCAAGCGGCCCCACCACTGTTACCTTTCACACCAGATCCTTCATCGCAATGAGGATTAGATCTAGAGTAATCCCAATTGCTCCATGAAGCAGTCATTTGTGGCATCTAGAAACTTTACCTCCTAACATGTCCCGATGAGACATTTACCCAATCAATATTGGGGTGAATGAAATATTCCATTATGATTGTGTTGTTTAATTTGTTAACTTTTCTAATTTCTATTAGGGTTTCACTGTCTTTCTCTTTATCATGGCCAGGTGAATAGTAATATACCCACACTGCTATATTCTGTCTTATTACATGTGGAATTTCTATCCATAGAAATTCCACATTGCATTTTGTTTCCTGTAGGACTTTCATCCTGTTTGAGTCTATGTCATCCTTACATACAGCATCTCCCCGCCATCAGTTTCATCTATCATTTCGATATAATTTGTATTCTGGTATCACAGTGTCCCACTAGTTATTCTCTTTTCCCCAGGTCTCTGAGATGTCTATTATGTCTACATGTTTGTTCAGTGCCATATATTACAACTCTCCAATCTTATTTTTTAAACTTTTGGCATTCACATACAGACAATTCAAAGTATATTTTAAAATTGTATTTACAATCTGCCTAGCAGTTGAACTAGATAGTTGGAATTATTTATATCTGTCTACTCTTTATTTAAATACATCTGGGCTATTCCTGCCTCTGTTATAACTTCTCTATTGGGATATTATAACTTTCCTGCTATGCCCGTATCCTTTGAAGATACCTCATTCTGAACCATGCGCAACTGTTGACTTTCCCCTATGATTTAGTTTAAAAGCTGCTCTATCTCCTTTTTAAATGTTAGCACCAGCAGTCAAATTTTACTGTGTCAAACTGCATATGATTGAATGCGCGTTATGTATGCTTTTCTGTTATCGGCATTGAACTGCTTTGCTGGAAACTGTGGAATATAAGTTTGTTTGGGGGTTTTTTAAAAATAAAATTAAAAAATAAATAAATATGATGGAGCTCATTCTTTCAGAATATGTTCCCCCTTCTCCAAAATGTTGCAAGATTTTAATCGCAATACTTCAGGAAGAGTATTCCAAAACACTGGCTCTGTGATTGAAAATGTCCTTTCTTGAATTTCCTCCAATCTTGCCAGTCTAATAGAGCAGACAACTAAAAGTCGAATTCTGAGGAGCACAACATAGGTGTGGGAGTGTAAACTTATAGTAGGGCACAGAACCAAGGAAATTCATAATTAACCAATAATTTATGAACGATAGTCACATACTTAAATTTAATGTTGGCCTCAATAGGGAGCCAGTGCAGCTCACACAACACCGCTAAGACACCATGAGCTTGTATTCATAGCTGCATTGGTGGGACAGGGACCTGGGCTTTCTCCTATTTTATGTATCCTCCTCCCAGTTCAGCCCAGGCACCATAGTGACAGTCCTCAACCAGGGCCACAAACCACAACTTCCACCACACCTAGCTAATGTGTACCCTAGGACTGGCCACTAGGTGTCACCATTGATTAATGGCTGAGGCTCCCTCCCTGCAGAGGACTGTGAATGCCAGCTCTAGAGTGTGACCAGTCCCAGCAGGTCTTGGAATTGAATCCAGGACTTTTGCTTGGCAGTGTGCAACACTTGCCACTGAGCAACTGGGCTGGCCCTCATATACCAGGAGGTAAAATATGCATGTTCAGGTCAAGACTCTTATTGACTTCATGCTGAACAATAAAGCAGAAGCAGATAGTTATAGCATGCGATCCAATACTGCATGTGATAGCTGTTTTTATCACATTTGTGATGGGTCGGTCAGTAAAGTAGAGAAGACGTAATTTGCTTGTAAACAAACCAGAACATGAGGCATTAGGCTGTGATCCAAATACTCCGATCTTGTGATACTAGTGTTTACCAAGTCAAACACTGATAGAACAGCACCCACATAGAAAGGGGTGTATTTACATTAGGCAGAAGGCTTTAATATTCAAGAGCTAGGACTTCTTACGCAATTCGAGCTTATGAACATGCAAGAACAGAATAGTAAATTAAATGGCTAAGAATTTATTTCACTGCCCATATTTCTGCCAGTAAACATGAGAGCAATAATGTCAATGTAGTCATTTATTTATTCACATGTGCATATTATCAACAGGACCAATATGAGCTATTTCATATTAATTGGAATAGACTGATTAATTAGAGAACTATTTGCCCAGGGGGGTCAGTTCCCAATGGTCTAATAGTTCTTTAAAAGGTGGTCGATCAGAAGGTATAGTCTGTTTCTCAAGTTGGTCTTTGAGCAATCCTAGCCAGTCTGGTTTCAGGTTATCCATAATGAACGTGCATGAGATAGATTTGCATGCATTATCTCTATTGTATGCATATCTATCTCCTGAATATTCTTTGTCGATAGCCTGAAAACCAGACTGGCTAGGGAGTACTTCAGGTCTGGCTTATTGGGTAAAAACACTTAAAAAGCAAGAGTGACCAAATCCTCGCTTTGGGGTCGACTTTAAAATCCATATGCACGCGTCCATGTGTGCGTGGTTCCCGGCACGCACATATAGATGCGTCAATTTTATAACATGCGTGCACAGGCGTACGCATGTTATAAAATCTGATGACTGCGCACACATGCATGCATGTGTGGGCGGCCCACGATTTGCGTGTGCTGCAGGTGGGGAATTATATAACCTACGTGTGGCAACGCGATCAGCTGGTCCCCAGTTCCCTCCCAGTCTGCTCCAACCTGGATGGTACCTTACAAACAATATTACATATGAAACTATCACCTTCCTCTCTTAAAACTGTTTTAGAGGGATTCCTCATAGTATAATTAATAAATTCCATATGCAGGTTCAACATATTAGGTTTTGATTTTGGTGTTACATTTTGATTAACCTGCATTTGTGGTTTGGTTTGATTTATTTGGTATGTTAATAAAACGACAATATACCACCAATACTGCTTTAAACATTGATAGCAGTTCAACAGTTTGTCACAATCACTTTCTGAATATCTAATAACTGATACTCATAAACTCCCTCTCCCTTCCTCCTTAGAGATACCATATCTTCTAACTATTCTGTAGTGGTTTCTGCACTGAAGCACATGAATGGCACTGATATAATCCCATTACTGTATTCATTTTTCTGCATTATAGGATACCAGTCAATGCAAGCTATAAATCATATAAGCTTGTCTTTCAAATCGTCCGGTATTGATGTCACAAATCTATTCATCAAAAACATATGTAATAAGAACAATGTATTTTCTTATTCCGTTTTTTCTTCTATTTTCTTCTAATTTTTCTTCTATTTTTAACATTGTGTGGATACCCCAAAATTGACCACATCTCACCTACTCCTAGCCCCCACATCATAGGAAGGGGTCTAACCATAGGAAAATTAGTTTCTTACCTGATAATTTTCGTTCCTGTAGTACCAAGGATCAGTCCAGACTGCTGGGTTATGCCTCTCTTCCAGCAGATGGAGTCAGAGAAAAGCACCCTCCCCCCCCCCCCCCCTAGATATACTGGTATATAATCAATATATCAAAGCAGAATGAAACATATATCTCATTCTTTTTTTTTGTTTGTTTGTTTAAAAACAACCAATGACTAGATCAAGTAAGGAAACTCTGTAAATACCAGAAAACTCATCTTCCTTTTTTTTTTTTTTTTTTAAAAAAAACAAGAACTTGCTGAAGCCAACGCAGCAACACGTGTGCCCGGACTCTGAAGCGGCACGAACTGTAAAGAGAAAACAACAAGAATACGAGTGGACTCTCCTGCAATATACATACTTGGGCAGGCTTCTAGACTGATCCTTGGTACTACAGGAACGAAAATTATCATGTAAGAAACTAATTTTCCTTTCCCTGTATGTACCGGGATCAGTCCAGACTGCTGGGATGTACCCAAGCCACCTTAAATGGGGTGGAACCCGGGGAGTCCCGCTCGAAGCACACTGCTGCCAAAAGAATCCGCAGCCGGATCCCGGACATCCAACCGATAATGCCTAGCAAACGTGTGCAATGACTTCCAAGTAGCCACTCTGCAAATTTCCTGGGGTGAAACACATTGGCTTTCAGCCCATGATGCTGCCTGAGAGCGGAGAGAGTGAGCCTTAAGACCCTCAGGGACCATACGCCCGTGACATATGTACGTGGAAGCAATAGCATCCTTTAACCAGCGGGCAATGGTAGTTTTGGAAGCCTTATGCCCCTTCTTGGGACCATTCCACAAGACAAAAAGATGATCCGACCGACAAAAATCATTAGTTACTTCCAAATACTGTAAAAGGGTCCTTCGGACATCTAATTGCCGTAGGTCTCAACCATGAGAAGAGCGGGTATCCTCCTCCGAAAAGGCTGGTAATTCCATCGACTGATTGACGTGGAACACCGAGACCACCTTAGGCAAGAAGGAGGGTACCGTCTGCAGGGACACTCCCGACTCCGTTATACGTAAAAACAGTTCCCTACATGACAATGCCTGTATTTCGGAAACACGATGCGCCTAACAAATGGCCACGAGAAAAACTGTTTTGAGAGTTAAATCTTTCAAGGTGGCCCGCTTGATAGGCTCAAACGGCGAAGCGCAGAGACCACAGAGAACCAAATTCAAGCTCCAGGATGGACAAAGCGCCTGTACCGGAGGGCGTAAATGCTTGACACCACGTAAAAAACGAGCAACATCCGGATGAGCCGCAATGGAAGAACAGTCAATCTTACCCCGCAGACAGCCCAAGGCCACCACCTGCACTCGAAGCAAATTATAGGCCAGGCCCTTTTTCAAGCCGTCTTGCAAAAACGTGGAATATGTACTATAGAGGTCCGCCGTGGGGACACCTTCAACCCACTGCACCATGAGTCAAAAACCTTCCAGACCCTAACATAGGCAAGGGAAGTGGAGGTCTTGCAAGCCCTAAGAAGAGTGGAAATCACGGCTTCCGGGTAAACTTTCTTTCTCAGTTGCCTCCTTTCATAAGCCAAGCCGCTAGACAAAAGTGATCCACTTGATCGAAAAATACAGGACCCTGCCTCAGAAGATTCGGAATATGGCACAGACATAAGGGACCGTCTACCACTAGGTTGATTAGATCCACGAACCACGGTCTTCGCGGCCACTCCGGAGCCACTAGAATGACCAGACCCCGGTGGGATTCTATGCATCTTAGAACCTTTCCCACCAGAGGCCAAGGAGGGAACACATAAAGGAGAATGTCTAGAGGCCATAGAAGCACCAGAGCATCCACCCCTTCCGACCCGTGCTCTCTCCTGCGACTGAAGAAATGAGCCACTTTGGCATTCAGCCAAGTCGCCATCAAATCCAAGCGCGGGGTTCCCCAGCGGCGAATTACGAGCCGCATCGCCTCAGATGACAGCTCCCACTCTCTTGGATCCAGGCGCTGTCGGCTGAGAAAATCCGCCTGGACATTGTCCACGCCTGCGATGTGAGAAGCCGCGAGACGGCTCAGGTGACGTTCCGCCCAGGCCATCAACAAATCCGCTTCAGAGGCCACTGGGTGACTTCTTGTACCCCCTTGTCGGTTTATGTAAGCCACAGTTGTCGCATTGTCAGAAAGAATCCGTACTGCCCTGCGATGGATCAAGGGAAGAAACTGACGTAGAGCCAAGTGAACTGCCCTGGTTTCCAACCAATTGATCGACCATTTGGCCTGTCGAGGGGACCACCATCCTTGCGTTGACCTGGATTGACAGACAGCTGCACAATCTGTCAGACTGGCATCTGTCATAACCATGATCCAAGGTGGAGGTTCCAAGTCCACCCCCTGAAGAAGGTGTCCCGGTACCAACCACCAACTGAGACTGGCCCTGGCCAGCTCCATTAATGGCAAGGACAGGTGATAGTCCTCCGACTTGGGATCCCAGTGGGAAAGCAGCGCTCTCTGCAAAGGTTGCATATGAGCAAAAGCCCATGGAACCATCTCCAGAGTAGATGCCATATGTCCAAGAACTTGCAAATAGTCCCATGCTGTGGGCAAAGGGAGGGCCAACAGGCGCCAAACTTGAGACATTAAATTTTCCATCCACTGGTGGGGGAGGAAAACCTTGCCCGCATAAGTGTCGAATCGGGCTCCCAGAAATTCCAATTCCTGGGACTGAACCAGTTGGCTCTTGGCGAAATTGACTATCCATCCTGAACCAACTGAACCACTATCTTGCAAAGTGCTTCCGACTTCGCTTGGATGAGCCAATCGTCCAGATAAGGTTGAACTAAAATCCCTTGCCGCCGGAGGGAAGCTGCAACTACCACCATCACCTTGGTGAATACTCTGGGGGCCGTCGCCAAACCGAAAGGCAGGACACAAAACTGGTAATGCTTCCTCAGGATCATGAATCGGAGAAATCTCTGATGGTGCGCCTGAATTCCTATGTGTAGGTAAGCCTCCGTTAGATCTAAAGAGGCCAAAAACTCGCCCTTGTGGACGGCCACAATGACCGACCTCCATCCGAAACCGTGGAACGCGCAAGGCCTGGTTGACCTGCTTCAGGTCCAGGATCGGTCGGAACGTGCGTTCCTTCTTGGGAACCACGAAGTAGATAGAATAACGACCGGTCTGCCGCTCAGCTGATGGGACTGGAACAACGGCTCCCAGTGCCCGCAACCGAGACAGTGTCTGAGCAATCACCTGTTGCTTTGCAGGGGGACCGCAAGGCAACACTAGAAACAGATCGCGGAGCGGCCAAGCAAAGTCCAAAGCGTAACTGTGACTTATAATGTCGAGAACCCACTGGTCTGACGTTACCTTGACCCATTCCTCCCAAAACAGGGACAGCCACCCTCCGATCTGTGGGACGGAGGAATGGGTCGGCGTCCCTTCATTGTGAAGTTTTGTTGGGAGTAAAACTATGAGAGGCCCCCGAACGCTGAGGCCGCCTGCCTTGAAAGGAATGCGCCCATGCTTGCGACTGAAACCCTGACTGTCGCTGAGTGAAGGAAGAACCCCTCCCCATATGAAAACGGCGCTGACCACGGAAACGACCCCTGAACGAGATGGAGGGGCGAAACTATCTGGGCTTGTCCTCAGGAAACTTATAAACCTTGTTGTCTCCCAAGGCCTTGATAAGCTGTTCCAGCTCGTCCCCAAACAGCAGTTTTCCCTTAAAGGGAAAAGAACCCAACTGGGATTTGGAGGAGGCATCTGCCGACCAGTGACGGAGCCATAGTAGCCACCTTGCTGAGACCGCTGGTGACATAGTACGTGCAGAAGTTCGTAGAAGATCATATAAAGCGGCTGCTGTGTAGGCAACCGCAAACTTCATGCGGTTGGCCTGCTCTGCCTCCTCCGGGGGGAGCTCCTGGGCCATAAGCAACTGTTGAATCCAGCAGAGAATGGCCCTCTGCATGAGACTGCTACAGACCGCAGCCCGGACACCGAGCGCAGATACCTAAAAAATTTGCTTCAGTAAGATCTCCAGCTTTCGATCCTGAAGATACTTAAGCACCGCCAGTCACAGGAATCGTGGTATGCTTAACTATAGCTGTGACTGTGGAGTCCACCTTGGGAAGCTTGAGAAGGTTTAAGTATTCACTCGGCAGCGGATAAAGCTTCTCCATAGCCCTGCTGACCCTTAATGAGGCTTCAGGAAAATCCCATTCCCTGGATACAATCTGAAACAGCTTAGGGTGAAAGGGAAAAGTTTGCAGCGGACCTCAAAGACCCGCTAAAACTGAATCTCTCGGAGAAGGATCCGTCTCTGGTTGCGGTGCCGGGATCTCCAGCTCCCACAACACATGTGGAATTAAAAGATCCAGCTCATCCTTGCTAAATAAGCGAATGATCTGTGGATCGTCTCCTTCCACCAGAACATGACTCTCCACATCTCCGCCCATATCCAGAGTGAAGGGGTCCTGGGGAGGGTCCGTAGCCTCGAGAAGATCTGGTTCTGCAGCAGGACGGGGAAGGTGAGCCCCCGCCTTCCCCGGGTCCGGAGCAGGCTTGCAAAGTTTAGGCGAAGATGCAGCTCTTCCCAGTCAGCCTCAGCCTCTAAATAGGCTTTATGCATTAATAAAACAAAACGGGAATAAAATGGATGTGGTCTCTTTAAGGACCCCCCCCCTGCAGGTAGAGGCAAGGGAAGGGCTGGATCCGATGTTAATTCACGGGAACGCTGGGGGCTTAAGGCCGGAGGAGAGGAAGGAGGGAAATCATCCCCTTCCGATGCTGCATCAGCATCTGGGCTCGGCGCAGGCAAGATGGCCGCCGCTCCCTCATCGAGTGGGGGCGGGGCAGGCCTCTGCCCCCGAGCCACCGGGACTCGTCATGGGTTGCGCGATCGCGATAAGGAGGAGCACTGTGCCGAAATCGGCTGCCGAGAGAGTCCCTCGCCCCCGGGGATACACCAGGAGCAAGACCCTCTCGGGAGAGCCTCGCCCCCGACTCCCCGCAGGCCGTGCAGGATAAAGCGCACGGCATGGAGACCACGGGTTGGCCGGGAAAAGCATGCGAAAATTAGCTGTGTAAAAATTAGCGAGCTGGGTGAAGAATCCACCCCCTCTGGAGACCCCGGACCATTTTCACGGCAGGCTGGGGCTGAAAAAGGGCTGAACAAGGGACCCCTTTGAAAACTGGTCCGTGGTTCAGTCTTTATTATTATTATTATTATTATTATTATTATTATTATTTTTAACTTAAGAAAGCCCTGTACAAAGTACAAATAATCCCCTGCCTATAGGAATCTATGAGCCCCCTTCAGAGGAATTTATCTAATTAACATCTCTGGAATGCAGGGAGGCAGAGAGTGACCGGTTCCCCGGTAAATACTCCCCCTGGTCACCGAGTAATATAGATTCTCCGAGTAATTGGCGTTAGGGCACTATCCTGCCTAGCCTGCCCTTAAATATGCCTCCGCTCAGCCCGATGTCAGAAAAGAAAACCTGAGTTATTTATTTATTTAGCATTTTTTATATACCGAGGTATAGCAGGGTTGCCTTCACTCCGGTTTACAATCAAAACAACTTGTTACATTGAACGATATTCGAAATTTTGAAATTAACAATAATGAGAGATGGCATAACTAGGAGAATGAAAGAACAAGATGAACACAGGGTAGATACACTGAATAGATGAACAGAGATATCTGAGTACATCGTAAAAAGGAGGCATCTGTAGCATGAAACAGGGGAGATTGTCCAAGGGGGATATTGAATGATAGCAGGCTATGGGAATATACTTTAAGTTATTTTTTAATATATTTTTAAATATTTTTTAATATATTTAAGTTAATCTTTTTTTTTTTTTTTTTTTAAAGAAGTTGGTCTAGTCAAAGGTGTTACTTCCAAACCTATTCAACAAATGAATAATCTGGAAAAGGTGACAAGGATCAGGACCTCAGGTTATGCCCCTCTGATATCTGCTGGAGTCAGAGAAATACTGAGGGATCGCAGGTGGCACACCAGTATATCTGGGGGTGCTTTTCAGCTTTTCTCTGACTCCATCTGCTGGAAGGGAGGCATAACCCAGCAGTCTGGACTGATCCTGGTACATACAGGGAACTCAGATTTCCTCTGAGGGAGGTGCTGTTAGGATGATATCTCCCTCTAGCTGTATATCAGGGATCTAGGGCCATCTAGTGGGTGGCAAGGGGGGTCCCTGCATGCCATATGCCTTTCAGAGGCCAAGAATAATTTACCTGAATTGAACTCTTAGGAGAGGGGAGCCCAAGCAACTTGGTCAGTTTGAGACTGCATGGTTCCAGTTCTGTATTGAAGCCACTGCCCACACAGGCTTGGGTTGTCTGGACTGGGCTGCACAGGCACAGCCCAATCCTTTTGGGGCCCCTTTCATTACTTGTGCCCCACGGCGATTGCACTGGCTGCCGATCCCTCCCCCCAACTTATTCTACCACTGCAGGAAAGAAAAGTCTTACGTACTTTGGTCCAGATTTAAGAATCAGAAAAAGTAAGGGCCAAAAATAGCAGCGTCTACAACTCCTACAACTGTGTAAGGGATTTTGCTTACACGGTATTGAAATATATCTTTTTCCAAAGACTTTAATGTCTCTTCCCATCTGAAAAGGAAACAAAATTCACAAAAAAAAAAAAATGCAAACAAAAAACGTCTGTAAAAAGCACTTTGGAACATTTAGTCAATCCTTAAATTTAGCTCTTGGGGCAAAAACCCCAAAGCAACATTATGCACAAGTTTTTGCTTGGACAATATTTTTTTTATTACACATAATCTTTTTCCCTTCTAACTGTTGCAGGAATTTAGAGCTAACTTGCAGAATTTTCACACTTATTTCTACCCGGTCCCAAACCTGTCTCTTGATATCACATACTAGCATAGAAGCACAGGGTGCAGTAGCTCTTATAAACAGATACAATCTGAACCCTAAATCTGCAAAACTTCAATCCAGCACCATGTTTTGGATCTTTGACCCAGTTATTAATACGTTCAGATCCTGAGTTTTTATTTGGCACCTGATGAGTGAAAATCCATTGTTCAGGAGGAATTTGTGGAATTTGCAGACTAGGCAGCAAGCCAGATAGGAACCGCTCCTACTGTAAGATGACTGGCACAATGATCGATGAGGTCAAGGTCAATTCTGAGCCACAATGGCAGCTTCAGTTGGAATTGCCTTTTATTTATCAGTGCCTGTTGGCCTTTGATGTTTATGTTCAATGCAGTTTAGCAAGTTCTATCAGTCACTTCAACTCAAGCAGAGGCAATCACAGAGCATGAGGTATGACCAAGAGTAGTATTATGCAACACAACGTGCAATCACAACAGCAAGATGTCAGAATCCAGAGTTCTGGTGATCTTCACACTTCCCCTCTCTCAGGCTCATCTACAAAGCAGGGATTCAGTTTTTGGTCCCAAGTTCAGTCTGCAGAGGCAGTGGAAAAAGTAGAATAATGATAAGAGACAGATGTTACTACAGTGAACATAGTTTCATAATCTGGCATCATAATTATCTTCCTGATGGAGGGATAGAGTCCTGATAACATATGATAAAACACCTATACTTATAGTCAGCCTACTCAGGTGGTCATTTACCTGCTTGTTAGTTTAGCCAACTATATCTTATTGTAGTTTGCAATACAAAAATAGTTTTTATTTCTTATCTCTGAAGAGAACAACATTTTTCTGCTTTTGTTGCCCAAGGTCACTCATACCTTTGCACTTGTGCAGCATGGATGAACTCATCTCATCAACGACTTTTGACCTATTTGCTCAGGCCTGGACATACTTATGCTAACAGGCCACTTTGTGGAATTCTAAGAATTCACATTCTTCATATAGATATAAGCAGAAATATGCAAAGGAAAAGTACATTGTAAGAGACCAAGCAAATATTTGTAAAACAGAATGTCGACAAGCCGGCTGCTGATGCGTTACAGTAGTCAAAGGACAAAATGTCCAATATCCCAGTTTTTAACATTTCCAGTAATAAATCCTTCCTCCTGTTTCTAGCAGATACCCCTGTACTGCACAGTAACCTCTCCAAAGCTACGCACAGCAAAAGTTCCCAGTGTCAAGCCAAGTCTTGTGTCTTAGGTAGGGCAGCTACTATAGGGTATGCCACTTCAATATGTCACTTCATTGCCTGCTATATTTGTATTTGTATTTATTAAAATTTCTTGATCGCTCACACACAAGCCCTGAAGCAATTTACAAAATAAAACATATATAAAATTACAAACAAAAACAATAACATTAAAACTCATGAATAAAAAAAACAATAACAGAAGCATCTTGAAAAGCTGAAATCTTAAGCAGAGGTTGTGTCACAACATTAAGCAAAGCTAGACCTATCAAAAATGATTTTAGCAATGACTTTAGCAAAATTTAGTCCTGGGGGAATTTCGCACTACTGCGGAGCACAGAATTTGCGCAGAATTCCCCTCCTGCCCAGAATTGTCAAATTTTGTGCAGAAAATGGCAGAGGAGACCGTTGCATGCCATGAATGGAACGCACGAAGATGAAGACCCTGGCATACCGTTCGCGGTGAAGATGAAAGCTCCTTTGTGCCATGGGACGCGCTCCGCTCACAGTGAAGATGAAGGCCCTGGCACGCCATTCGCAGCGATGATGAAGGCCCCCATGTGCCTCAGGATGTGCTCCACTCGTGGTGAAAATGAAGGCCCTGGCGTGCCGTTCACAATGAAGATGAAGGCCCCCGTGTGCCGCGAACAGCGTGTGCGCCGTTTGTAGCGAAGATGAAGGTCCCCTCGTGCCACGGGACGTACTCTGGTGAGAGTGAATGTGTGTGTGTGTGTGTGTGTGTGTGTGTGAGAGGAGATGGAGGGAGGGTGAGAGAGAGGAGGGCATGTAAGAGAGAGGACGGCATGTAAGAGAGGGGAGGGGGTGTGAAAGAGGGGGAGGGGTGTGAGGGGGAGGGGAGAGTGGGTGCGAGAGAGGGGAGGGGAGGGTGAGAAAGCAGGGAGAGTGGTTGTGGGGGAGGGGAGGGTGAGAGAGCAGGAGGAGGGGGTATGAGAGAGAGAGAGAGAGAGAGCAGGGGGTAAAGAGGAGGGTGTAAGAGAGAGCAGGGAGGTGTTTGAGTGTGGGTGCCAGAGAGAGGGAGCCTATATGAGGAGATTGTGAAGCGGTGTGTATGTGTGTGAAAGATTGGGAGCTCATGTGTATGAAAAAGGGATCGTGTATATGTGAGGGTGCTAGCCTGTGTGAAGGGATTGTGTATGTGTGAGACAGAGCCTGTGTGAAGGGGTGCATGAGAGAGAGACATAGATAGCCTGTGTGAGGATGTATGTGTGAAAGAAAAAAGGATCTTGTGTGAGTAGTATGCAAGAGAGAGGGGCCTATATGCGGGGAAGTGTGTGTGCGAGAGAGTAAGGGAGCCTATATGAGGGTGTGTGTATGTGTACTAGAGAGAGGGAGCATGTGTATGAAAGAGGGAGGGACAGAGGGAGCCTGTGTGAGGGGCAGTACTGAGAACGGGGTCAAACTCTGGGACTTGCAATAGAGTGGAAGGGGTTGAGCCTAGAGGTGGAGGGGAGAGAGATACTGGCAGGTGGAGGAGTTGGGGCCTGAGAGGGCAAAGTGGCCAGGGGAGTAGGGAGAGCAAGTGGAAGGGACACTCTTACAGTGAGTTTCTAGTGAAATTCTGCTCAAAATATTTAAAATTCTGCATCTCTTAAGTAATAACCTTTTTTCTGTATTAATTTAAAATGTAATTACTTAGACTGTCATGTAAATTGTGTTATTTTGATCAATATAAAGTTTGCAGAATTTTAAGTTTTCGTGCGCAGAATGTGCAGAATTCCCCCAAGAGTAAAGGTTCTAGTGCATTCCATTAGCCTAAACTTTAGAGAGAATGAATAGTGTATAAGAGTATATAGGTATGAGACGTAGCAAGATACTAGAAGTAACCTGGGAAACAGCATAATGGAGGGGAGTAGACAAAGCCAGATTGATGAGCAAGTATTGAATATTGTGGCTTAAAGAACAGATGATATTCCATAGTATATATGTGTGGCAAGGAGATTATATAGGTTTCAAATTACAGCACAAGCAAAGCATAGAAATATACAATTTCTATACTAAAGAACATAAGAATGGCATGAATGAGAAAATTAAACACGGGAAGGACAATTTTCAAAGTCAATTTTAAAAGATATCAAGTGTTTTACTTGTTTAATCTGCCAGAACAAAAACTGCCCTCTTTCAAAGCGGGGCAAAGTGTTGCGCTCAGGGGTGGACCCTTGTCCTGGAGCAGTGAGGAACAGCTCCCTGGTAGGGACCAGGAGGCAACTGCCCCCAGGGGGCGGAGCACTGGAGGAGACAGAAGCTAGGTTGAGCTTCACCACTGGAAGCCCGAGGTCCCCCCGAGAGGAGCCCGTAGGGACCCGGGCCACTTGGACTTAGGTGGGCCTTGCAGGGTCTCCTGGAAGGATGGAAGTCCGGCGTGCCCACAGACAGTAAGGGAGCGCGGTCAGGTTCGAGACTGGAGATCAGATGGAACAATGAGCACCAGAATAGCGTAGGTGATGACAAGGCTAGGAACAGAGCCAGAATCTAGAGATGTGGTCAAGCAGGCAGAGGTCAGAGTCTGGGGGTCAGTCCAAGAAGTAGTCAGCAAAGCAGAGGTCAGGTTCCGGAGGTCAGACGAGGTCACAGGCAGGCCAAGGTCAGAAGGCAGGCAGCAGGCAGACGAGTCTAGGAACAAGCAGAGGTCAGGAGGCAGGCAGCAGGCAGGCAGGTTGAGAGGCAGAGTGGAGTCAGAAGGCAGGTGGCAGGCAGGCAAGTCGAGGAGCAGACTGGAGTCAGAAGGCAGGCAGTAGACAAGCAGGTCAAGGAATAAGCCGAGGTCAGTACCAGTAAGACAGTCCAGAGGTACTACCTGGGGAGACGGACAGGAACAGAAGGACGCTGGAGTACTAGGATGCAGGGACAAGGCAGGAACAGAACTGGAACAGAAGGATCCTGGAACAAGACTTGGAACAAGACTGGAGCAAGATACAAACACAGTGACAATCTAGCATAAGCCGACCCGATTGCCAAGGCAAGGAAGTACAAGCAGGGACGTCCTTATAACAAGGAATCAATCAGGACGAGCCGCGGAGCTAGGACCCGCCCTTGGCCCTACAAGAGGCTGGGCGGTCCATGCGCATGCGCGTAGGGGAGTGGCCAATACAGCCGAGGACGCTGAGCTCCGGCGTGAGGCCTGGTGCGCAGTGGAAGGCCCAGCGACTGCCGCCGCTGGATGCCGAGGCCTGGAAGCGCTTGCAGCTGCCACTAGGGAGGCCGACCCGGGATCTGCCGTGGAACCATGGAGGTGAGCAGGCCCGTGCGCGGGGCGGGCGCGGCATAACACAAAGTATGCATGTTCCACAATGCTCATACTTTTAACTGCATTAAGAAGTGCTCCCAGGCACAGATTTGGGTCGGGAGAGAAAAAGTATATACTTTATACCTACAGGATTAATCAAAGTCAAACTATGGGCCAGATTCATTAAGCCTTTTCTCCCATTTTGTGTATATGGAAGAAACCCTTAGTGAATCAGGTATTATGTATGTAATTTTGCTTTGATTATTGGTGCACAGCCCCTGGGTAGAAAAGCATGCATGGTATTTGCACCAATGCATGAAGTCTGATTATTGCCCCCCATGATCTGCAGTCAGTGAAATACCAAATAAGTTTCCCATGAAGAAACAGGGGGAGTCTTACAAAAGGTCTTCTTCAATGGTGCACAATTTCATAGGGGGTGATGTGATCCATATCTCTGGAGATAGTCTTAAGATTATTGAGGGAGGCATGGATTACCATAACATTTAATATTTGTAAAATGGTTCATGTTTCATGCCAAGAGGCAGGAGGTGGCAATGCACAGTGTAAGAAATAGTCAGGAATATTAAAGAGCCATTTGAACGTAAAGAGCAGAAGCTGTACAGAGAATCAGATAGATAAGATAAGATAAAGCCAGAAGATAAAGAGAAAAATTTGTACATAGTCATTAGATAATGCAATATGAGTGCATCTACATTAAAAAGCGCAAGTTACTGTATATTAGAATTACATTTCTCATTCTACACTAACCAGTGATGTAAATGTTTGTTTTGAATATTTGTAGTAATAAATGAGTGCCCTTAGGTGACTAGATTTACGGTGCTCAGCCTTGGCTGAAAATGAGCACCTAAACTTGACCAATTCAACCCTCACTGCCCATGCCACAATCTCCTCCCTTCTGAACTCAAAAACTTTAAATACCATCTCATTCCCAAGTTGTGATTCTCCTCCTCCCTCCTGCCACACCCTGATCACGTAAAACACTCTACCCCATCCCCGAGCCACAATCCCCTTGCTTCCAACTCTCGCCCCCCTCCCCCCCAACCCCAGTGTGATAGCTCTTGGGCACGGGGGCACACGTGGAGGATCACTTACCAGGCAAGGCCCCATGACCGCCTGGAGTTCCTGTACAGGGGGAAAGAAACAGTGTTTCAAGTCCTCTGAGTTTTCTTCTGCTCACCAGTCCAGTCACTCCAAAATCACCACACTGACACCATTTCCGCTGTTCAAAAACAAAAGCCTTTACTGGCAATTGATGAGCAAATAATACAAAGTCGAGAAAGAGTACACCAGTTGATAATTCACCGCAGAAATATAGTCCAAGAACCCGTTACAAAAAATAGATTCAGTCTTTTTCCATAACACTGCATAGAATTCCTCAAAATAGTCAACTCTTTGGGCAGGTGCCCTTCCTCCCTCACTGAGCCCTGCCAGTACCTTGTTGGTAGAGTAGGCTGTCTTATCTTTCTCTGTTGCCTTTCTTCACAAACACCAACATGGGATCTCCTTTTGAATTCTTTGTCAGTCAGGTATAACTCCAGGACCAGTCCTCCATGAAGTTTCTTTTATCTGATGAAACCTCCCCAAGGACAAAATTCTCTCTGATTCTCTCTTCTCAAATTCCTCCTTCACTATCAACCTCTCAGGAGTTCCAGCCTTGAACCCTGAGACTTCTACTCTTCTTCTCCTGGCACCTTCCCTGAGGAGGGCTTAGGCCCATTGATACTACTTCCTGAGCAGATGAATACCCTGAAGAACTTCAACTCCCTTTCCCTATTGACATCATGTGGGTTCAGGAGTTTTATTAAGTCAAATGACTCCTCCCAATGGGGAGTGGCTCACATATTATATACCCCTACTTTACACTAATATCACTACAAGGCTGGGCCTGGTTGAGACCCTTGACATACACTGAGGGCACTCAGGCCAGCTGAGGCCACGTTAGAAAAGGGAAACACTGCTAGTAAGGGTCAAAATTTGACACTCTTTTACACAAAGCGGCATCATTCAGTACAGGTCTGCAGTGCCCGCAGTTTAGAAATTGCATTACTTCTTCACACAAAGATGGAAGATGTTATGGAATCATGAGTTGAGGTTCTGGAGGGGTGTGGATCATCGCAAGGGAACTTCTTTGGGAGAAGAGGGGGCTACTAGAGCATCATAGTGCTAGAAGCAGGAGATGGGAGCAAGAGAAGCGTGACTCATGGGTAGGGGGAATTAAACTATTGGGTTTTTGGTGGGAGGAAAGGAGAGAATCACAGCTTGAAGGAGGTGGGAATTTTTTAAGTCTCGGGTTTCTGAAAGAAGAGGATCTCAGTTTGGGCAAGTGATTATTGGCCCTGGGCACAGAGATAAAGCCTAGATTTAGGCCAGCTATCTGTGGATCTAGTTTTGGCTTTCTAAATATAGGTGCCCCAGGAATAAGTGTGACCCCTGCACTTCCCAGGACTACATACATTTTTAGGCATGTATCTCATATATGAGGCACAGCTCTCACCACTAGATGAAATGCCCAAATTACATACCAACATCCACCCGCTCACATAAATTGCCATGCATATTTGGGGATTGTTTTAGTTTAGATATCTTTTTAAAGTAAAAAAGATCCATTGTTCTATTTAATTTTCATGAACTAAAACTAAAAGCTTGGGATCCTTCCAGTCTCTCTGACACATGGTTCATTGGCTTTACATAAACATGAAAAAAATGCATAGAAACCAGCACAGATGAAAGCTTTTTGCTCTAAACTATGGGGATCACTGAAAGAAACAAATTTCACTGCTATTTTAATCAAAAGCTATAAGGCAAATGTAACACCTGGGCTGAGCTCCTCATTGAGGAGTCCAAGGCCAAGGGTCACCTCCAATTCCAAGGACTTAAGATATCCAAACTTCCTATACCTTCCATTAGCCCACTACATTCCAGGATTTCCTGTCAAGGGAAGGTGGGGTGGAATATTCTCTAAGGCCCTGAGGTTTATTTTACAGTCTTTAACATGTACAACAATAATCTCACTAGATGATGAACGTGGTTCCACCATAACTTTACTGATAATTGATTTTAAACAGAAGTGAAATAAATACCAATTTACAAGTCCTTGAACAATACAGTCCATTACATAATTCAGTTCCAATAAATCTGTAACTCTTTACTGATGACAATATCTATTCTTTAAGTTACATATCCCATTCCAATTGCAGGAGCAGTTTTGCAGCTCCTTCCCAGAATTGGTCAAATAGAATTCTTCACTAAATGTACATGGCATACAATACAATTCCACTTGTCATATCGTAACCCAGATGACTACTTCTCATCCAACCTTCTTTGGTATATCTTGATGATACGTCAGTGGTTTACAATGAATAGGTACCACAGTTCTCCTTTTCTCATGTTTCTCCTCCTCGCAGAAATGAACGTGAATCCACTCCTCAGGTTGACCTTTGAAGGGTCCTTGGATATGAGTGATAGACTCCTGAAAAACTTCTTTCTTCAGAATAATGTTTAAAATCCCTAGGCTCTGGGGAATTTAGTTGCTGGACCCAACATAAAAAGTCCAGGCTTCCAAAAGCAACAAAAGATGAAGGCATGGTGGATAACAAACTGTCTCCAAAGCAAAGTCCAAAAAGAAGTAACATCGGCTTTTCAAATGAGAAGCTAAGTTACCCTTTCTTCCATCTGGCCCAGACCTTATTCCTTAAGGCCCAAGAATACTCCCTTCTAAATAAAAAGGACAAAATCAGGAGCAGGCAAAATTCCATCCTGCCTCCTCAAAGGTCAACTCAAAATCCACACTACAAAATAGTGTCCTAGATATTTATAAAGCCAATACTTTACCATTATAGCAACCCACAAGGAGAAGCTATACAGCACAAAAATACTTTCAGCATAGGCTTCACTATGTATGTGATTATGCATTAGACTAAGTGTGACCTCTGCACTTCTCATGACTACATAGATTTTTAGGCATGTATCTCATATATAAGAACATAAGAACATAAAAATTGCCATGCTGGGTCAGACCAAGGGTCCATCAAGCCCAGCATCCTGTTTCCAACAAAGGCCAAACCAGGCCACAAGAAACTCGCACAGCACTCACCACTAGATGAGATGCCCAAATTGCATACCAATATCCACCCACTCACATAAATTGCCATGCATATTTGGGGATAGTTTTAGTTTAGATATCTTTTTAAAGTAAAAATTTTCATGAACTAAAATTTCTGTTTTGGGCACATTTTAATGCCTTTTTCACACTGGCACTGTGATCTAACAAATGTAGGTAGATGATTTGTGCAAGAAAATACAGAGGTCAAAGTTCAGCAACATGTCAAGCACTTTATCCAGTTAAAAACAGCCCAATAGATGTCCTGTGATGTTGTCACCCAGTAAGGAAACCTGAGTCACTCTCTCCCTAGGAGCCAACGCTAAATTTTATATTTTTCAGCATTGGGGAATTGTCTCTGCTACTAAAAATCACAAATCTAATAAGAAGTCTTAATGAACAATTTCATAGTTAAAAAGTCAACTGAGATGCCTGGATGTTTGAAGAGGATTGCGGGGGGGGGGGGGGGGGGGCGATAAATCAATCCCTCAGCTAATGAAAGATAGTGACAGAGGTAGGCCCAAGCACTGAGAGTTTGTCAGAAGCAACAATCATGGAATTAACTAAAGCAGTAACGGTGGCAGTAACTGATCAATCACAAAAGCTGCAATCCTCAGTCGACGAGCTATGGGACAAATTTGAAAGTTATAATGTGTCCATCATGAATATAAATGAGCAGGTGATGGAACACGAAGGGCAGCTTGGAAACATAGACTCCTAGTTGGAGGCGATAAGGACTAAAAATAAAATTCTAAAGGAAAAACCAGATGAACTAGAAAACAGAAGTAGGTGCAACAATATTAGAATTCTGGGCATCCCTGAGACTCTTCAAGCAGATGGTTTACTAACATTTTGTGAGCATTGGCTTCCGGAAACACTAGGGCTGAACCTGGCTGAAAGACCCATAATTGTTGAAAGAGCGCACTGCATGGGCCCTGTGGGTAATAATAATGAAAACCCATGGCAAATAATTGCAAAATATCTTAACTACATGGATAAAATGAAGATTCTCAGCGCTTATAGGAAATGTAAAGAGCTCACATATAAAGTCAATAAATTATTGATCTTCCCGGATTTGTCCAAGAAAGTTATGGCTTCTAGAAAAATGTATCAGGTTTATTCTTCAATTTCCTGTCCACCTTTGATTCACCACCATCAGGGTAAAACTAGAATAAGAAATATTGGTGCTGAAGCGATGGCCTTCATGTCACAGCTTTAATTAGTGCCGATGGCTTATGTTGATTGAATTCCCATGATGCTGAATCACTGAAATCAATGTGAAACCTCATTGTTTCTGGACAATTGACCAGGATATGTTATCTTTTCTATTTCAATTATTTCAAAGTTTTTCATTTTTTATTTATTTATTTGTATTTTTGGGGAGATGCTGGTGCACGTATTGTGGTTTGGTTAAAGTGTCTCAGATGACTAGTCTCATGCACTGCAGTGTTTTTATCCAGTCAGCTCTTTCAACTTTCTGGAGCTTCATTTCTGTCTAATTTTATAGAAAGGGCAAAATGATCTTATTTTGCAACTGAGATTTTGTTTACAAATTATTAGTTTTGTTTCCTTTCTGATTTATATAAATCAACAAAAAAAAAAACCAAAAAGGAAGAAAGTAGATGCTGGGGTCACGTAAGTTTATAAGCATCGCTGGCTCGGGGAGACTCTGGGATCTAGGCGGGAGAGGAAAGCTTGCAATGGAGAGCAGAATCCCCTTATCGGGCGAGCTTATATCCTTCTATGCTGGGGTTCGAGGGTTTGCAGTGCTAAAATTGTGTATGCTTGTTCAGCTATGTTCAAAAGAAACAAACAAAAAAAATCTGTGTTGCCTGTGTATGTTTCACATCTGGTCCTATGAGCGGGAGACGGGGGGTTTAGGCTGGGGATGGTCCTAGAAAATAACACAGAAGCTGATCCAATGTAGCAGCAATGCAACCAGAACAAAATTAGATCGTGTCAGGAAATATTTTAATTAAAGATAAAAACCAGTGCCCGACTTGGGCCGAGTTTCGCCCATACAACACGGGCTGCTTCAGGGGCTATATATATAAGAGCAACGTGAAAAAGAAGATGACCATTCAAATAATGTTAATTCCTTCACAGTAACTAGTAATGCAGCTACAGACATTACCTTAGGCACAACAGCTCAGCGCATAGTCTGCAAACCGATTAACATTTCAGCAAACAGGAAGTCTACTGTATTTGCGGTGGACAAATACAGTATAGCTCCTGAAGCAGTCCAAGTTGTAAGTGCGAAACTCAGCCCAAGTTGGGCACTGGTTTTTACCTTTAATTAAAGTATTTCCTGACACTGATCTAATTTTGTTCCGGTTGCACTTAGGCTGGGGAGCCACTCATCAAATAATACTATATTTGCATAAGTGATGTGTATCTATTTTTCTAATCTATGGTTCATGTTCAGATATGTTCTCTTAATGTAGTCGATCTATATTCCCTGATAAAAAGGAAGAAGAAATTGATGGGCTTAAAGAAGTTAAATATGATAGTAACATGTTTGAAAAACATTACAAAAAGCAACATACCCAATCTCCTTCTAATGGTTTTACCCCTCTGGAATAATTTCAGGACCTAAGACATCCTCAGTTAACTGAAGCTCAGGTAGCTGGGCTGGATAGTCCTATATCAGTTATTGAAATTAGGTGTGCAATTAAACAATTGAAATTGGCAAGACTGTAGTATTACTGCTGTATGACTATGATAAAATAGCAACATTTTAAATATTTAGCTATATATTTACCAGCATTTCTATTCCACTGATCCTAATTACTATCCTCAGCGGACTAGAACAAGAAACATAGATTCAACCAGAAGTTATGGATTGAACTACTACACAAAAATCTAGCAAGTGAAAAGCAAAGCGATTAAGAAAATACTTGCTCGTTTGAAACTACATTGTTGGCAATCCCAAGCACTGTATCAATAAAAACTGCCCTTTTAATTAAAATGACTTGATTACCATTCTCTACCCCTCCCTCTTTCCACTTTACAATCATATTACCTATTCCAGGGACATAAACAGAGCTGATCTATGCCAAACAATCTTTGCTATCGCTCAAAATAGCATCTTACATTCTGAGTAATATAAAGGACAAACACTATTAGATCATAAACTGGAGCACATTCTTGTTTTAGTCGGCGAGAGTGGATCTTGTGCAACAGAAGTTTTGTATTTAGCATATCCACACCTCAGACAACAATAACAGCAGCCATCATGTGTTTTTCAGGAACCAGTCACTTGTGCAGCAGATGAGAACAGCGTTAACAGCTATCTCAAAATTATACCTCTGTGTAATGCAAAGGATTAGAAGAAAGGCAATCTAAAACCGTAGAAAGTCAGTGGTATGTGCTGTACAAAAAATGTCCTCCTGCACTAAAGCAGAACTGGTTGGGTGTGAAAACCTCTTGTGATTTGTGAGGCATGGCTGAGGTCTCGCCACTGACCCTGAGTAAGCTTGAGCAAGCATTTTGTGTATGTCTTTAACTGGATACGAGTGAATTAGCAGCATTCTTCTCTCCTCTTCTTTTCAGAAGCTGTCATGCCATGTAAATGGATGTGTGCTGACATAAATTTAAGTTATTTTTACTTGAGGGTTTTTAGTATTACAAGCTAATCAGAGAACAAGTGAAGTAGCTAGACACCCCCCATAATGGATTAGAGAAGGTGAATTCACCAGATTTGATGAAGTGATTTTTCTTTGAAAAGAAGTTGCGCAATACTTAAAGAACAGAATTAGGAGAAAAGTCAATAATCACTGATAAGGGAAAGGATTAAAACACCCCTTTTGTGAGACCTGGTATTTAAATTGGTTACAACCCTTATCATCAAATTTTCAGATTAATCAGCACCACCAGATATTCTAATGAAATATTCATCACTAAACATTCCTTTGTTTACTCAAAGATAGAAAGATAAATGTCATGGAAAATATTCTTGGATAGCTGCTGGAGTTATTGTAGATTACCCATCGCTCTCTAACACTGTGCACAATCAATTGATCACTGATATTGTAAAATCTTAATAAACCATTTCTACTATGCATTAAAGTGCAGATAAACTGTGTCCAGAGGAATGGTATTTGATATCCAGCAGCCAATCATGAAGGATCAGTATTTAGCCTTGCAAATGACTTTTGAAAATTGTTCTCTGTTTGTCTAATTATGCTTTTATAGAAATGTTCTGGTATGATCGGATTCGATTCAAGTCTCTCACCATCATCCATAAATCTCTACACACCAATAAGATGCTATTCCTCAATGAGCAAATATAATTTCACATAACAAACAGACCCACAAGAAACCAACATCTCGCAACACTAAGCACTCCCTCACACAAATTCACAAGGCTTAAATCCACCTCCAACCGTGGCTCTCTCCTTAGCAGGCCCAACACTTTGGAACAATATGCCCCCCAATCTTCGCCTAGAACCATGCCATAAGAAATTCAAACAGAACCTCAAGACATGGCTTTTCAAGCAAGTCTACAACTAACACCTTATTCCTCAAACCCCCCCCCCCCCCCCCTGTTTCACAAACTCCATACCCCTCCCTTCCCTCTTATCTCTCTCCCTATCTTTCCCTTTCCCATAGCTTCCGCCCCATTTCCCTCCCGTTCTAATCACCTCTCTTGTCTTCTCCACTGCACCCCAAAGCCACAGACCTACTTTTGTGAACTTTATTCTACTGCATTATTTGATTATATATATATGTAAATATTATTCTACTGCTTTATTTGCCTATGTATATATGTTCTTCATCCATCATTTTATCATGAATTATGTGTTATAGTTCCTCCCTTGTTTTATTTCTGCTAATGTTACTACCTGTATCAAGTGTTCCATGTAAAGCCTGTTGCTGCATTATTTTCTCTCTGTAAACCGATAAGATGTTCCCAACGATTGTCGGTATATAAAAAGCTTAAATAAATAAATAATGATCATCATGAACTGTTGTGGGAGTCTCAGTTTAGTGGACCCTTGGGCTGACCTGCTGGAGACTAAGAAGAGATGGACAATGTCTCTGATGAACAGCGGGCCGGGAGGCAGATGCTCAGGCGGGACGTAGATGCTCTTCACCTGGAAGCTGGTGCTCCCCCGGGAGGAGCCCGTAGGAGCCCAACCGCTGAGACTTAGGTGGCTTCACCCTTGGAAGCCGAAGCCCCCCCGGGAGGAGCCCGTAGGGCCCCAGCTGCTGGGACTTAGGCGGGTTGTGGATCAGGACAGGTAACTGGAACCAGACTAGGACAGTAGTGATACTGTAACTGGGCACGGGTTCTGGAACCAGGCAGGAACTGTAGCAGGACTCGGGTACTGGAACCAGGCAGGAACTGTAGCAAGACTCGGGTACTGGAACCAGGCAGGAACTGTAGCAGGCACTGTATCAGGAATGGAGCGACGTAGCCAAGCGGGTCACTCCGGGGCGCAACGCAACAGGAAACCAGAAAGCTAACCCGTTGCAAGGCAAAGGCTGGATGGCCGCGGCCGGCTTATCAAGGCCGCGGCGTCTGACGTCAGGAATTGGGCGGAGTCAGTACTGGCGGGAAACGGGCTACAAAGGTGCCCAAGTGGCGCGTGCGCACGCGCCTAGGAACAGTGCATCCACCGGAACCTTCACGGCGGCGCTGCCCCAGCGGGGACGCCGCCAAGCAGGCCGCAAATCAAGACTCCGGAGGCGGGAGCAGGTCCGAGAATCAAGAGGTAAGGGTCTGGCTGCGGTGTTCGCGGCCAGGACCGCAACATGAACACTGAGTTTAATTATCAAAATCTCAGGGGGTAGGGGATGATAGCTTATGGGCCTGAAAGTTAAATGGGGGAGAGGGGTGCAAGGCTGAAGGCCTTGTGTGCTTAACACCCTTGCACCAGCCCCGCCTCTTCCTCTAAACCCCTGCAGGCTCTGCTGCCTCCAAGGGTGTGAGGGGATGCTATTCCTCTTTGCCTACTCGGAAGAATTGCTTCCTTTATGCTGCATCTGCCTCGCTGAGACGGTGGGTGGTCTTTTGAGGAAGGATGATAGGAAGAAAAAGAAGGGAGAGGAGATAAAGCAGGGGAGGGAAAAAGGAGACAATAGACAACAGGAGGGTGGAAGAAAAAGATTGGAGAAAGGAGAAAAAGAGCAGCGACCAGCAGGGGAAGGAAAGTCAGCAGGAATAGGAGAGGAGAATGTGCTAGAGGTGAAGAAGAGAATAAGTGTGCAGGAAGAAGAAAGAAAGGTGAGAAAGCATGCAGGAGGAAGGAGGGAGGGATAGGAGGAGGAGATGGAAAACTATGCAGAAGGAAAGGGGGAGATTAAAGGCTGGAGGAAAGATGAATGAATGGGAGGAAGAAGGACTTGAAGGAGAGCAATGAATAGCTGGCAGAGGGAAAGGAAATGCAAGGCTGAAAGTGGACATAAGAAAGATGGGTAAAGGGATTAAAGTAATAAGACAGCAGAAGAAGGAGGCATAAGAGAAAAGGGAGATGAAAGAAAGACATGAGAAATGTGGGAAACAGATGGAGAAGTGTAAACATTGAGATGGAAAGAAGAGAGAAGACAGAGTTGGAAAGAAATTACATGAAAGAAAAATGTTGGAAACAAATAGTGGGGGGGGGGGGGGGGGGTGGAGGAACGAGGAGGAAGAACAGAGAGAAAAAAGTACCAAAGAAAGAGTCAAGAGAAGACAGATAAAACCATAGAAGAGACTTAGAATAGCATGATTAGGAAACTTAACTGACAACAAAGAAAGAAAAGACATTTTATTTTTAGTTTAGATACTGGATTATGTGACTATTGAAAATTTTCAAATGTGTGCAGGTTTTTAATGCTACATAAAACTGTATTTTATCTAGTGCTGAACGATTTGATTAATTCATTATCAAGATGCATCCTGCTGGGCTAGACCAAAGGTCCATCAATCCCAGCATACTGTTTCTGACAGTGGGCAATCCGAGTCACTAGGGAGTACCTGGCAGATACATTCCTTGTTGCAATTTCCAGGGATAAGCAGAGACATTCCCAAGTTTATCTGGCTAATAATTGTGGACTTTTCCTGCAGGAACTTGTCCAAACCCCCTTTAAACCGTAACTATGCTAGATGCCTTGGCCCACCCTCTGGCAATAAATTCAATTGATTGATTTTGCACTTAGTGAAAAGCTACTACTTTCTCCAATTTGATTTAAATCTAATTTTTAGCTTCATGGAGTGTCCTCTAATTTTAGTACTATTTGAAAGGATAATTAACTGTTCCTAATGTAAAACTGGCTGTTACAGCTTTGCTTGCTGCACAGCCTCCCCTCCACTAGGGGACCACAGTGAGCCTCTTTCATAACTGCACAAGTTACCTCCTCACTAATCACATGACACCACAATTCCAGCCCTACTTAACCCAGCCTGTCCGGTCCTCGGCTCTCTGACCTGATCAGCCCTGCTTTGTTATCCTCCCTTGCTTTGCGGCCTACCCAGGCCTTCTGCCTTAACTTGTGGCCTACCTTGGCCTCTGTTGCGTCCATCGCTGCTCGACCCCCTCACTCCGCCCTCTTTACCTCTGTGATGACTCCATCCGGGTCTGATGGACGGCTGGCTGCCGTGGTGTCTCCATGCCGTTTCCCTCCGGCGTCCCCGGACCAGCTTGACGTTGCAGATCCGCCATGTTTGCCTGATGACCTAGGGCGCTCGCGCGCGCGCGCTCTCACTGAAGTACCAGCAAGGGCGCGAACCTCATGGGCGTCCCCCTGAGATGACATCATCCGCTTCCAATATGTAAAGGTCTCTATTTTCACTATCAGATTGAGTTAGCAAGGAACGGACGGAAGGACAAATACGGATACATTTCCTCCAAGCTACTGTGCCTCCTCGGACTTACCAGAGGTACCCGCTCCTCGGGGGCCTCACTCTCTCTTTACCTTTCAGATTACAGATAGGAACCGGTACTCGCTCCTTGAGGGCCCATGTTCCTGGAGATTCTGAAGATTCTCTACTGCCTGGAAGATATCGCTACTACAAATAACTGTGACTTACCATCGCTCTCTCAGAGCTTACCCTGGAACCAGGTACTCGCTCCTCGAGGGCCAATACCGTTCCAGCTCCTGAGCTTCCTTGAGACCTTATGTGAGTTTTGACATCTAGTTCTGTTCATGAACCCTGTCTACTCTGCCTACTCACATTCAACAGTTTCTCAACAGCTCAGCCAGCCTGGATCGCTGTTCCAGTACCTGAGGGACTACAGCCCTGCCGGGCATATCAGCTCACTACTGCCACCTCTGGTGGCTTCATCACCTGTTTAATAAAAGAACTAATGTGTGTCTGTCTCCATACTCAAGCCTAGCCGATGGTCCCTCTCGGGATATCCTCCCGAGGGCGTGGTCATCTGCCACCGGCCCAGTGATCCACCCACAACTATATCAAAGACTACAGATTGCTACTCTGCAGTTTACTAGTACAGATTTCCTTCTGCTTGCTCCTCCCATCAGCATACAGATTCAGAACATTACTAATTCCTCCTTCTTTGGAGTCAATCATAATAGATTGCTAACTCCTATCTGATTGCTCCTCCCATCGAGCATCAGATCCTGAACAGGTTGCTAACTCCTCCCCTTTCAGGAGCCCGCAACACAGATTCTAACAGCCTCTTGCCTTGCTCTGTGCCTTTCCAGACCTTTTGGTCTTGATCTGTGACAATCCAGGCCTACCTGCCTTGCTCTGTGCCTTTCCAGGCCTTCTGGCCTTGTTCTGCGATCTTTCAGGTCCACCTGCCATGATCAGTGCCCTCTTGAGCTTTCCTGTCCAGCCTTGCAGCCTTCAAGTCTTCTAGGTTCACCTAGCCAACCTTGCACCTTGTTGGGCCTTCCTGTTTATTGTTTCCTGTTCTATCTAATCCTTGTCTGGTCCTTCTCCAGTCCTGTTCTTGATTGTCCTTGTCCTGTCTAGTTCAGTCCTTGTTCCAGCTCCCAGACTATATTATGTTCCGGCTCCCAGCCTGTACCATGTTCCAGCCCTGCCTAGATCCAGCTCTTGCCTGCCCTCAGTACCAGCCCAGCTTCCAGCCCTACCTGCCCTTAGTACCAGCCTTGTTTCCAGCCCTGCCTGTATCCAGCTTTAACTATGATGTTCTGCAGAAGACAAGTCCTACTGGCCCCCAGAACCCAAGGGCTCAACCTACAGAGTAGGGGGCTGATTAGGCAGAAGACCAGCTCCAATCCTGCCCCCTGAGCCATTTCTGTGGGGGTGATCCTTCATTCCAGCCCGCTGAATCATGACACTGGCTAGACCTTCCCATAGATTAAGAGGAAAATTCCAGCAATGAGAAATTCAAGGGATGTAGTATTGTTTTGGGTGATGGATAGGGTCCATCCACTACAGGGTAGATCATTAGGCCAAAAGTTATAAAAGGGGATTCCATGAATCACTGGGAGGAGTCATCCAGGAAGTGAAGGAGAGGAAGCCAAGGGGCCGTACTCTTCTGGGCTCCAAGAAGGGAAAAGGACCCTGCCTTTCTCATCCTGAAAGAAAGGGTTTTCTCTTTCCTGTTACTTGTTGGAAATGTTATTCCAGAAAGTTCTCACCCCGAGGTCTTGGGGAAAAGGAGTACTCCTGATTACATCCAACTTCGAGGTATTTGACAATTAATTTTATTTCTGAGTAGAAGAAGTAACTTCTTAATTCTTTGAGATTTATTCCACAGCTAGTCCTTATGGAGAACAAGGAGGAGGTCACAGCTTTTTACTGTTCTACTAAAGTGGTTTGAGGCTTGGAGTTTTGTATTTCTGAATTGTTTTTGCACTTTATACTGCTGGAATACTATGTCTGCTTTCTTTAAGATTTATTTTGTTTTGGAACACAAGACACAGTGTGCAGACTATTTTTTTTTCAAAAGACTGATTATGATCCTCTTGGGACTTATAGCTTTGCTGTCCCCTCCAACTCATCTAGAGTTGTAGCCTGTTTTTTTTCACAAGCACTACAGCCCATCTGGTGAAACTCCCTAACAGGGCACAGAAAATGTAAGAGGTATCTGATGCCTGTTTTGGAGCTAAGTACCAGTCTCTCAGTGGGTTCACTAAAGCAATGGTCAGACAGATGATGTAGAGGACCAGGCTTAGAGGCAAAGGCAGTTTTTTCCCAGCTGGAAAGAGAAACAAAAGTCTGTTTCCCTCTGTGACTCCCTCTGACTGTTACCCATCTTCCTTAAACTCTGATACCCGCTTCTGTCAAACCCACACCTTGAGATAAAGAAGGGTCTCACACACAAAGGTATCACCAACTACAAAACTTTTATTTCTGGGATTTCCGATCTGATCATGGCTCACAGGCTTCCACAACAGGACTGCAGCAGCAATAACAGTCAATGAAAACAAACATAATAACAACACTTTCTTCCTCCACATGTGTACCACCGATAATGCATAAGAAAAATTATCAACTTTGCTCTCCTCTTTCCTCTTCAGTAAACTAGATCACATCATATTCATCTCAAAGTTCTCCACAATACATAGTCATATCATTACTCATTTCTCACAGACATTATAACTTTTCTTACCCTCTGGAGACACTCAGCATTCTCCTGAGACATTATAGGATATTCCTGGAAACTATAAACAAGAGATCCCCAGATTCCCCAAGCTTCAGCACTCATGGACTGCACATCATAAGCTCTCAGTGGACTGTGGAGCTCCATCTCTCTTCCTTGATTCCACAGTAGTTTCCCCTTGGAGAAAAACCCTTCTTGAACCCCAGCCTTTCCTTTTGAGAAGGAAAGTCCTTATAGAACCTCTCCTTGAAGGGAGGCACTCTGGGTGCCCCAGCATCCTGATGGCCACTTCTAGAACTCCTCCCACCAAACTTTGAACACAGGCCTATACAGTCCTTTGAACGCAGGCCTATACAGTCCCTCTTGTGGAACCTTCTCCCATGGGCATTTTAAGGAGTCACATCATTAGAACACTCAATAGAAAGTCAATTCATAAACTTTCCAGTATGTTTGTTTTAACAGCCAACTGAATTAGTAAAATATTAGGACATTCTTTGTGGGAACATTTGCTGGTACTGCCATTGTGAATCACATCGTAGGCAATGGAAGCCTGTATATTAGAATCCTTCAGGTAACAGTATTATGGGTTATCAAAATAAACAATACCAGCAGCTAAAAGATAGATCTTTATTTAGCTATAGTCTGGGATATCCCAGGAAAGTGCAGATTACCCGCAAGGCAATTCAGAAGCAGTCTCAGAGCATTGTTGACACAATAGAATAAATAGATCACACCTTCAATTTATATACCAATGAGCTAGTTTGTTTACTTGCATAACATTTCCTTATTTGGTTGGTATTATAATTTTATCTCATATATGTTAATGAGATTGCATTCTTGTAAGTCATATGATTTCTTGTCAGTTAAGCCCAGAAGGCAGGAACAAAACTTCATGTTGAACACTGACATACGTTTTGACTTTTAGCATACATTCTAGCATTTCAGCATATTCTGGCAAGTCAGCAACCTTGAATAGTTTTTTCAAGTCTGAATAATGTAATTTCACAGTGCAGTAAAGATTTTGTACTTAACTAGTCTGGCCTTATAGGAGAAGAACTTTTCAAAGCACCCCTACAACTGCACTTTCCTTTTCAAAGGGCACAAAACACAGAGGCAGAGACTTGAACCTTCACCGACCACATCTATCAGACACAATCCATAAGAAAGCGCACAAGAATTATGACAGCTAGGGTGGATCAACATCCATTCCCTGGCTGAAAGGAGGTGAACAGCTACTCCCCTGGTAAGAAAACAGAAGAGATGCTCTCTCCTCGAGCCCTTGCTGTGATTTCCTGAAAGCCATCCATTCAAACAGGATTTTACTGTTACTAAAATACAGAACATCAGCAGGGAATGTGCATAATACTGGGCAATTTTATAATAGTGGATTGCAAATAATGGCATAGAAAAGCATTGCATGTCTAAAAAAATAATGTAGTACGGTACAGTGCCAATCAAAGAAACTGTGACTGTGACTGTGTGAAAACAATGAGCTTTTGAAACCACATAGGTCCTGCCTTGGTATATGAACACCATAAGAGGCATGAACACCCTACATTTAATATAAATAAAAGCAAAAAAGAAAAGAAGATTGAACCAGTGTGTATAACCAGATTTAAGAAGGAACTAGGCTTGGTGGCTCAATTCTGTTTTAATTATCATTGTAAAAACTTGGGTTTCTAAAGCTGCCTATAAATATCCAGGACTGGTCTTAAGGTCATGCAACCAGTGCAGCTGCACAAAATGCCACTGTTGTAAGGGTGCTTCTATCATGGTGTTTTAGGGGACCCCCCCCTGCAGGCACCATTGGGAGCAAGGCCAGGCCTGAAAACATCAAAATAAGCACCTAGAATGTCTTATAAAAAGTGAAACATCAGAAATGTGCATATAACCACACCTTGGATGACAGCATATTTCTAAAGTGCAGGAAAGTTTTCAAAGTGGTAAGGGGAGAAAGGAAACATTGTTATTATCATTAGCCAATTACAATTGGACAAATGGAGGATATGGGAAATAGAGTGATTTCCCCAAGATTAGACCAAAGCAGAGTAAGAGTTCTCCTGAATCTCTGGTCACTAATCCACCCTTCTCCCCTAGAATTGTTTACAAGAAAGGAACCCAAAACATAAGAACATAAGAACATAAGAACTTGCCATGCTGGGTCAGACCATGGGTCCATCAAGCCCAGCATCCTGTTTCCAACAGAGGTCAAATCAGGCCACAAGAACCTGGCAATTACCCAAACACTAAGAAGATCCCATGCTACTGATGCAATTAATAGCAGTGGCTATCACATAAGTAAACTTGATTAATAGCAGTTAATGGACTTCTCCTCCAAGAACTTATCCAAACCTTTTTTGAACCCAGCTACACTAACTGAGGATAGCCCTCTTACTGCATTCTCTCCTCATTCCCTTCCCCCTCCTCCTATTTCATCATTGCTCACCTCAGTTTATTGTGCTTAACATTTGACATCTAGCCAACAATATTATTCAGATTCCCAAGGAGTGCTGTAATCAAATTGGCTTCACTTTGGCATTTATCAGATATTACAAACAAGCAAAGACTAAACAGCATGACAGTACCATTTTCTCAAATTGTTTTTTCAGAATAACAATATTCATAAGCACGAACCACAGGATAGAAATAAATGTATCATGGTGGATTTTCTTTTCTTGATCCAGTGAAATCATCTGAGTGACTTGTGACTCTGTTAAACCAGTAAATTATGCAGTAAGACAAACTGTACTTACTAAAAGGGAAAAGAGCATGGCATCTCCAGGCAGAAGTACTGGGGTGGTGAGGGGCGACAGGGGGACAATTTAAGTATGGAAGGAGGGGCAAGCAAAAGTGACATTGCCTCACATCACCCCCACCCCCACCGCTCGGCCCCCCTGCCTTCATATTGGCAATAAAAGACACAATAAGCAAAGTCCTAAGAACTTTCTATGCAAGTAAAAAAAATCTTGCCAGCTTCAACCAACCAGTAAACCTACCATTAAAATGATTCGATAGTGTCAATCAACCAATTCTTTTCTATGGATATGAGAGGGAAAGCCTGAAGTCTAAACAGAAAATGTCAGAATCTTTATATAAAACCTGCACCTCCAGTTCAAATCCGTAACACACTCTATATCCATAGAAATTTCCCCAACAATGGACCTAGGATTTTTCTCCTTACAACTTGCCATAGAAAAAAAACATTCAGATGCTTTTATCACCTCAGCAACAGCCACACAATTTCCGCTGCCAAACACTTTCAGGTAGATTTTTAAAAGCGCACGGATTTTAAAAGGCCTGCGGCCACGCACGTATCTCCTGGTACACGCATTAAAATGTTTTGGGAAAAGGGAATGTGGGATGCGGGATGCGGGATGTGGGTGTGGTCTGAGCGGGGTATGGATGGGCTGAGACTGCACCATGAAGTCAGTTATGTGCACAAGCATGCACCAGGATCCCACAACCACATAACTTGTGTCTGTTATGGACAGCGTCTAATTAGTGCAATAAAAAAAAACTAGGATAGTCAGTGGGGTTTTAGGGGTCGGGTCTATTAGGGTAAAAGTGAGGCAAGTTATGTAGGGGCTTTAGGAATCTGCTCCTTTACTGGGGTGAACTGGGAGGGAACTGGGAATAGGCCGGGGGGGGTAGATTTTCAAAGGGGTATGAGCGTAAGATACACACGTACCCCCCGAAAACCTACCCCAAACCCCCCCTGTGTGCGCCGAGCCTATTTTGCATAGGCTCGGCGGCACGCGCAAGCCCCGGGACGCGCGTAAGTTCCGGGGCTTTGCAAAGGGGGCGTGTCAGGGGTGTGTCAGGTGGGCGGCACAAATTTTGGGGCGGGGCAGGAGGCGTGTTGGGGCGTGACACTGGCCCGGGGGCGTGGTCGAGGCCTCCAGACCAGTCCCTGGGTTGGGTGATGGCGCGCCAGCAGCTCGCTGGCGCGCACAGATTTACACCTGCTTCCGGCAGGCGTAAATCTGCCAACAAAGGTGGGGGGGTTTAGATAGGGCCAGGGGGGTCGGTTAGGTAGGGGAAGGGAGGGGAAGGTGAGGGGAAGGTGAGGGGAGCGGACTCAGAGCGGACTCGGAGGGAACAGGCAGCGCGCGCCGACCCCGGATTTTATAAGATACGTGCGGCTACACGCGTATCTTATAAAATCCAGCGTACTTTTGTTCGCGCCTGGTGCACGAACAAAAGTACGCGCGCGCGTAAATTTATAAAATTTATCCCCTAATGCGTCGCTGTGCTTAACTACTAAAATTCCCTCCTTATGTGCTCAAGACAGCATTCTTGCTTACATGTGTGCGTTAAAATAAAATCGTGCACGCATGTACACACATGTAACTGAATTTATAACATGCGCGCATAGACACGCGTATGTTATAAAATCAGCACGTCCTTCTGCGTGCGATGGCAAACGCATGCACGTATGTGCACATGTGTCAGTTTGAAAGTTACCATCTTAGTGAAGTAACACAAAACCCTGCAAAAAAGTCATTCAGAACCTATGTAGCAAATCTTCCACACTGTAACAGCACACCTCCAAGACTGAAACAACAGCAAGCTCACCTAGTTTATCAGCACTCCACCCTGAAGATGCTTATTTATTTGTTTATTTTTATATACCGATATTCATGGTAGCATCATACCGGTTATGTGTTATGTAGCTGGTGTTTGATATTCCTTTATAACATGTACATATATTGTTTTTTGTATAATGTATATATCATGTACATATTCCAGTAGACTCAGCGCTACACTCTGGGCCACTGACTTTGGTCCACTATTATAGCGTCTCCAGCTCTCAGTTCTGTTCCTATCAGCCTCCCACTTTCCCTTTCCTTCTTGCTGCTGCTCTCTCTGAACAGTTACATTGTAAACCAGCACGATGTACCCACGAATGTCGGTATAGAAAAGTCAACAAATAAATAAAAATAAATTTAAAAAATGTAGCTTTCACTTAAGCATATGGGTTCTTTTTCTGGTAGGTCAAAAAAGGTTGAATTGGAAATCTAGAAGTCTATATTTAGACACAGTCTGGATAGCAAAGATAGCTGAATAAACTTACTTGGCTAACTTTGGAAGCATATTCAGTAGTGTAGCCGTACAATTGAATATATCCAGCTATCTGAAGTAATTAGCCAAATAACTATAGCCAGCTAACTTTAGGACAGCTCCTTGATCCAACCAGACTTAGCTGGTTAAGTTAACCGGATAACTCTGAATATTAGAGTGAACTTAGCCAGTTTACTGTCCTCCCAGTTATGCCCCTGGAATGCCCCCAATTTATCCAGCTAAATTCTAGCCTCCTAACTTATTAGCCGGCTAGTATTTAGCCAGATAAAGACTGAATATAGGCAGGTAAACCATTTTGATTTTTCAGTTATCTGTCCAAATGACTTTTGATAGATTCCAAGCTGCTTATCCCAAGAATAAGCAGTGGATATCTGCAACTCCACCTTAATAATGGTTTATGGACTTTTTGTTATGTGCACGCAGGCTTTGGCTACATGTAGCAAGGGATGCCATGAGCAGCTGTTGCGTGAGAATAGGAGATGTGTGCCCTTGGACCTCGGTGAACCCAGAGAGGAATTCCGGGGAAACACTGAGGCTGGTGAGACAGATCCATGTCTGGGTCGAGGCCAAGCCCAGGTTCCTGCCGACCTGCATACCTCAGTGAGACCAACCACCCTTGGATGGTCTCTGAGTGGTCCTTCGACTACTCCAAGCCCTTTCGGACCTGCCACTGGGAATGGCAATGGCAGCAGGCCGGACAGGGGACAAGGGCGGACGAAGGCTCTGGAACATGAAGACTCAGACAGGAGACTTAGGACATGAAGACTCAGACGAGAAGCTTGAGCACAAAGACTCAGGATCAAGGTTCAGGAACAAAGTCAAGTACTGGGTTGAGGCTGCAACGCAGCATGCCCTACACAGCCCACAGCCCATGGGCTGGTCACGGACCACACTTAAGTGCGAAGCAGACTCCAGACGAATACATGGTAGTTGAAGCCAGAACATGGCGAAGATTCAGTAGAAGCCTGTACCAAGGCGCGCCCTACACAGCTGCCCGTGGCTGGTCGCGGACCATGCTGGAATGGCACAGGTTCAGTCAGAGTCTTAGGCATGGATGGAGCAGCCACCAGAACATCCGAGAGCCGAGTCAATTTCCAGGGTAAGGGACCAAGACGAGACTTGGCTTCAAGCATAGGGTAGGGGGCCAAGACAAAACTTGGCTTTAGGCATGAAACATGGGACCAAGACAAGACTTGGCTTCAAGTGAAGATGACCCTCCAGAGACTAGTGCTGTGAACGAGAAGGCAGGCCCATGCCATGAGGTGACGAGACACGACATGACACGCCAGAGAAGGTAGCAATGAGGAACCAAGGGTCCAGGAAGCAGAACAGAGACGAGGCATTAGGAAGGAACATCAGGAAGACCACGAGACATCAGGAAGACAAGGGATAATCCAGAAGAGACCAGGAACATGAAGAATAATGAGAGATCCCATGAAGAACAGGAAATACCAGCAGGTGCGAAGATGAGAAGTCCTGGAAAGGAACTAATTCCTTGCGAAGGCAACTAAGGACTGGAAGCTGGGCCCTTATATAGGGCAGAAGATCAGAAGATGCCCTAGGAGGAGTCCAAGTGGGGCCCATGGTATTTCCGGCCATGGCCCTTTAAATCTATGAACGCCCGGGCCTTAAGAGGAAACAGGAAGAGGAAGTCAGAACCATGGAGAGTGGCCATGCTGCCGCTGGAGAAGCAGGGCTGGGCCGAGAAGCAGGCCCCGACGTCGAAGGCTGTTCTCTGCCACAGGAGGCAGGCTGGGGAGTGGCTCCATGCCGCAAGGACACCTGAGGACCGCGGCCTCTGGGCCACGAGGCTGAAGAGGGCATCTGCGGCACTCCCTGCTGCAAGAGGGTCCTGATAGGCACAGCTCCATGCCGCGCTGAAGATTAAAGTCCACGGCACCTGCCACAAAGGTCGGCGGCTCCTGCGCTGCGGAGTTAAGTGCAGAGTCATAACACTTTTCCTCCAGGAACTTGTCCAAACCATTTTTAAATGCAGCTACACTAATAGCTTTCACCACATCCTCTGGCAACAAATTCCAGAACTTAATTATGTGCTGAGTAAAATAACATTTTCTGATTAGTTTTAAATATATTACCTAGTAACTTCATTGTGTGTCCCCTGGTTTTTGTATTTTTTGAAAGAGTGAAGAACTGATTAATGTTCACTTGTTCCATTCCACTCATTATTTTATAAACCTCTATCATATATCCCCTCATCTGTCTCTTCTCGAAGCTGAAGAGTCCTAACTTATTTATCCTTTCCTTAGAGAGCAGAATTCTTCCATCCCCTTTATCACTACAGTCCTCTCACTTCCATTCTCCTGGAGAAGCTTCTGGTTTAGACATCTCTCAGGATCTCAATACATCCCCAGCTGGCAGGGTACATGTGTTGTAAATCCAGAAGAGTGCACTGTACTACAGCATTCCCTATGTGAGGGTATGGATTTAGCTTAAGTTAGGTTAGAGGCCCTTAGAGTTGCATCTCAATATCCCTATGGAAGCTATCCCACCTACTTGCCAGGTGTTTTATCTTCCATGATTTGTTGAAAGAGGACTTAACACCAGAAAGTCTTCTGTCTCTCCAGTTGGTAGTTTTCCTAATTCTGGAATCTTCTCAGGGGGTAAAGGTGCCCAGAGCTCTTATGCTTTCTTTAAATCTGAAACAGAAAGCACTTGGATTCTTTTCTTATCCAAAAGAGATCTTTTTGGGGGGGGGGGACGGGGGGGGACTGAAAATTAGATCTTTATCCAGATGTGAGCAAGACCACCCAAACTAGACAAAAGAAGTTCCTATGCCCATATGTACTCATAAGAGCAACTTTCTATCTGAAATGTCCATACAAATGTGTGGTCCAGTTTTAAGGAAGGCAATTCATTTTCTTTGACCCAGGTTATGTAGGGCTTTTCTCCCATTCTGCATCTATGGGGAAAAAGCTTAGTGTAACCTCACACGGCAGGGCACACAAAATTGTGAGAGTGTATGACACCTGAGTGAGCTGAGTACTAGTCTCTAGGGAGGATTCAATAGGAACTGGCTCAAGCAGATGGTGTAGGGGACCCAGATCTAGAGGCAAGAAACGTGGGTAGAATGCCTGAGCTGAATAGGGATCTCACTGATTAAATCAAGGTACATAAGTTTACACAGTTAGGCTGCATTCGTTACACAAAGCAGAAAAAGTTAAACTTGATAACTTTTCAAGTTATATACACCTTACCCTTTATTAGGGGAACTACTTACAAAATCTTCCCCACCCTCCACTTCAATAGTCCAAATACACTCAGAGAATATAAATTCCATCCACTTCAATCATAGTTTCCCCCTTTTTCTCATGAGACCTCGCAGAGCCCCCTCAGAAGAGAGGCTACTCGGGCAAACTCACTCCCCAGCTGATTTCTCTCCAACTTCTCCTCAAATCCTCAATTTAATATTTTCTACTGGAGGAACACTCATAACATAGAAACATAGAAACATAGAAACATAGAAATGACGGCAGAAGAAGACCAAATGGCCCATCCAGTCTGCCCAGCAAGCTTCACATTTTTTTTTCTCATACTTATCTGTTTCTCTTAGCTCTTTGGTTCTATTTCCCTTCCACCCCCACCATTAATGTAGAGAGCAGTGATGGAGCTGCAACCAAGTGAAATATCAAGCTTGATTAGTTATGGGTAGTAGGGGAAGTAACCGCCGCAATAAGCAAGCTACACCCAGGCTTATTTGTTTTACCCAGACTGTGTTATTCAGCCCTTATTGGTTGTTTTCTTCTCCCCTGCCGTTGAAGCAGGGAGCTATGCTGGATATGCGTGTAGTATCAGTTTTTCTTCTCCCCTGCCGTTGAAGCAGAGAGCTATGCTGGATATGCGTGAAGTATCAGTTTTTCTTCTCCCCTGCCATTGAAGACTTGCCATACTGGGTCAGACCAAGGGTCCAACAAGTCCAGTATCCTGTTTCCAACAGTGGGCTAATCCAGGTCACAAGTACTTGGCAGGATCCCAAGGGGTAGATAGATTCCAAACTTCTTATTACTTAGGGAGTGTTGTACAGCTAAGTAATTTAAGGTCACAGTCAGGAAGTTGATCTTCCGTTTTTGAAGTCGAGAGTTAGCTAATGTGGCGTCTATTCAGAGTTTATAGCAAAAAGCAGTGGATGGATTAACAGAGTAAAGTTCTTTATAAAAGGAAAAAATGTTTCTGGTTGCAAGCATTTTTAATGAATTTTGATAAGTTATCAAGAAGATTTAAAGGTGCACAAAAAAATACACAGTTATATAAAAAAAATGTGGGTGTGTCTGCTGTGATGGTGGGTGTTTGGTGGTGAGTTTATGATTATAAACCGTTGACAACTAGCGAGCAACCAAAAACATTTGGGGCTGGCTACAATATATATATGAAACCACCTTCCCACCTACATATATATTTTTGCATGTAAATTGGGAATAATTGTTTTTAAGCAGACATTATACCCTGTTCATAAAAGAATTTAAGTTGTGGGGGTTACTGGATTTTTGTTATTTTTATGAAAAATTAACCCTACAAGTAGCAATGATTGTGCAGGACGAGGCTATTTGGGACTAGGCAGACTGGCACAGACTGGCTGCCAACCCTGTACTGGGCTATCTTGTGGATCAGTCTAATACCTGTTATCTCATCCTTAGCTAACAGGTATTAGACAGATCCACAGGCGAGGCTAGTACAGGGGTGGCAGCCGGTCTGTGCCAGTCTGCCTTGTCCCAAACAGCAGCAGCTGCAGCCCTTTAGACTGTCTGCTCTTCACCTGTGGCCATTCAGTACACGACACAACTCCCTCACTCCTCCTCAGTTGTCACATGGCAGATGGCACCATGTTCCTGTAGCCTGCAAGTTGCTGACCTATTTGGTGTAGTGTGCACCATAAAAAGGGTTGGCTACACATAGAAATTTTACTGTACTGAGGACACAAGTAAGGGGGCCCAAGGTAAAGTTAGACCACACAAGCTTGACATGTTCAGAATTTACTCTTGGCCATGGCCCTTGCAGCTTTACCTTTCAGCTCACTACTGAAGAATGAAACCCGGACTTTAGTCACTGTTTAAGTAGCTCTCTGAAAAAAGAGTTATTTCATGAGTGCATTCAGGTCCAGAGCCAGAGAAGGCCCATTGTTAGGTCATAGGTCATAGATATATGACAATGGAAGAGTGCACTTATTTGTTGTAGCTGCACTATGATGCCCACATAGCTCCACCACCGATTGAGCCGCCACAGAGTGAAGACATAGCTACTGCACCTATAGGCAAACATTTTGACACTAATTGTACCCGACAGCGTATGGAGCTGAACACTAGCTAACTAGCGGCCATCTCACATACAGGCCCATGTACCCAATACTTAGCTAACAGTATACTGAGTGAAGAAGGCAACAAGAGTCAAGAGTGAAGTTCCACAGTATGGAGCTTTAGGTTTAGTTCTTGCTATCTTCCTTGGGAGCATACGCTGAGCTTTCAGTTGTATGGCATAGGCTATATGGTATTGCCTGCCAGATAAATGCACACTAGAATGCAAGGTCATTTGGAGGCCACATCTTTGACTGCCTCAACCCTTAAGACAAAACCACACAATGAGAAGACACAACTAGAAAATATATATTTCTAACCTGTGACCAGTTTATTACTGAACAAATCTAGTTAACAGATTCAAAACAAGTCAATGTCTTAATCACATTCTGCAAGGATAAGATAGTAAATTGCACATTACATTGTAAATTAAGTGAAGAGCACATTGCATATAGACTTGTACATACATTGTTAAATATGGCATCATTACATGTACAGGCTTTGCATCTTAGAAAGCAGAAGTGGCATCCCAATAGCTACAGTAAAGCTCTATTGTTAGAGCTAATTACTGCACAATTATGTGCTGTTAACCCAAAGGCCCCAGACAGTCCATGTTGAAAGAGTACACTCAAGGGGACAGCCTAAGGGCCAAGGCAGCAGAGCACAGCATGGAGGCAGATGACCAGGACCAAAGAGCACAGCAGATGGAAGCAGATGACCAGGATCAAAGAGCACAGCAGCCTGGATGCAGAATCCATAGGAGAAGACACAGCAGCATGGATGCATGAGACCCAGGTGAAGACTCAGCACTTAGAGGTAGCAGCAAGCTGAGATGAGATGAGACACCAGCATCAGGAGCAGCACATGAGACATGATGAGGCAGCAGCAGCAGCAGCTGAACTGTGACTGGAGATGGCCTCAAGGAGGATGAAGTATGTGCAGAGCATAGAGGAGGGCATTAGAAGAAGACTTCAGGACTACTGTGGCATGCATTAGACCATCACCATCATCTAGTTGGCACAGGAACTCTGTAGTGAGGATAGGCCCAACAATCTTCTTCTTCCAACTAGCTGGCACAGGAACTCTGTACTGAGGCCTGGCCAGGCATGTCCTACAAGTCTTGTTCTTCAGCCTTAGAGGCAAGGTGTTTTGGTGGGTTCATGGGCCTTTGCCACTCCATGGATTGCCACTTGGGGTGACATGTCCTTGGGAGTCCTCTCCCTCAGTTGTCTCTCTGAACGTGGGCTGCTGTGTGGGCTTGAATTGTGTGAGGCTGGGGAAGGCACAGGTGCAGGCTCTGGTATTCTTTGCAGAATCTGGGTCATGACAGTAGTGTGATTGCTTATTGATGTTACTACAGCTGCTCCTGTATGGAGGCCAGTGTGAATGGACATAGCTGGTGCTGTGCTCAAGTTGGCAGATGATGGTTCGGCCTCCAGAAGAGGCATGAGGGGGCTGGTGGTCTGGTTCGCCTCAGTACCTGCTGCCTCGTGCCGGCGATGTGGTGTGCTCAACCAAGGTTGCACTGCCTGCACTGTGTCTCATTTCAGGCTGGGTTCATCCATTAAGCCAGAGAGATTGAGTCTGACATTTAGCAGGCTTGCTGAGCCCAGGACATCCAGGAGCGCGCTATGATGCTACTATTGCTGTTGCTGCTGCTGCTGCTGCTCCTCCTCCTTACTGAACTGGGTCTCTGTGTCCATAAGCAAGGGTGCAGTTAACATTGCAGCTGTGCCGCTGATCCCTGGGGCTTGACTGCTGGTCTCTGGGGCTTCACGGCTGGGACCGGCAGAGGCCTGGGCAAAAGCTGTGGAAACAAAAAAGAAAACATAAGTACCAAAGGTAAGAGGTACACGCATAGAACATTTGGCATGACATGAGCACTTAGCATCTCAAACAATGTGAGCACATTATACCAAATAATGTGCACAACTGTAGCAGCCTTGCCCTTAACTGTTGAGGTGAACTTACTGGCTCTGGCTCGCATGCTGTCTAGCCTCTCAACCATACCCTGGAACACGTCCGGTCCCAACCGCTGGATGAGGCGCTCCTTCATGGGCATGAGCACTATTGGGCATGAGTTTCCTCCGCCGGTCTGCCAAAAGTACTTGTTGTGGCTGGTGACCTTCATCTTTAACTGTGCTTTTATGTCATGGTACCAGTGGGCCACCTGCTCAGTACTGCGCTCATTACCTCTCCGCCTGGATATTGTCTGTGCAATGTTGCACTAGATCTGCCCTTCAATGCCTTGGAGATCCTAGATGCATGGTTTCCAAAGAGGAAGAGATAATGCTCGAGGACACCAGCAATAATCATCTCATTGTCCTCAATGTTGAATTTGAGAGCCCTCAGCTGAGGGTGTACTGCCGCCTGGCTGCCAGAATGGAATGCCACTTCCTCTTCCAGAGAGGCGTCCTCCCTTTCCTTGCTCTCACTCCCACTCCCATCTCCCCTCCCTTCCTCCCCCCCCCCCCCCCCCTGTCCCTGGCCTACAAACTCCCTTCCCTCTGCCCTCTCTCTCTTTCCTTAGCCTGCCGTCCTCTTCTGCTTCGCCTGCCTATCCCGTTCCCCCTCCCACCTCCTCGTATTCCTTCCCTCCTACCTATCTCGACTCCTGGTGCTGGCCCTACTCCTACTCTTACTCCTTCCCCTAGCACTCCTGCCCTCATTCTCCCTCCTCCTCCTCTCTTCACGCTTCTCTTTTCCTCTCTCCCCATGCTTCTCACATTACATCCTCTCCACAACCTCCACTCCTCCACTGACTTCCTCACTCCATTCCTCCTCCACATACCTTCTCACTCCACCACTCATCTCTTCCACACACCTCCTCATTCCTCCACATACCTCCTCACTCCTCCACACACCTCCTTATCCTTTCACTCACCTCCTCCACACACACCTCCTCACTCCTTCTCCATACACCTCTTCACTCCTCCCCACCACCACTCATCCACAGAAAAAGACAGACAAACGTGACAAACAAACAAAAATTTTCACACAGAGATAGACAAAAGACAAAGGTCAACATAAACACAAGGAAAAACAGTCAAGAACAAGACAACTCACTCAGAAATCGTTATAAGAACTCCTAATCCACTAAACCACAACTCACCTCTTCTCCTCCTCTAACCCATGCCTTGACAGACCCTCAAAGAGACAGCTGCAGGAAGTGGGTTTATATATAACAAAGATATTGCATAATTTGCATAAAATAATGTGAACTGTGGCTATTAGTGTGCACCTCGGCTAATGACATGCAATGCACCGACACATCGTGGAATTCACTGACACATCGTGGAATGTACTGATGTAGCGTGCGACACAATAACATTGCTCGTGATACAAAAAGTAGCTACGTGATGCGGGATCTGGGAAATTTCCCTTTTATAACCACAGGCCCTATTTCTGCTAATTTATAGCATTTTGATAAATCTAGGGGTAAGTGTCCTCTTTACCCCCTTGATCATCTAATGATCCAACTGACTCCCTTGTAGGCTTTTTTCTTCCATAGTACCTGAAAAAGGTATTATTATTAGCTTTTGCTTCCGCAGCAATCTTATTTTCAAATTCTGCATTTGCCTTCCTTAAGAATGCTTTGCATCTAACTTTCAGTGCTATGCTGTTTCCTGTTTTCTTTATTCGGTTCCCTTTTCTATTTTTGAAAGATGTTCTTTTGAATAGAATAGCTTCGCTCATTTTACTTTTTTAACTATGCTGGCAGTCATTTGGCTTTTCTTCCATTTTTTTTAATGCATGGAATAAATCTGGTCTGGACTTCTGAGATGGCATTTTTAAACTATGTCCATACCTAATGTAAACTCTTAACTTTTGCAGTTGTTCCTTTCAGTTTTTTCCTAACCATTTTCTCTATCATAGCCTCCCTTTTGAAAAGTTAATGCTATTGCAGTAGATTGCCTTAGTGTCCTTCCTCTAGTTATCAAACCAAATTTGATGATGTTCTGATCACTTTTGCTAAGTGGCCCCAAAACCATGACCTCTTTTACCAAATCATGTGTTCCACTACATAATTCTCCCTCTTGTCAGTTTTTTGTATCAACTGCTCCATGAAACAGTCATTTATTTCATCTAGAAACTACAGTTCATCCTTAGCATAACCTGATGTGGTATTTACCCTGTCAATACTGGGGTCATTGAAATCACTATGTTGCTAATTTTGTTAGTGTCCCTAATTTCTATTAGCATTTCACTGTCTGTTCATTCTGGTGAAGTGGAAGGTAGTACACTACTATTCAATTCCATATCCATAAAGAGGTCCATATTCAAAAGTATTTAGCTGAATAAATGAAGATTTGGGCACTTGCCCAGCTAAATTCTAGCTGAATAATAAGTTAGCTGGCTAGAATTAGCCAGATAAATTAGGGGCATTCCAGGAGGCATAACTCAGAGGAGTCACCACCCAGGAAAACGATCTAGGCATCATTATGGATACATTGAAATCCTCTGCTCAGTGTGTGGCAGCAGCCAAAAAAGCAAATAGAATTTTAGGAATTATTAGGAAAGGACTGGAGAATAAAACAGAGAATATCCTAATGCCATTTTATTGCTTCATGATGTGACCACACCTTGAATATTGTGTGCACCTGTGGTCACTGCATCTCAGAAAGATGTAGCAGAATTAGAAAAGGTACAGAGAAAGAACACCAAAATGATAAAGAGGATGGAATGATTCCCCTGTGAGGAAAGGCTAATGAGGATAGGGCTCTTCAACTTGGAGAAGAGATGGCTGATGGGAGATATGATAGAAGTCTATAAAATAATGAGTGGACTTGAACAGGTAAATGTTAATCGGTTGTTAACTCTTTCAAAAAGTACAAAGACTAGGAGACACACAATGAAGTTACCAGATGAAACATTTAAAACGGATAGGAGAAAGTATTTTTTTTACTCAATGTATAATTAAGTTCTGGAATTCGTTGCCAGAAGATGTGATAAAATCTGTTAGTGTTGCTGGGTTTAAAAAAGGTTTGGACAAGTTCCTGTAAGAAAAGTCTGTAAACCAATATTAAGGTGGACTTATTCCTGGGATAAGCAGCATGAAATCTTTGACCTTTTAGTATCCTACTAGGTACTTGTAATATGAATTGGCCACTGTTGGAAACAGCTTGATGGACTTTTGGTCTGACCCAGTATGACAAATTATATGTTTTTATGTATGAGCAGGCTGCTTTGCTGGCCCAGCTGGTAAATATTTTAATTAAACTTGCACTATATCACTCTTGCACCAAAGTTTTGTGCTTCTAGAGTGTTCCTTGGTCACCTTGTATTGCCTGCAGAATCCATAGAAATACAGGAAGGGATCCTGCATACCATATAGAGAAATACTAAAGGGGAATGGGTAAACCAGTCTCATACAAAGGTGATTTTTTTTCCAGGTCACTGACCTGGAACATTTTTTAACTTGCTTACTTTTTCCTATTGGGAAAAAGTAGAAAGTGGAGACCAATGCTGGCCTTGACTTGGTATCGTCTTCTTTTTTGAAAATTATCATTGGTCTCACAGTTTTGAAGATTCATTGTAAGGATCTCAGAATGACTACAACAAGGAACTTGAACATTCATTCTGCGTGTGCGAGACCCTCACCCCCGAGGTATTTAAATGTCCAGACATCAAGGGAGAGCAGGGGCAAGCCTTGAAGAAAATATATTACTCAAATTCCCACTAACAAAGGGGGGTAGGGGGGAGTGTAATAGTGTGGATTCACAAACTAGAAGGGGAGTGAGACAGAATTTCCATTCAGCCCCAATACCACACGGGGACACTCCTTAGGGCAGAAGAATACCCCAGAGCACACAGTAACTCAAACTACACAGTTTCAAAGTTTCCTAACAATTTTACTTATGAAGGGTAAGAGGAAAAAGTATCAAGAAAGCACTGGTAATGCAATGAAATATGCACAGACAATGAGTGATAATTTCAGTAATCTGGTACCTTTGAAATAATCAAATATCTGTAAACAATATACTCTGCTACACAGAAAACTAAGTAGATGGGCAGGAAAGACATTTACCTCTTGCTCAATCCACAGCTCTTCACAGAGAACAGGGAAAGAACAAAGAACAAACGGCAGCCATTTTTAAAGAGCTCTCTTTTGCTATTAAACAAAAGTCCCTTTGAATCAAAATCCTGGTTTCTGTTACGATCCCCCCTGTTGCTGCGCTACAGGTGGTCTCTCACCTTCCACCGGAGGCCGCTCCGAAGCCAGGGCCTCGCCTGTGTTCCTTCCGGGACTTGCTCCAGGGCCTGAGAGGCCTAGCTGTGCCTGTGGCTTGCATGCCAGCGTTTGGACTTCCTGTTTGGCGACGCCCTTCTCCTAGGGGCCGGCCCGCAGCTCTCCTCCTTATTTATAGGGCCAGCGGTGGGCGGTCCTGGCAAGCTCCTCCTAGGGAGTTGCCTACAACCTCCAGTATATAAGGACTTTCTTGTCATTTGCAACTGGCCTGCAGATTGAGCATTACAGTCGCCTGTAACCTATCCGATCCAGGTCCTCCATGTATTGATGGCTCCTTGTCCTGACCTTGCCTTGATGTCTGTTCCTGAAGCTGCCTGATCCTGTTCCTGTTCCAGTTCCGGTTGTTCTGCCCTATGTCTTCGTCTGGTTCCTGAGCCTTCTGTCTTGTTGGGCCCTGGAGTGGCCAACAGGAGGGATTCGTCCCCCGGGCTCTTGAGCTTCTGTTCCTGCCAGCCGAAGGGGCTTCGGATGTCAGTATCCCAGCATCGGAGTTCCTGCTCGCCTGGACCTTTCCTGCCCTCTTCTACAATGTCTCGCTTCAGCCCTTGCCCTGATGTCTCCAACGTCTTGCTTCAGCCTGTCTTGGATGTCTGCTTCAGCCCCCGTCTGACGTCTTCAGTGTAAAGGACTCTGTCTGCCCTCGCCTCTGTCCGGCCTGCCACCCATTGCCGTACCCAGCGGCAGGTCCGAAAGGGCCGGGAACAGTCGGAGGACTGTTCATCAGTCAACTTCCCAGTGTTGGCTACCATGGGCGTGCAGGTCCGGCTGAGGGTCAGACTCTGTGCCTGCTTCTGTACCCGCCTGGCTCACCATGCCTGCCAGCTCACCTCCCACGGTGTGGCTGGGGCTCCTCCCTAGCTTTCGCCGTGGCCCAAGGGCTCACCACCAGCTTGAGACGCCCGCGCGCGCTCGTAACAGTTTCAGTAAATATTTTGACAATTTTAGTGTGCACACATGGAGCAAATGTTTGCAGATCTTGGTGGATTGCTGTGTGGACTACTTCCCAGAATTATAAACTCAGTCCTGAAAAAACTCTTCCACCCAAAAACCTGAACTCTGTCCCAGCACCCTTTATTGGAAAATATGGCTCCTCTTCACAATGACTGCAGTCACACTTGTCTGTATGAAATTATCCATACTCACAGTGATCCCTATTAGCCTTCCACTATCCAGCTACCAAAACTGATTCCCTGCTATGTCAATCAGATATGGTGACTTGAGTCTGGCACAGCCTCACCAGGCTCTTTTCAACCCACTGCTTCCTCCTTCATTCTCCTTGATCTCTGGCCAAAGATTTAATCTCAGGAAGGTATGTATGGAACCTCTCCTGCTCTATGAACCTTATGTCTTTGTCCTTCTTCAGATGGAACCCAAGCAGCTATGAGCAATTTTTTGGCACAGTTCAGCTCCTCTGCCCACATCCACGGGGGAAACAGAATCAGGAAGTACAAATCTTATTTGTGCTGTCCTTCTGGGCTCTTGTATTCAAATTGTTAACCATTAATTGAGACACTAGCAAATCTGAACATCAGTACTCAGAACATGATTGTATTAAGAGACTTCAATATGCATACAGATAAACAGCTACTTGTGAATCTTTTTGGGAAGCAATATCCACATTAAGGTGGGAGAAATTGGTGAAGGGGCCAACACATGAACATAGCCATACGTTAAACCTGTTTTCTGTGAATTATAACTTAGTTTTAAATGGGTATCCCAGTATTTCACTGACCACGTACAACTAACCATGTAGTAAAAGACCGACAAGCGCCTGCGGGGAGGGCCCCATTAACAGGGCGCTTGCCGGCCGGTCGTCGACCCCCGCTCCCCCACCCTCGGAGTGGTCTTACCTTGGCCGGGTGGAGGGGCGGGGGAGGGGAGGGGAGCAGCACGGCGGAAGGCCGAAGCGCCGAAGATGGTGGGAGGCCCCGGGGAACCCCATCGAGGCGCGATGACGCCGTCGCGCTCCAGCGCGATGACGTCATCGGGGAAGCGCGCGGGCCTCGGCCCGGGGTCTCGCGAGACATCGGGCACGAATCCCGGCCCGAGGTCTCACGAGACCTTGGGGCTTAAATGCAGGGCGAGCGCCACGCCAGGCCTTTTTCGCTGGCCGGCGCTCGCATTCGCTTACGGAGAGGCTCGGCAGAGGATTCAGCGGCGGGGCAACACAAAAAAAAAAAAAAAAACCCCAAAAACCGAGCGGACTGCAGGCACTCCGGGCGTCCGCCGAGAGGACCCGGAGAACCGCGACGGTGGCCTAAAGGGCACAGACGAACGCTCTCGGAGCGGAGATCGAGGCGCGGCCACGTGGGGGCGGACTCCGGAGGCAGCCAGCGGCAGTACAAGGCAAGGCAACGGAGCAACACTTCAACAGGCTACAAACCAGCACGTCCACTTCTACACGGGGAATCCTCTACAGCCAGGAGGCACTGGGAGGCGGCACTTGGAGGCGGCCGGAGGAACAGCAAGGACCTGGCCAGAGGGCGGAAGCCTGGAAAGCTGCATCGCAGGATTCGGGTGGGCCTCAGCAGCTGGTGACCTAACTGTGAGTACAAACTTTGTTTCTCCGCCGATTGGGGTTCGGCCGGCCCGCCACGCAAGGGGACCGCGGGAGGACACAGAACTGGGAGTTGCGAGAACTCGAGGACAGAGAGGCCTTACCCGCGATTGCAATCATGGCCGGTAAAGGAGTGAACGCAGGACCGCAGACGAGGCAGACAAGGGGGACGAACCGGCAACCTCGGACGGCGGAACCAAGGCCAGGGACGCCAAAGGGACCAGAGCGTCCGCGAGAGAGAGGCGCAGACCAGGGAAAACGCCCCAGGACGACCAGCGCTCAGCCGCGAGGAAAGGGGCAAGCTCAGGCCAGCAAGGGAGCCAGGAAGCAGACGGGGAAGAATCAGAATGGACGGTCACCGGCAGGGGAAGTCGACACGGCCGGGAAGAGCGGAGGAGCGACCGGAACGCAGCCAGAGGCGGGGCAATCCAGCGAGCCCCAGTCGGGCTGGCCCGCAGGAACGCAGCCGGGGGCAGGGCAATACAGCGTGCCTCCCTGGGGCTGGCCAGCATGGCCTCCAATGGGGTCGTCAGCACCGCAAGGCCAAGAAAATAACCCTTCCTTTCACAACGCATGGCAAGCCTCAATGTACCCTCCATGGTGGCAGGTACCACCGCCCTGGTACACAGCGCCAACGGGCAGCAACGCCACTGCGGGAGCAAGCACACTGGGAGCGGAGGCCGCCGTGCAGGTGGCGACGGAGAAGGACACATCCAGCGGTGAGGCCGGCACCGGGAGCGGACACCGGCCCCCGGCACCGCGGGAAGCGGAGGAGCGGGCCGAGGAGCCGGGAAGGCATCGCGAAGCAGCGGCGTTGTCGGGAGACACAAAAGGCAAGGGGACTAAACGAAAGAGAAATACCGGTGACTCCAGTGAGGAATCCTCCGAGGAGGAATCCGATGAGAGTGAGGCAGCGGCTGACTCCCCGGTCAAAACACCGCGGGAGATAGCGTCAGCCACTGCGGCCGCGGTAGCCCTCCCCAATTTGGCCGAACTGTGGGAGAGCGTGCCAAAGGTGTTACGTAATAAGATAAAAAAGCGTGAATACATTGATATTTTCTCGATATTGGAGGGCAGGAAAGGGGCGGCGGAGAAGAAAAAGGGAAAGAAAAAGGAAGAGCAGAAAGAAGGGGAGGTAAAGGTGCCCAGGAACATAACTAATTGGACCAGGGCATTCTTAAGAATGATAAGCATCATAGGGAGGGAGGACCCATCCCAGTACGCCCCGATGCTGAGTTATGCAGATTCCATATTGGAGGCCTATAAGGAATATCAGGGGTGGTGCTGGCTGAACTATGATGAGAAGTTCAGGGATAGAATGGAGGAGAACGGGAACTTGTCATGGGCAGCACAGGATGTGGGATTGTGGCTACGACAGATGACCAGTAAGGTCATGGAGACAGGGGCGCCGCGAAAATCGGTTAGGCCGCATAGCGGCGCGACTAGCGCGGGCAGCAATTCGTGGGGGGAAAGCGGCAATAACAGGGTGTGCTGGCGTTTCAATAAGGCGGGGTGCAATTTCCAAGACTGCAAGTTCAAACACATATGTTCATTATGTGCAGCACCGCATCCGGCAGCGAAATGTGCGAGGAAGGGTCAGGGGACGGCAGCGGGGAGTAATGGGAAGGGGAGGTAAGGAAGTATTTGACAAGGCACCGTCCCCCGTGTGTTTGGCAGGCATGCTGGGGTGGTTAGCCATATACCCCAGGAGACGGGAGGCAGAACAGTTGAGAGAAGGATTCGAGCAGGGTTTTAGGATACCTTTCCAAGGGACGGTTAAGGGCATAAGTTACGGGAATTCCTCATCGGCAACAAGACTGGCAGACATAGTGCAACAGAAAGTGGATAGGGAGATCGATTTGGGCAGGATGGCGGGACCATTTGCGGACCCCCCGTTCGCGGCAATGATGTTATCACCTTTGGCAGTAGTGCCCAAGAAGGAGCCGGGGGAGTTTCGGTTAATACAAAACCTCTCTTTCCCGACGGGGTCCTCGGTGAACGATGGCCTCCCAGAGGAGGCGTGCACCGTTCAATACACGTCCTTCGACGAGGCCGTGGCATTGGTCAGGCGTTGCGGGGAAGGGGCCCTAATGGCTAAGGCGGATATTAAGTCGGCCTTTCGATTGCTCCCCGTACACCCTGACAATTTCCCCATATTAGGTTTCCAATTTAGGGGGGCATACTTTTTCGACAAGTGCATGCCTATGGGGTGTTCTGTCTCCTGTGCTTACTTTGAAATGTTTAGTTGTTTTTTGCAATGGGTCTTACAAAAAAGGGCAGGGAATCGTAATGTGGCACATTATCTAGACGATTTCCTATTCGTGGGCCCGGCCGGCACGGATACATGCCAAAAAACATTGGCGGCATTCCAGGGCATGGCGGCCGATTTCGGGGTCCCGCTAGCGGAGGAAAAAACCGAGGGCCCAGCTACGACCCTATCATTCTTAGGGATCGAACTAGACACGCAGGCTATGACATCGCGGCTGCCGCTTGAGAAGTTGAACAAATTACGGGCTATGCTCAGGCAGGCCCGGGCCAGCAAGAAAACGACTTTGGTCGGCCTACAATCTTTAATCGGGAATTTGAACTTCGCATGCCGGGTCATCCCGATGGGTAGGGCGTTTCTGAGGCGGCTGGCGGACGCAACAAAAGGGGTTAGGCGGCCGCAACACCGCATCAGAATCACGAGCCCAATTAGAAAGGAAGTGGCTATGTGGTTGGAATTCCTGGACAATTTTAACGGGGTTTCCATGTGGCAGGAGGAGGCGAGGTCGAGCCAGGACCTAGATATACACACGGATGCATCGGGCGGATGGGGATTTGGGGCATACTGCCAGGGCGCGTGGTGCGCTGCACCGTGGCCAGAGGAGTGGAGGCAGAGCGGGTTAGTGAAGAACATAACATTCTTAGAGTTATTCCCGATCCTGGTGGCCATCACGGTCTGGGCACATAGGTTGTGCAACAAAAAGATCATTTTCTGGTCGGATAACATGGCCGTGGTGACCGTGCTTAACAGGCAGGCGGCGCGTTGCTCTAAGGTGGCCGCGTTGTTGAGGGAAGTGGTCCTACAGGGCTTACGAACGAACATGACAATAAGAGCGAAACATGTACCAGGCATCCATAATCAGGTGGCGGATGCATTATCCAGGGCTAAGTGGGATCTCTTTTGCCAACAGGTGCCGGAGGCGGAAGCGGAAGGAGTTCCCATGCCAACACAATTATGGCAGATTGGAATGATACGGAATGGGGGTTGCTAAGGTCATCGGTGGCCCCAGCAACCTGGAAAGCATACTGCAAAGGGTTCTCTAGCGTACAAACATTTTTGCAAGGGCAGGGATGGCAAGGGGGGCGCATAGAGAGCAGGTTCATAGAGAGGTTCGTGGCATGGGCAAAGGAGGAAGGGATGTCCAGAGGATCAACGGTAAATCAACTGGCGGGTTTTGCATTTTTTGCAAAAGCGCAGGGCTTGGGGGACCCCATGGATAATTTCATGGTCAAGAAGCTGCTAGCCGGCTGGGCCAGAAGCACGGTCTGGAAGGGGGACAAGAGGCGGCCAATAACCCATGAGATATTGGTAAGTCTATGGCACGCGGTAGCGCAGGTAGCGTCAGAGAGATTTGAGGTGATTCTTTTCAGAGCCGCTTTCTGTACAGCTTTCTTCGCAGCTCTGAGGGTCAGTGAATTGGTGGCGGCATCCAAAACGGATGAAGGAAGCGATGGCATACTTCATACTAACGTCACAGTCCAAGGACAGGGCATCACCATAAGGGTGCATAAATCGAAAACCGATCAGAGGGCGAAGGGGGCGGACATAAGGCTAGCTAGGGTGCCGGCACAGGTAACCTGTCCGGTACAAAACATGGAAAATTACTTACAAATCAGACCACGAGGGGGTGCCCACTTGTTAATCCATAAGGATGGGGTGCCGTTAACCAAATTTCAGTTTGCGGCAGTACTGCGGAGGGTAGTGGAAAGTGTGGGTTTGAACCCGGAGGAATTCAGTACGCATTCCTTTAGAATTGGGGCCGCCACGAGTGCGGCGCAGGCCGGCCTGCCCATGGAGGTAATTCGAAGGATAGGCAGGTGGAGATCGGCAGCAGCAAATAGGTACGTGAGGCAGGAAGGGGTCGGGAACGGGCAGTAACGAAAGAATTCATATCTCGCCCGCAGGTCCATTCTCCCGGAGGAAGGTAGTATGGTTGGTGGGACACGCTTTCGTGCACTGGGCGGCTCGGCGGGCTCGGGAGAGACCATACGGAACGCACCTGGGATTGGCACCATGGGGAGTCGGTGTAACCTGGATGGGAATCCGGGGCATGAAGTGGGGTCGGCTGATCCCGGAATTACAGAGCAGCTTGCGCGCAAGGCAAAAGCCGGATGTCATAGTCGTTCATTTGGGGGGCAACGACTTGGGGGAAATTACAGCTAAACAGTTGATTGATGATATAAAAAGGGATTTGGAGGCGATAAGAGAGATGGCCCAGGGAACAACCATAGTATGGTCGGAGATCATACCCAGGCTAAAATGGCAGGGTGACAAGCTATGGTGCAGAGGGCGCAAGAAGGTGAACAGGCAGATCGAAGTCTGGGCCCGGAAGGGGGGCATAGCGACGATTCGGCACGATTGGGCAGATGAGCCATGCCTAGGTCTGTATAGACCGGACCTGGTACACCTGTCGGATGTCGGGTACGACCTGTTCAACAATGCGATGCAGGAGGTGTTGGAGAAGGCGCTGAGCGAAGTTGGGCCGCAGTAGGGGGATTGGGGGACCCTGGTTTTGGGGGGGCCCGGGACAAGTGTAACACTATCCCGGTCTGGTGGCGGGGGTACCCGAGTTAGGGGGGCCAGGAGGGGCCCGGACGACACGGTGGGAAAACCGTGGCCACAGGAAGGAGAAGTGCATAGAGGTGGGCGTGGGTTGCCCGGGGGATGGCCCCATGGCTTGGACATGGCGGGGGGCCGGTTAGAGCGTATGGCGGACTGGCTAAAATGGCGGACGCTGGTACGAAGCCCGGTATAATAATATTTGACGAACGCACTAATACTCGGGTACCGAAAAGTTGGGGTTTTATGTTAATAATTAATAAAAGCTGCGGCCTATTTACACCAATATTGGAGTATGTGTGGTTAATGGATGGTGATAATGTAAGGGGGGAGGGGGGAGAGAGCACGGCGGTGCAAGCTGCCACTGTTAATAAACCTTCCATTGAACAATGGCTATGTAACATCTGAAAAAAATCTTTATCACTAAGCATGGACATATTTATTTTGAGGCAGTGCACACCAGCCTAGGCCCAAAGCTAGACAGCTTGAACCTGACTATTGTTTCATTTGCAGTGAGTTTATGGTCACAGACAGTACAAGAAGTAGTGGGCAAACTTGCATGAATGTGAGGGGTTTGATGCATTGTACACATTCAGCTCTATGGCATTCCTCATACCTGAGACAGATGAAATGGCTATTGCACAAGGTGGAACGTGAATGACGAAAATTATACAACCCCAAACATTGGATAAATATCAGATGCATCTGAGGATTTACAAATCTAAGACAAATGAAGCAAAGAGAGATTATTTTACAGCAATAATTCAACGAGCAAGGAATAGTCCAAATGAACTTTTCAATACTGTAAGGCATCTGACGAAACACATTACCATTAATTCTGAGAAGAATAGTATAGCCACTGACCCCACTCACTGTGAAGAGGTTGTTGAAAATTTCTCATAAAAATTGAGATGTGTGTGAGGTTTCTAAATGACAGTACCCTAGAAATAGATATTCTGCCTGAGTAGCATCCAGTTGGGATCAGTTCAAGCCTGTTTCAGGAAGAGATTATTCAGATCATTAATGCAACAAACACATCCTCCTGCCTTTTAAACTCTTGTGTAACAGCAATACACAATGAGATTAATGGTTTTCTCGCTAAAATGATTCATTTTTCACTGGTTGAGGGTTTTTTATCTGCTGAGTTAAGTGTACATTGGTTCATTCACTGCTGAAAAAGCCACCTCTTGAGCCATCCAATTTGAATAGCTATAGACCCAGTTCATCCTTATATAATCTAGCAAAAAGGTCATAGAAGGTGTAGTTTTAAAACAGCTAAATAGTTTCCTCTATGAATATGAAATACTCGAGCAATATTCAGTCATCAATTTTGGTGCTTTTGGATATATTAGCTGCATTTGATACCCTTAATCATTACATTTTAGTATCCAGATTAAGGAAGGCTGGGATCATGGGAACAGTCCTAGCAAGTAAGGATCAGTTCTAATGCATCTTCCTAGCATAAAGTGAAAATGGGCATACCACAGATTTCTGCCCTGCAAACTGCCTTATTTTACATCTATATGGCACCTATTTGTACGCATCTCGTTGGGTTTGGTGTTTGTTTCTGCATTTATGTGGATAATATTCAGTTTTTTATATCAAAATCTACGACTTGGTCCAAGACACTCACTTTTGTCTCGATATACTTGTCAGCCATTAAATAGTGGTTATTTCATAACAAGTTAGCATTGAATTTGGAGAAGGCCGAAGTGATCATAATGAGTCATTCTGTATTAACGTTCCGCCAGCACTTCAAGCCGATGGATGCACAGTAGTGATTGGGTCAATGGTAAACAAATTTGGGAGTTTGGTTAGAATTTGACTTCTCTTTTTGTGCATATGTGAAGGCAATCAAAAAGGGTACATCTTTTATATCATGCCTTCTATGCTGGTTGAAACCTTTGTTGACTTCCAATGATTTTCGCATGGTACTACAAGCACTGGATTTGACAACTTCTGATTACTGTAACTCTCTTTATTTTGGGATTCCTGCTAGTATTTTTGGGCCAGTACAGTTGGTACTGAATGCCACAGCACATATATTAACAAATTTCAACAAAAACAAGCATATTACACTGGTGCTCCAGTAATTGCAATAGCTCCTGATGCAATGATGGATTAAATATAAGACTGTGTTTCTGATCCATAAATTATTAAATAATAACATGTCCCCATGGATCTCTGCTATGCTGAGATTTTACAGTCTTCCATGTACCTTGAGATCGACAAATTATGGGCTGTTTGAGATTCCATCATTGCAATCTGCCCATCTGTCAGAAACCTGGGAAAAAGCCTTTTCAGTGGCAGGGCCTGCCTTGTAGAACTCACTGCCGGATAATCTGAGAGTCATCACTTGCACACAGACATTTAAGAGACAATGGAAATCATATTTAGGCAAGCGTTTGAGCTCCAAATCTAGAGTAGTCTTGCTACTCTTTAGGCTTTGTTATTTTTTCTACTAGTGTGCAGATTGTATTTTTGTAGACTGGAGAAATTAGTTACCTGATAATTTTGTTTTCCATAGTGTAGACAGATGGACTCGGGACCAGTGGGTTTATACTCCCCTGCCAGCAGATGGACACAGAGCAAGCTGATGTCCCAGAATATATAGCCCTGCAGTGACCCCAGCCTGCCAGTCAAACTAGCAAAAAACGTGATTAAAAATATCATTAAAAACAGGTAACCAGAACTGTATTCAACCAACCATAAACATTGAATTAATGGAAGATTCTAGATACCCCAAGTTAGGGACTGGATGAACACTTACCAGTAATCCCTTAGTACCCAAAGCCCCACAGGAGGACTATTGACACATTCTTGTAGCAGCCAAGGGTGGGATGCTGAGGCCATCTGTCTACACTAAGGAAAACAAAATTATCAGGTAAGTAATTTCTCCATTTCCTAGCATGTAGGCAGATGGACTCAGGACCAGTGGGATGTACCAAAGCTACTCCCCAACAGGGTGGGAGGCTGCCTGTGGTCCAGTGAACACACATAAGCAAAGGCTGCATTCCCCCAGGCCTGCGCATCCAGACAATAAAACCTGTACAAAGTGTATAAGGAGGACTACATCGCAGTATGGCAGATATCGATGAGAGACAACAAACTAACCTCCGCCCATGACACTGCCTGAACCCTAGTGGAATGAGCCCTAACCTGAGTAGGCAATGGCTTTTCAGCATCCACATATGTGGCCGTGACTACCTCTTTAATCCAATGAGCTATGGTAGCCCGCAAAGCCGGAGCACCCTGATTACTCCCGCCATGGAGAACACAAAGGCAATCCATCTTTCAAAAAGGATCAGAGACCTCCAGATACCATATCACAAGTCATAAGAACATATGATCATACCATACGGGGTCAGACCAAGGGTCCATCAAGCCCAGCATCCTGTTTCCAATAGTGGCCAACCCAGGCTACAACTACCTGGCAAGTACCCAAAAACTAAGTATATCCCATGCTACTGCTGCTAGTAATAGCAGTGGCTATTTTCTAAGTCAACTTAATTAATAGCAGGTAATGGATTTCTCCTCCAAGAACGTATCCAAACCTTTTTTAAACCCAGCTACACTAACTGATCTAACCACATCCCCTGGCAACAAATTCCAGAGTTTAATTGTGCATTGAGTGAAAAAGAACTTTCTCCGATAAGTTTTAAATGTGTTACATGCTAACTTCATGGCGTGTCCCCTAGTCCTTCTATTATCTGAAAGAGTATGTCGCTTGACATCCAAGGAGTGCAAGAGGTGATACTCCTCCTCATCCCTGACCTTATCCAGGGATGGCAAGGAGACGGACTGATTCAAATAAAAGTCTGAGTCTACCTTGAGCAAGAAGGACGGAACAGTACGCAACCATAACGCCCCCGGAGTCACCCGAAGGAACGGATCCTAGCAAGACAAGGCCTGCAGCTCAGAAATTCGATGTGCTGAACATATAGCCACCAGAACACAGTCCTCAAGGTCAACAACTGAAAGGAAAAGCTACGCAGAGGTCGGAACACAGGGCCCACCAAAAAATCCAGCACCAAGTTAAGACTCCACAATGGAACAGGTAACCTTGAGGGAGGCCTAAGATGCTTCACTCCCTTCAAAAAATGGGCCACATCAGGATGAGACAACAAGGAAACACCATTCACCAGGCCTCTGAAACAGGCAAGAGCCACAACCTGCACCTTCAAGGAATTAAGGGCCAATCCTTTATTCAACCCTTCCTGCAAAAAATCCAGAATGAGAGGGATCTTAACTGAACGAGGAAGTACACCCCGCTCCTCACACCAGGCCTAAAAAACTATCCAAACCCATACATAAGCCAAGGAAGTTCAGAACTTGTGAGCGTGGAATAAGGTGGCAAACACCACAGAGGAATAACCATGCTTTAACAGGCCTCAAGGGCCAGACTGTAAGACAGAACTGAGTTGGATCCTCATGAAGAACCAGTCCCTGTTGAACAGATCCATGTGCAGCAGAAGACAAAGGGGGGTGGTCCACCAGGAGTCTTCACAAATCTACATACCATGGACGCCTGAACCAGTCTGGCACCACCAGGAATACTAGCCCCCTGTGGTCTTCGAACTTGCAAATTATCCTGCCCAGCAAGGGCCAAGGAGGAAAGGCTTAAAGAAATCTATCTTCTGGCCAGACCTGTATGAAAGCATCTATTCCCAGGGAGCACGGATCTCTCATGCAAATGTAGAATAGAGGAACCTTCGTATTTCAAGAAGTCACCAGCAGGTCTAGGAACGGAAGGCCCCAGCGATCCACAATCAGCTGAAATGCCTCAGCTGACAACACCCACTCCCTGAGTCCAGACTCTCCCTGCTGAGACAGTCCACTCTTATGTTGTCTTTTCCTGCAATTTGAGAGGCCAGGATCATCTGCAGATGACCTTCCGCCCATTCCATAACCTGGTCTATTTCCTGCGACACTTGCTGGCTCTTGGTTCCTTCCTAGTAAGTGATATAGGCCACTTCATCGCATTTTCTGACATCATGTGAACTGCTTGATCACACTCCAACGCCCTTGAGTCGTTAATTCCAGACAGTGAGCCCCCCCAACTGTGGAGACTCACATCTGTCATGAGTACCAACCAGGTCAGAGAGGACAAGGGAACTCCCTTTCTCAGATGATCCTCCTACAACCTCCACTGGAGGTGGGAGCAGATTTCCATCAACAAGTGGAGCCAAACTGCATAGACCTGAGACTGTGGGTTCCAACTACATAGCGGAAACGCTGAAAAGGATGCATATGCGCCCTTGCCCAGGCACCACTTTCAGGGTAGCCACCATCAAACCGAGCACCTGTAGGTAGGACCACATCATCACGCATATGGTATTCACCAACTGATGCATTTGAAACATCAATTTCTGGATTCAAACTTCCGGTAGGAAAATTCTGTCCTGTCCCATGTCGAACCAGATGCCCAGATACTCCAACGACTGGGATGTCTGAAGATTGCTCTTCGTCAGGTGCACCAGGATCCCTTCTTTTCGCAAGGCTGCTGCTACTACCACCATAACCTTGGAAAATGTTCTGGGAGCGGTGGCTAGACCAAAGGGTAGCGCCCGAAACTGATAATGATGCCCCAACACCGCAAAGTGTAGAAAGCGTTGGTGTTCCAATCAGATGGGAATATGAAGGTAAGCCTCTGACAGATCAAAGGAGATCAGAAATTCCCCCGACTGCACCGCCATTATCACAGAGGGTAAGGTTTCCATGCGAAAATGACTCACCTTCAAATGACGGTTGACCCTTTTGAGATTTAGGATGGGATGAAAGAAGATCTCCTTCTTGGGCACAACAAAATACTTTCTTGAGCCTGAGAAGCCATTGAAGTGTGAACTCCACTGCCTGCTTCTTCTGTGGGGAGTAGCAAGGGGAAACCATGAACACATCCCAAGGAATACTGCGAAATTCCAGCACATATCTTTCTCTTATCACCTCCTGGACCCACTGGTCCGACATGATCTTGACCTACCTCCGATAAAAGAGAGAGAGAGACGTCCCCCTATCTCCTGTTCTGGAAGGTGGGTCAGCAAACCTTCATTGGGAAGCTCGGGAAGGTCTGCCACCTGAGCTCGCTCCTCTCTTGAGCTGTCGGGGATGAAAAGACTGAGACCTACTGAAAGGTCGAGTCTGCTGAAAGGTTGACCCCCTGTAGGGATGAAACTGCCTGGAACCCTGGATATGACTTAACTTAACTGTTATTCAATTTTTACATGTTATCTGTTTATCTGTTTTTTATTTGTTTACTGTAAATAAGCCAAGTTTAACTGTTTTAATGTAAAAAGCCCCGGCCAGACAAGCCCCGGACGAGTTCCTGTTCTCTGTAAACCGGAATGATTTGTATCTTATGCAGGAATTTCGGTATAGAAAAATTAGAAATAAATAAATAAATAAATATGACCCCCTCATACCAAAGGGGTGCTATAACTGCTTCTTATTCTCCGGCAAACAAGTAACCAGAGACTTGCCCCACTTACTGGCCAGTTTCTCCAACTCGCTCCCAAACAAGAATGAGCCTTTAAAGGGCATCTTGGTAAGAATAGCTTTGTAGGCTGCATCAGCTGACCAATCTCACAACCAGAATTGATGCCTGGCCACTTTTACCGAAGCCACACCTCTGGCCGAGGTATGGACAAAATCACAGCCTGTGTCTACTAACAAGGTGGCAGCAGGCTCCATAACTAGTCTGGAATTCCCTCCAGGCATATCAACCTCCTGAGAGAGAAGCAGACAAGATTGTGCCACTAGGGCGCAATAGGAAGCATTCTGTAAAGTCATTGCCACAAAGGCTTGCTTAAGAATAGCCTCAATCCTTCTATCGTGTACAACCTTCAAGGCCGCTCCTCCCTCTACGGGCATAGTCATCCTCTTAGGGACGGCACATACCAGTGAATCCACTTTGGGAAAACGCAAACACTCTGTCACAGCCGGATCCAGGGGTACAGGCCATCCAATGTCTGACACCTTTAAAATTTGCCTCTGGGGTGTCCCATTCCAGACCAATCAATTCCTAAATGGCATCCATCATAGGGAAAAAACAAGAGGCTTTATGTAAGAAAACCATAATGGGTTTCTTGCTCAACCCTGACATGGCATCTGAACCAGGGACCCCCAGCTGTTTCAAGGTCTGGGAAATCAGGGCCGGCAGTTCATCTCTATGAAAGAACCGCAACATGGTTCGATACGTTTCCAGTCCTGGAGGAATTTCCCCATCTTCCAGGGAATCAGGATCAACCTCATCATGAGTGCCATCCAAATTCCTGTCGGGAACACCCACAGGAATCCGAGGCAAGTTCCGGCCCTTAAACAAAGGACTGGAAGAGGGAGGAGCCACTGGCTGAGGATCTGACCAGACAGGAATGGGGGAAGTGGGGGACTGCACCTGAGGAAAGACTTTTAAGCCTTGAAAATATTCCACCCAAGAAAAAGCAGCCAGGTCCAGACCAAGCCCAGAAGGTACTGGAGCTGGTCCCACAGAACTGCCCTCACCAGCAAAGGAGCCAGTCAAGGGAAAACCAAGATCTGGCGTCCCCCCAGTCAAGGCCATGACCAACCCATCATCAGAATGGGAAGAGCCAGGCTTAGCAAAATCCTAGTAAAACCACTCTCCCTGAGCGTTAGAGCACTGTTGTCACAGGTTAGAAGCCAGGTCAGGCTGAGAAGCCCTAATATGACAGGCAACACAAATAGGAAGATGCTTAGGCTTCTTGCTTACCGGCGCCATCACAGTGGTAAATATTCATCTCAATGACTAGCACTCAAAAGGGAAGGTGCACAAAAAATAAGCACCTAGAAGAAAGCGAGGCAAGGCACACACACAACTTGTGCGCTAAGCTAATCATGTGAACAGTGAAAAATTTGTGCTCGTAAAAAGCGCACCCAAAATCCAAGCACAGAGCTGATGCACTATGCGTACAGAAGGCCTGTAGAGGGCAGCAGAGCACATACAGAAGCGAGCAAAAAACACTGTTGCGGCCTACAATGCAGTGTGCAAGAAAAAACCTAAGTGCGGGGTCTAGCCCACCGGGGGCTGCTCAACCCACCAGGCTGTCCTGTTCTCCAACTCCAATGGGAGTGGGAATGAATGCTGGTATGGTGCACTGAGCACGGAGACCACAGGAAGTCTTGAAACCCCTCTGTCTCTGAATCAAAGTAAAACTTCTCTTTTTTTTTTTTTTTTAAACCTTACCTGAGCTCAGCGCTTACCAGCTGAGTACAGAGACAGTCTCCGGCTGTGGGGGGAGAGGACATCTGCCATCACCACCACATTCGGCATCCTGCACCCGCTGCCTTTCAGTTGAACTAGCAGCTAAGTCCATGCCGGGAAACCCAGCTACTGGACCAAGGCACACCTCTGAGGGACCACAGAAATCACTTCACAAATTCTCAAATGGGGGAGGGACCTTTAGGTATCACCGCAGGAGAGCAGAACTTTCTTTTCCTGAATTTAGAATTTCAAATTTCTCCTTCCAAAAAGCTCAAAGCAATCCCCATATGGAGATGCACATCCACCATCTGCTGGAGACAGAGAATACTGGCAAGTTGGGGTCCCTGCAGGAGACTCAGCTTGCTCTGTCTCCATCTGCTGGCAAGTTGGGGTTCCTGCAGGGGACTCAGCTTGCTCTGTCTTCATCTGCTGGCAGGGGAACATAAACGCACTGGTCCTGAGTCCATCTATCTACACGCTAGGAAAAGAGTGGTTTTGTAGTTTTATTGTTTAATATTATATATTAATTTTTATTTACCCCACTTTGAACATTGGTTAGAGTGGGAATAAATATTTTTAAATAAATAATCAAAACACCCGTTGGTAAAACAAAGTCAGCAGTCTTTTTACATAAACAGAGCCTGCCCATATTCTGTATTACATCATTCAATCTTCCTGCAGTTAACCCTGTGTATGCTGGCTTTTCTTTGTCGTTTTGCTGACACAGTGCAAAACAAACAAAAGTACATGCAGGATTCAGGTACCTGCACTTGTTAGCATAGGATGCAAGAGAGCAGTTAGATGCCAGTCTCCTAAATCCTTTTATACACATGTCTATCTCTTCCAATCCAAAGCTTGAACATATCAGCAGGGGGTCTTGTAAGTGGGAGTAGAAGTTAAAGTCCTTTGTAGAGAAATGTTTCTCAGAATTTACACATTCAAGCCAAAAAAGTGCCAAGAGCCTTAATGAGTACTATTGATTGATTGCTCAAGCAACTTGTTATTAGTACTATTTTATGCAGTTCAAATGTTTGATTTATCTATGGGATTTCCAGGATGAAGTAAGATTCATTACTGTGCACACATTCAAAATTACAATCAATACAAGTTTTCCAAAATATCATGTGACCAAATTGTGGAAAATTGCCAAGATTCTAAGATATTTACACGGAGCCTATAGTGAGCTTTTGTTCTATTTTGAAAGTTTTACAGCCACTAATATTTTGACAAAAATAGAATAATGAAATTGGAAGATCTTCTAAAAAGGAAAGGGATGGAAAAAATTCTGTGAATTTCAATGGGGAAAATAAAATCTTCTTTAATGTTTTTTTAAAAGTATACCAACTTCAATTTCTCAGGGGTAATATCTACATATGGGTTACATTTTGCACATACTTTGGCAGGAATAAACTTCAGTCTTTCAATTGTACAGCTAAGGATCTTCTTAGTACTCGCATTGTGCCAAAAAGAGCCTCCTGGATATGAAAAGTGTACCTGGAGGTACTTATTAATTGTATCAAAGTGTCCCTGGAGGTACTTATTAATTGTACCTGGAGGTACTTATTAATTGTATCAAAGAGTACCTGGAGGTACTTATTAATTGTACCTGGAGGTACTTATTAATTGTATCAAAGAGTACCTGGAGGTACTTATTATTGTACCTGGAGGTACTTATTAATTGTATCAAAGAGTACCTGGAGGTACTTATTAATTGTACCTGGAGGTACTTATTAATTGTATCAAAGAGTACCTGGAGGTACTTATTAATTGTACCTGGAGGTACTTATTAATTGTATCAAAGTGTCCCTGGAGGTACTTATTAATTGGGCCCGTGGTGCCCAATACAACTAATTTCTGTATCTGTCTGCCACATTGTCTTGGTCTCTAACTGCATCCCTGAGGATCTTCTCATTCTCCATAAATTCCTATATGGAAGAGATACTGCATGAGCCTTTTGCTGGTTATTTTTTTACCATAAAGATTTTATAAAGCTTTTTCACTGACAGATGGGTCTCCATACTTGGAAAACATCACCTCACCAGACTACGCTTTCCTGTGTTACTTTGGACAGCCGTCCCTCCTGCTGCGGCAGAGTTTCACCTTTAGACTGTTGGGACTTACCTTCTTAGCAGCATTCGGCACAGACTTCAGTCAGATCTTCTGCCCTCAAGAGGAAAATGAATAAAACAAAGCCCTTGCAAATTATAAATGTCAAAGCTCCCAAGACACCTAAATGTATCTTTGACAAATCCAGACCTGCCCATCCTCAATGGCACGTTCAGGATGCACAGCATGGCCAAGCTGAGGAGCAACCACAAGAAGGTATTCATTACAGTCATTTTTTTAATTTTATTTTTATTCTGCTTTTTGGCAATTCAAAGCAGATTACATTCAGGTACTGTAGATATTTTCTTATCCCCTGAGGGCTTACAATCTAAGTTTTATTTAATATCCCTATGTTACCATCTAGACCAGTGGTTCTCAACCTTTTTTCGTTCAGGACACACCTGACAGATGGTTCTCACATGCGTGACACACTGAACATGTGACCGTCACGGGGTAAAATGTAAATATATATTCTGTATCCTCAGGAACACCCTCGACCCCCCAAAATGGGTGCAGAGCAGAACTAGAGCATTACCCGTACAGCTCACCATACAAAAAAAGATATTCTGGTTCTGATGACATCTCAGTAAAAGCAAAACAAACTCTCTTTACTGGCAGGCACAATACCCCTCCTTATGAAAAGACAGTAATTTACTACTACAAATATTTAACCAGGCCTTAAACACTAACACACCTCCTATTAGGAAAACAGAGCAAGCCAAGCTGCTATAGATAGATCCCCACTCAGAAATAATTGTTAAACTATACTAGTAAATGTTACAAAACAGCTGATGAACAGAATAACATCCAACAATTAAAAACTCATAACAATTATTAAAAATTGTCCAAATATCAATAAAATATTTCAAAACAGCAGACACATCACACAATACCCAATAATTAAAATGGCAGTCAATCAAGAAAAATAAACTTAAAAAGCCGCCTTTACTTACCCTCTCCAGCAACTCTCCTACTCCTTTCCCTTGCAAGCCAATAGCACTCACCAGAAGCAGCAGTGGCTGCTGAAGCTCTGTCCTCACAGTCCTCTTCCTTAAGGCCCACAACCAGTCACAACCAGTCTCTGTCTCACACAGACCAGTAACCTCCCTGACCAGTCTCTGTCTCTCTCACACACACACTAGTTACCTACCTAACCAGTTTTTCTCTCACACACACACCAGTCACCTCCCTGACCAGTCTCTGTCTCTCACACGGTCACCTCCCTGACCAGTCTGTCTCACACACATACCAGTCACCTCACTGACCAGTCTCTGTCTCACACACACACACACATTAGTCATCTTCCTGACCAGTCTGTCTCTCTCTCACAGAAACACATCACCTCTGACCAGTCTCTCTCTCAATCTCACACATGCTCTGTCATTTACATACAAGCTCTCAATCACACACAAATGCTCTTGCTCCCATTTTACCACAAGCCACAAAGCTTCCACTCACGCACCCAGGCATCCATTCTACCACACACACACACACAAAGCTGCCACTCACGCACCCAGGCACCCATTCTACCACACACACACAAAGCAGCCACTCACGCACCCATTCTACCACACACACACAAAGCTGCCACTCACGAACCCAGGCACCCATTCTACCACACACACACACTCACACACAAAGCTGCCACTCACGCACCCAGGCACCCATTCTACCACACACACACACACACAAAGCTGCCACTCAGGCACCCATTCTACCACACACACACACAAGCTCACATGGATCCTCTTCTCATTGTTTGGCCCAATAAGCCTGGTCTCCACTTATCAGCCGCTGCTGGCCTGACCTCCGGCGGCGTGCAACATCTCTCCAGCCGCCTCTGGCAGTGGCACGCGGCATCTCTCCATTCTTCGGCCCTGCCGGCCTTGGCTCCGGTGGTGGCGCGCAGCGTCTCTTGTTCTTCGGCCCCACCGACCTTGGCTCCAGCGGTGGTGCAGCTCTATCCCGTCTTCTGTGCATCCACTGAAATTCCCCTAAACAATGGAGCTTGGATGTTTCCCTTACAGCTCATCATACTAAAAGATATTTTCAAATTCTGGTGTCACCTCACAGTAACAGCAGCACAAACACCTTCCACTGCCAGGCACATTGTGAACTAACACAAAAAGCAAGGGTAAATATTACACTGGGTCCTAGAATACCAATACACCACCTACTGAGGAAACAAAACAAACCCGATTGCTAATGATCCCTATACAGACACTATATGCAAGCAGAATCTCTCATCATGGTCACACATACAGAGCAGAGACAGACCTCTCATCAAATACAGAATAAAGCCACATAAAGTATAAACAGAAATGTGCAGACAAAATCTGAACTGTAAAACGCATCACGCCAAACTCTATACAGTGTAACAATGAAAAAACAAAAAAGGGAAGCACAAGCGGGGCAGTGGGACACCCCACACCGGGAGCCGCGACACACCTGCTAGTGCTTGCTGACACACTGGTGTGTCGCGACACACCAGTTGAGAACTGCTGTTCTAGACTATGGAAATTGTACAAAGGAATCAAGATGACTTGGGGTGCACTAAAGTATAAAAGAAGGTAGAAGGTGAATTGAGTTTGTTCATCTCTAAAGCACTATTATTCCAGCATGTGGTAGAAGAAATAAGGGATAGATTTTAAAAGAAGCATGCCCGGCCTACATGTGGGCGCGTACATGTATGCCCGATTTTATAAGATGCACGCGCATGTTATAAAATCAGGGGTCGGCATGCGCAAGGGGGTGCACAATTGTGCAACTTGCGTTGTGCCGAGCTACGCTACCTTCCCCCATTCCCTCCCCCCTAGCCTGATCTTCCCACCCCCTTCCCCTAACCTTTCCCCCTCCTAACCCTACTCTAACCACCCTCCCTGTCCTTTGTCTTAGCTTTTGCGCCTGCCTCCAGGCAGGCTGCCGGCACGCGATCCTTCGACACAGCAGCAATGGCCGCTCTGTCGGAGGCCTCTGGCCCTGCCCTCGCCCCCAGATTACCCCGCCCCCAGACCACCCCTTTTGTAAAGCCCCGGGACATGCACGCGTCCCGGGGATTTACGCACATCGCTGGGCCTTTTTTAAATAGGCCCGGCCCGCGTAAGGCCAGTTACGCACGTAAATACTCCGGATTTATGCACGTAACCCTTTTAAAATTTGGAGAGAAGGACAACATATCAGGTTGCATAAAGTAATAACTGTGTCTCGAGATGAAATATAAAAGTTCTAAGAGCTCGTTAACAAGGGGCAAGGAGTAACGGTTATTAATAGTTATGGTGTTAAGGGCCTGATAGTCAATGCAAGGCCAGAAGCAGTCATCCTTCTTTGGCACAAAGAAGACAGGCACCCCTGCTGGTGAAGTTGAATGTCAAATAAATCCTTTCTGTAGGTTTTCCTGTAAGTATACATAGAGGGCCTTCATTTCAGGCTCTGACAAAGAGAAAATTCCCCATAAAGTGATCTCTGCAAATCTATTGGATAGTCAAAAGACCTATGCTGAGGGAGAATATCAACACCCTTTTTATCAAATGCATCCCTGAATGCTACATTTTTATTTTTTTTATTTGATACTATCAAAGAGAAGAAAATAATGAATAAATTCCCTCAAACTGAAGAAAATAATGAATAAATTCCCTCAAACTCTAAACACGTTTGTATTCAGAAGAATCATAGAAGTATAAATGTCAACGTAAGCATTTATTTATAGTTACCAAAGTGGCATAAAACCTCTGAAAATGAACTGCTGGTTAATTTCTGAATCTGCTGTTACCAGCAGTTGCAGTTTGTGAGGGATGAGGATTTATCCACCATGTTATCTAACAGCCCTGACCTGCTATAAGAATGTAAATGTTTTTTACAAAAGCTAGATTTTTCTTCATCCGGAAGTCTTAAACAATCTGAAAATGTTCCTTATCTTTTAAACGTAAAAGTAGCATGCACTAACTTATGTATGAAGCAAGTCGAGTAATTGTTCTCAACTTTATACTTTCCTTCAGTGGCACATTGTGCTGTCACCTATATTCCCAAAACATTTTAAATTCTCTAACTTCAGGGTTCTCCCCCTTCCCCAGATGACATGTTTGGGCAACAAGTTCACTAAATGTCCAAGAGCTGGAGGAAAGTCCAAGAAGACTAACCCTTGGCACCACTTAAGATTAACAGAAGCTATCGCAAAGGGGATAGTCATCCATCCTCCCTCGGGCTTATGTGAATCACCTTCCAGGTGTGCATAAGTCCTACTGGTCCGAAGACTTCTGCAGTATAGCACTATGGCCAAGTTACAGGATTGCTACACAGCTAATAATCAGTTCTTCAGTACAATTAATTTCTTAGCTCAAGCCACCTCTCAGAATTACTGTAGAATCAGCAGAAGCCTATGGTACAAGGTGGAATAGAATCCATCATGTTACCCAAAATTCAATAAGCTTCTTTGTAGCCAATCTACTTTTTTTTATTTTTAATTTCCTTTATGTGTTCCCAAAAAGTTGCAACTGACCCCGGGGTAACTAAAGGTTGAAAGGGAAGCTGTCCCTGAGGCTGAGCTCAGTAACACCTTTGGCCAGAAGGGTTCATTGTCTTACTCACAGCCTTCCCTGGGCTTGTGTCCCTTTACCTGTACTACATTGTTTCTAACACTTTGGGCCTAATTCAATAAAGGATTTCCCTATAGGTACAGCATGGAAAACATTTCTCTCTGAATAAGGCCCAGAGAGGGTAATTCCCAATAGTGTGCACATATGCATAAGTCAATGCATCTGAAGTTATGCATGTAGAAAGCCACAATGTTTATAATATACCACGTATCACCACTCTGAAAGTATACATATAAAGTGAATTTTAAAAGCCCAGTGTGCGTATCAATTAGTGGATGTGAGAATATGCTGGGCTCGCGCACGCCGAGTGGATTTTAAAAGCCACCAAGATACGTGTGTATCTCCCGGAGCGCGCACATCTCGGAAGTTTTCAAAAAAAGGAGTGGGGAATGGACGGGGCATGGGCATTTCAGGGCATGTACCTGAGATGTACGCGTAAATACTCACGCACCCCGGCACGTGTTGAGGTCCCCTGCTGCATAACTTTACTTCTGCCATGGCTGACGTGTAAATGATGAAACAAAGAAAACTAGGCAGATCAGTAGGATTTTAAGGGTCGGGGCTAATTGGGGGGAAGGAAGGCTAATGAACTAGGGGAATTTGGAAGACCTCGCTCTTCACTGGGCGAACTGGGAATGTGCTGGTTTTAGTGGCAATGGTGTTGGTGTGCGCCCATTTTAAAATGCCCCCCACTTATGCTGTAGAAGCAGCATTTGCGTGCACAGGCACGCACCCATTTAAATTGGGCATATATGTGTGCACGGCCAGCCTATGTTATAACACACACGCATATGTGCGCATAGGTTATAAAATGGCTGCATTCCTGGGTGCGGGCCAAAACATTTGCATACATGAGCACCCATGCACTAGTTTTAAAATTCACCTTATATGTTTCAGTTCATATAAATTTTTTTTAACTCTTTATTTATATAATTTCAAATTACATTCCTCAAGATAAACTTGAGAAAAGAAAATCTTAAGCCAAAATAAGAAAAAAAGATAAAAATTAAGTAACAAACCTAAAAAAATAATTAACAATCAGCTCTTAAAGATCAAGTCCCACCATAAAATGAGGGATCCAAGAACACAATCCATAAAGAAATTTTACAAACACACTCAAGCAGTAAGTGACAAAGCAGCTATCTCCCAGGGCTATAATAAATGTACAGTGCAATCAAGATCAAAAACTGTTCTGGCACGGAGGGCAAAGACTCAGAAGGATGAGGCCATCAAGTTTATTACTTTAAAAAAGGCAGGTTGGTTTGGCTCAAAGAAAATGTATGAAGTACAACAGTTGCAAAGGAACTTCAGAAAGTACAGAACCCTGGGCCTCATCAGGAAAAACGGTTTACGTTTCCTCTGAGTTCATCTAGCTCTATCTAAGAAAACCATTACCCTGCACCAGAGAAAAAGTTCATCAGCTGTCTAAAATACATTTTAAGAAGCCAGCCTCTATCAGAGTCTAAAACAAGAAAAACCAATAAAGTAGAAGGTTTAACCACCACAGCATCGGAAATCTCCAGGAATGTTGTTACATCCAAAGGATTGCCAGATATGGGAGATAATTCTGAGACTCATCCTTAGCTACTTTAAGAGGAGGCAAGTAATACATCTTTGCTATAGGTGGTAATACAGACTCAGGAACCTTAAGAGCTTCCAACAGAAATCTTCTAAACATATCCTTAGCTGACACCATAGGTAAACAAGGAATATTAACAAATTGCAAATTCTTCCAATTCAGAAAATTAGCAATTTTTCATATTTTATTAAATAGAAAAATATTATCTTTAATGAAATTTTCTTGAAAAAGACTTAATGTGAGTCACACTAGTTTGTAATTCAGAAATTTGTGAAGATATTTCAGCATTAGAATTTTCCAAAATAGATACAATTCGAGTTTCCAAAACAGTATTATTTTCAAGCAAGGGAGTGACCTGGGAAATAAAGCATTCCTCAGGCCTTCAATGACTTTTCAGATTGACTCCAAAGAAAATTTTGCAGGCTCACCATCCTGAAGTTCCTCTGCATCTCTTGGGGAAGAGTGGAAAAAGTAAACTGCCCAGACAAAGAACTTGCTCCAGGAACACCTCTGGCGTTTTCTCTTTGTGCCAGCAATACTCCCAGGTCTGCATGGACGTCTTACCCGGCCCTCTTGGCAGTCACCATGGCAGCACTGCTTTTCTCTGTGCTCCTTGCCCTTAGAGGAGTCACAGCTGCTTTATCAGCCAAAGACTCTCCTTGCTACAGAGTGGAGGTTCTGCCAGTTGTGGGATCCAGGGGAGGCTTTCTAGCCACCGGGCTGACACTGTTGAGCTTGTGGGAGATGAAGGAAAACTTTCCCCTTCAGCATTCCTCAATGGCTCTTCTATCAGCGGCAAAGGACCCCGAAAAATGTGGGTTTTCATAGGACCAAGTGACAATGGAGCAGATGGAGCTGCAGGGATAGCTCCAAATCTTGCCTTCCTTTTCCATCCTGTTACTGGAGATAAAAACCGAGGTGAATGTAACGCTGCAGGAACAGGAGCTCAACAAGCTAGCTGCCAGTCACCATCTTGGATCCCTCAAATCTGTTGCATCGGAGGTGGACCCTTGGGCCGAGGTGGGGTTGACACAACCTGTAGGCGAGGACCTACGGGTCCCCACTGTCGGCAGGTGGAGTGGGCTGAAGGTAGAGGCCGCTGGAGCTTCACCTATACCAGCCCTCGTTCCCCGCGGGTTGAGCTTTTATGTGCCGGGGCCGGTAGGACTTAGGTGGGCCTCGAGGTTGGTTAACAAGATAGGTTGGTTCAGCCCAGAGACAGCAGCCGGTAGGTGGCGTAGTCCTATCCTGGACTTGGTATGGTATTGGAACTCCAGCGTCAATGGAACAGAGTTTAGCTGGGGGTGCTCGAGCAAAGGTAGGTTGGAGCCTAATACGTCCACATCCAGGGAGTAGGCTATAGGAGGCATCATAACAGGCTTGGTTCAGGGCCGGGGGCAAAGCGGAGGTCGTGGCAAGCAATGCTGAGTTAAGATCTCGGAGAAAGTCAATAGTGTTAGTCAATCAAGGCAATGGTCTGATCACAGAGAAGTCAATAGGAGTAGTCAGGCGTATGAAAGGTCTGGGGCTGGAGATAGGCAATAGCGTGGTCAGGCGTAGTGGAGGTCTGGGTCTGGAGATAGGCTGTAGTGTAGTCAGGCAAAGCAAAGTCAATATCCGTAGAGTTAGTCCAACACATAGACAGTGCAGGAACAAAGATTAGAGAGGATTCTCTAGTAGCAACGAGTGCTCACATAGCAAGGAGACCTGTTGCAAAGGCAACACTATGGAGCGAGGCCTGAGCTTAAATACACTGAAGAGTTTGACGTCAACATCCGGTGCTGTGGCCAGGTTCCTGCCGCAGGCCCTTCATAAGGATCAGAGATGCGCACGCGTGCGCCTAGGGAGGGGCGCAGTGTGGGTAGTAGCGTCTCTCCGCGGATCAAGCAGAGAGGCCCGACGAGCAATGGCATCTTGAGCTGCAGTACTGGGGACTGAGGCAGAGCTGGAAGCACCGGGGGTGGCCCGAGGTCGGAGCCGGCGGCCCACCACCACTAGCGAGGAGGAACCAGGAGCTGGAGTCTGTGTGAGAAGGTGAGGGGGCCGCGCCAAGGGTCTGCTGCGGACGGCACACGTAACAAAATCCTCAATACATATACGTTTTTTAATGCGGCGAGCCACAGTTTATACACACCAGTTCTATGAAAGTGCGCACATATATTTTACACACAAAATAATTGTAACGTACATATAATAATCCTCAGTTTATGCTCAGAGGCATGTATTTTATAAGGTTGGCTGATGTATGCAAGTTTCTCTTATAAAATACTTGTGCACATACTTCCATGTTCTAGTTCACCAAAATCTACACCAGACCTTCACCAGTTCACCTACAGCCTCCACCATTTGCTCCAGACTCCTCCACCCAAAACCTAGACAAAAGAGAAGTCAGATTTAATCCCTGTAACTTAATTAGCAGGTATAAATTAAAAGCATGCACACATGTTTGATGAGGTATGCACATACTCCATTTATAAAATACATAAAGGTGCACATGCTTCCAAACCCTATCCCAGAACACCTTTTGTATGCATATACATTTCCACACAGTACACACTTAGTCCCACCCTTCTGAAAATGTGCTTACCACACACAGAGGCTACTTACTGTCAGGTGACACAGGGCTTCCATGGCAAGGTGGGGGGAAAGGTGGTTTGGAAAGGAACAAGGAAGGTGTCCAGAGGAGACCAAGATCCCTTGTGTACAGCCACACCCAGGAAGGCAGCCCATCAAGTACAGTGCCCAGGCAATGTCTTCGCCCAACAACACAGATGGACCCCATGGGTTGGGCCCAAAGGTGCAGGCTAAAGCCAGAACTTAATGGTCCAAGGAAATTCCTGAAGGCTCAGACAGGTCAAAGACTTCAGGGGCCTAGGCATGGATGAGGAATCAGAGCTAGCATTCATCATTTCCACAGGCAAGGCCTTAAAGCCTTGTTATTTAAGCAAGCATATGATTAGGAATCAGCAGGCCTGGACTTGTCTAAAAGTCAGCCTCTGAATAGCAGTTGCCTTAATTGTTTGGAGCTGGACATTAACATAGAAAACTGCTTTTGTGCCAATTTGTGCTCATGGGCATGAAATATGTCTAGCAGGCTCCATTGTATTGTCTTTTGTTTGGTTTCTATCATACTTGTTTTTATGTTTGCCTAATGGACTGTGTATGTTTTTATTTTGTTATCTGCCTCAGACCTTTTGTGTGAAGAGTGTGGATAATAGATTTTAATAAATAGAAATAGGACACTGTTTGGACCTGCACGGGTATGTCAAGCAAATGCTTCTTCCATCCAGAAGCAGAGTCAAAGGTTGTCCAATTGGAAGCTTTCTGGGACCACCTCTGCCAGGTAAACTAGATAGCTATTAATGGGGTGTTCCAACTTCAGCTAACCCTGAATATCTAAGGTCTGTGCTCTGAGATCCAAGGGATGTGTTGTATCTGTGGACCCTTGGGCAGGGTGAGATTGGCTCTACCTGCAGGTTCTACCTGCAGGTTCTCTACACCTGCAGACAGACCCAGGCGGAGCAGAGACAATCAGGAGCTTCACCTTTACCAGCCCACGTTCCCCTCGGGTTGGGTGCCTGGGCCAGCCTGACTTAGGCAAAGGTCTCTGAGAAAGACTAAGGAAATGGTCCAAAGGCAGGCAATGGTCAAGTGTATCGAGAGTCCAGACAAGGGTCGAAGCAAGCAGAATTCAGGTGTATTGAGATTCCAGGCAAGGGTCAAAACCCAGTATCTGTCTGAGGGAGAGGAAGAGGATCAGATAGGGCAGAGGCAGGCTGGGCAGGCAAGGCAGGAACAAGCAACATACACTACTGGACATAGCTGGACTTGTTGCTGAGGCAGGGTGCATCGAGAGTGCTGCGCTTAAGTAGGGCGATGCTGTGACATCATCAGCAGGGGGCACGTGGACTTTCCCGCCACAGCCCCTTTAAGAAGTCCAATGTTGGGCACGCGTGCTTAAAGAGAGCAGGGAGGAGCAGGAGCCAGTGGCATTTTACCACATGGCAGTCGATGATCTCCTGCCACAAGAAGAGTCGGCAGTTTCCTACCCTGTCGAAGACAGCGGCCGGTTGGAGTGTGCTGGCCGTGAAGGTAAGGACGGTGGCTTGCGAGGGCAACCTGTGAGCTGTTGAACGCAATAGGATGCTAATTTGAGACTTACCATTCCTGACACTATCATGTATATATGCTGATTTTGTATGCACAATCCCTGCATAAGCCTTTGAAAATTAACCCTTAAGTGTCTAATGCAAGTGTTACATTAGAAAATAATAGTTTAGAACATCTTTTCTCTGCCTCATCTATTCTCATATACTGTAAAAGGCAAAATCTCAAAAGATTAGTATATTTAACAAGCACAACAGGACAAGACAACATAAAATTAAAGTAATAAAGAAAAAATAACTCCTGATGAACGCAGATTTTAAGACCAGGTATGAGGGAGCAAACTGCAGTGAATGTTTCAAATACCTACTGATAGCAAAATCTGGGAAGAAGTGGAGAGTTCAGACATTGTTCTAGAAAGCAAACTTAGTCAAACACCATCAAACTAACAAGGAGATGCAAAAAAGGGCAATTTATGTAAAATGGAAGGAAAGGAAGTCATTTCATTCATCTATCCAAGGAGTAAAAAAAAAAAAAATAGTTGCACATTAACACAAGCAAACTAAATTCTCCCTACTCAAACAGAGTAGATATGTTTACTTAAAATGAAGCGTGCATTTTGCCTTGTTCATTTCTGAGCCTTTTTTAAAACTATTGATCTGGAAGCAAATATTATGATAAGCTATGGATTGCACTTGCCCTCTAGTGGCGATGCATTGTATGTATTCTGGCTTCTAATCCCAATGCAGGATGTGTCTCCAAATTTTTCATTTAATTTGCTGCACAAACATCTGTTCAGCAGCTCCTGGTTCACAACACAGTGAAGAATGCAGCTGACAAACAATTTAGCCAGTTTAAAATCTTGCATTCTCGCTGATCTAGTTACTAGGAGCAACCCTGCAAAGGTAAATGCACAGGTGCATTCCTAAAGGCATGTTGTAGGAGAGATGCTCTATATTTCTTTCCTTCATTACGAGATGTGGAACTAAATATTAAAAAGGGTACAGAAGATTTTGATTGCGTGGACATATTCTGAAGTATATTTTATTTATTTATATTTTGCCTTTTTAAGCACTTCAAAGCAAATTACATTTGGGTATTGTAGATATGTCCCTGTCTCCAGAGAGCTTATAATCTAAGTTTATACCTGAGACAATGGAAGGTGAAGGGACTTGCCCAAGGTCACAAGCAGCAACAGAATTTGAACCCTGGCTGCTCTGGTTCGCCACTCACTGCTCTAACCACTAGGCTGTTGTCACCGATCAGGCACTCCTGGGGTTTCAGTGAACGAGTACTGAGTGCCAGGGATGTTGCAAGGCATGGGCAAGAAGAGAAACTGCCCTGGATGTCAAGCCAGGGGGATGGGGGAAGTCTAAGAGAGGAGGGGGGGATGCTTAATGGGGGAATGTTACCAAGGAGAGATGTAAAGTGGAATATTAAGAAAGGGAATTAAGTGTTGGATGTTAGCAACACTTGTGGCAAATGGTTGGCGCGGATTTGGTATTCCTGCTTAGAATTTCATACGATGTGGCTGAGTAGGCTGGGGGGCTACAGTTGCAGGAATATGTTTTAAATTCAAATGGAAGATTAATTGGACATGGATAGAACAATTAAATGTGCCACCTGGAATGTATCAGGTGTAAGTTTGGTGGTCAAAAGGTTTAAAATATTATAGGCTTTACAGAGGTATAATGTACATATTGCAATGCTTCAAGAAGCAAAACTAGATGAAGATGAACATCCAAAACTGAAGTGGCAATAGGTGGGTCAGACATTTTAAGTGTGGGTGTTGCAATATTAATTGGGAAATCTGTGCCATTTATGCATCGAAATGTTATTTTTAACCCACAGGATAGATTTTCACTGGTAGAAGGCATACTATGCGCCACCTAGTGGTATTATCTAATGTGTTTGTGCCTAACATGTATTCTCATAACTTTTTTGTTAAAATATAAAAAGATTATTGGAATATTCTCAAAGTTTTCTAATTATGGGAAGAAACATTAACTGTGTACATGATCCCCAAGTAGAAGGATACTTGAGCCAGTCCATACAGTATCTAATGACAGGGAAAGGAATATCTCATAGCTATGCTGTTGAATATTCCTTGTAATTTATCCAGATAAATTTAATCTGGCTAACTTACTTAGCCATTTGGTTTTGGATATTGTGACCAATATTCTCTCTTTGGGAATGCTGGATATTCAGAAACATATGTCCAAAAATATTAAGGTGATAGCTGATATAGAGCATCAAGAGTCTCACATTGTTTCATTATTTTACATCACTTTAATACTGATATGAAGGACCGATTTGGAAAATGGCAATACAGAAATAACAAAATGAAGTGGATACACAAATGACAATAAAGATACATAAGAATTGTTTTATAAAACTTAAATCTCAGATAATGTTGTATTTGACAGATACACAATATACATTTCTAATGAGATACTATTTTTCACAGAGAAGAGTATTTAAGCATCTAGATTTAGATTTAGATTCTGCTTTTCGCACTTTTTTCAGCACATCAAAGTGGATTACATTCAGGTACTGTACGTATTTCCCTATCCCCAGAGAGCTTACAATCTAGTTTGTACCTGAGGCAATGGAGGGTAAAGTGACTTGCCCAAAGTCACAAGGAGCGACAGCACAAACAGATATTTATAAAAATGGAGAAAAGAAAAGGGCATTTTAGGTGATTCTTTTTGGTCCATGAGGTAATTAAGTGTTTTTGGAGGAAAGTTCTGAGGTATTTGGGTAATTTATTAGATTGCAACATACCACTTAATCTAGACCTGGTCCTATTTGAGGATATGTCAAAATGGACCTCAAATAAATGTTATTGGCCAAAAAGTCTATATTATTAAATTAGAGGAGAAGAGAATTCACCATTGCTAATGCAGTGGAGAAACGCTTTACATCAGTTATTAATTATGGAAAAATATGCAGTTAAATTTTAAGACAAAAAGAGGAAAATAATTTTGGTAAAAATCTGGAGTGATTATTTATGTTCTCTGTCACCTAAAGTAAGCAGTCTTGAGATCAATGATACTTGAACAGGTGAGCCGGTCTCGCTGAATACATTATAATATTGTGCAAATCTTAAGGGATAAAAGGGTTGCTTATGTTGCACCGGGAGGTGAACCCTTGGCCTAGTGCAGGATTGGTAGGCTCCCTGGTCAGACCCAGAGAGCACCTGCCACCAGGAGGCGGAGCACAAGAGGAGACAGAAGCTAGCTGGAGTTTCACCAATAGCAACCCGGGGTTCCCTCAGGTTGAGCCCTTGGTTACCTGGGCCGCCTGGTCTTAGGTGGGCCTCGCAGGATCTCCTTGAGAGAAAGTTCAGAGGTGTGCCCACCACGATCAATGGTGCGTGGTCGATGTTCAGGCTAGAAGTCCGGGGTGCCAGAGAAGGCCAGAATAAAGTCTCTGAATGTATGGCAAGGATCAAGGCCAGAGTCAAGGTAGCATAGTTAGCCAAAGCAAGGGTCCATACCAGTGGTCAGTCCGTGGATAGTCAGCCAAAGCAGGGGTCAGGTTCCAGGATGGAGGGTTGAGTTTGAGTCTTCTGTGACCTTTTTCCAGGGAGGAGAGACTTTGGAAGAACAGTGGCCACAGTTAAGGTATGGGGTGGTACCAGCGACTTCAAACAAGACTCCGAACATTGCGGACCCCAAAGGACCAGTCTGCCGGTGGTCCAGTCAAAGTGTGGTTGATGTCTCTGCAGCCAAGGCAAGCCCAGGATTACCGGGCTCACTGCTGAAGGTAGAACGTGGAAGGAGATGCGCTCCGTGTGATCCGGTCCAATCTTCATAGTAAGAGAAGTCGTGATCTGAGTCACCAAACCTGGAAGAAGATATCCATGAACAGAGGAGAGTGCTATTGAAGAAGTCAGCGGACATGTAGGAATTATGTATTGATCAACGAGATCATGCTGGATAAAGTTGGCACCAGCACCGGAGTCCACTAAAACTTGAGTGGAAAAGCTGGTGGCGGGGAGTTCCAGGGAGGCAGGTAGTTGGAACAAGGACGTTGTCGGTGTAGTAAGACTGAGCATTATCTTCGTGGGTGTTCCCTGAGGCGAAATTCGCTCCTTCTTCTCGGAGCACTGGGACAAGAAGTGTGTGCAGTTCCCACAGTACAGACACAGACCACCTTGAAGGCGATGGGATCTTTCAGCTGCCGTGAGGCGGCCATAGTCTAGCTGCATCGATTCCTCTACAGCTAAGTTGGTTCCATCCGTCAGGAAAAGAGATTCCTTGGCATGGCCCCGCTGGGAGGAACCCTTCTCCCTGGCCCATTAGAAACATAAGAAAATGCCATACTGGGTCAGACCAAGGGTCCATCAAGCCCAGCATCCCGCCCCCAACAGTGGCCAATCCAGGCCACAAGAACATGGCAAGTACCCCAAAAACTAAGTCTATTCCATGTAACCATTGCTAATGGCAGTGGCTATTCTCTAAGTGAACTTAATAGCAGGTAATGGACTTCTCCTCCAAGAACCTATCCAATCCCCTTTTAAACACAGCTATACTAACTGCACGAACCACATTCTCTGGCAACAAATTCCAGAGTTTAATTGTGCGTTGAGTAAAAAAGAACTTTCTCCGATTAGTTTTAAATGTGCCCTATGCTAACTTCATGGAGTGCCCCCTAGTCTTTCTACTATCCGAAAGAGTAAATAACCGATTCACATCTACCCGTTCTAGACCTTCTTGGAGCCGGCGATCAATCTTCCCAGGGAGGTCGATAAGGCCTTCCACGGAGGTATGCAGCTCACGGGCTGCTAATTCATCCTTTATTTGAGGCGCGAGTCCCTCCAAAAAAATGGCGTGCAAACTGGCCCCCTGCCAGTTTAGCTCTGATGCCAGAGTTTGAAACTCTATAGCTTAGTTGTTCAGGGCACGGGATCCTTGCCGCAGGTGAAGGAGGTCAGCAACCATGGTAGGAAGTCTTCCTGGTTCCTCGAAAACTTGCATGAAGGCGAATACGAACTGTGGAAGGTTTGACAGTAGAGGATTGGAGCACTCCCACAGGGGGGAGGCCCATGCCAGGGTTTTGCCATCCAATAGAGATAGGATGAACGTCGTTTTGACATAGTCATCAGGAAAAAGCACCGGCTGAAAGGTGAAGTGCATTTGGCATTGGTTGAGAAAACCCCGACATTGTTTAGGGTTTCCCGAATAGCGAGGCGGTGTAGGCAAAGGAATGACCAGCCAGGCAGGGTGCCAGGGATACGGAGTCCGCTGATGTAGGTAGTGGGACATTAAGCTGGTGGAAGAAGTCTTGTTGGGTAGCGAGACGGTGCATGTCCGTTACCACCTGTTCCAGAGTTGACTGGAACTTCTGGATGGCCCCGGGGTAGGAATCCAGTTTACTCTGCAGACGCACCACGGAGGAGACTAGGGTCTCAAGACATCGCTGTTGCTCCAGTATTTTGGACACCAAACCAGAAATGGCCTGTAGAGGGGTGGACTCCGCCGAGTCCATGGCCTTAACAACCTGTTGCGCCAGGAGGTGGACCCTTGGCCTAGTGCAGGATTGGTAGGCTCCCTGGTCAGACCCAGAGAGCGCCTGCCACCGGGAAGCAGAGCTCAAGAGGAGACAGAGGCTAGCTGGAGCTTCACCAATAAGAACATAAGAACATAAGAAAATGCCGTACTGGGTCAGACCAAGGGTCCATCAAGCCCAGCATCCTGTTTCCAACAGTGGCCAATCCAGGCCATAAGAACCTGGCAAGTACCCAAAAACTAAGTCTATTCCATGTAACCATTGCTAATGGCAGTGGTTATTTTCTAAGTGAACTTAATAGCAGGTAATGGACTCCTCCTCCAAGAACTTATCCAATCCTTTTTTAAACACAGCTATACTAACTGCACTAACCACATTCTCTGGCAACAAATTCCAGAGTTTAATTGTGCATTGAGTAAAAAAGAACTTTCTCCGATTAGTTTTAAATGTGCCCCATGCTAACTTCATGGAGTGCCCCCTAGTCTTTCTACTATCCGAAAGAGTAAATAACCGATTCACATCTACCCGTTCTAGACCTCTCATGATTTTAAACACCTCTATCATATCCCCCCTCAGTCGTCTCTTCTCCAAGCTGAAAAGTCCTAACCTCTTTAGTCTTTCCTCATAGGGGAGTTGTTCCATTCCCCTTATCATTTTGGTAGCCCTTCTCTGTACGTTCTCCATCGCAATTATATCTTTTTTGAGATGCGGCGACCAGAATTGTACACAGTATTCAAGGTGCGGTCTCACCATGGAGCGATACAGAGGCATTATGACATTTTCCGTTTTATTCATCATTCCTTTTCTAATAATTCCCAACATTCTGTTTGCTTTTTTGACTGCCGCAGCACACTGCACCGACGATTTCAATGTGTTATCCACTATGACACCTAGATCTCTTTCTTGGGTTGTAGCACCTAATATGGAACCCAACATTGTGTAATTATAGCATGGGTTATTTTTCCCTATATGCATCACCTTGCACTTATCCACATTAAATTTCATTCTGCCATTTGGATGCCCAATTTTCCAGTCTCACAAGGTCTTCCTGCAATTTATCACAATCTGCTTGTGATTTAACTACTCTGAACAATTTTGTGTCATCTGCAAATTTGATTATCTCACTCGTCGTATTCTTTCCAGATCATTTATAAATATATTGAACAGTAAGGGTCCCAATACAGATCCCTGAGGCACTCCACTGTCCACTCCCATCCACTGAGAAAATTTGCCCATTTAATCCTACTCTCTGTTTCCTGTCTTTTAGCCAGTTTGCAATCCACGAAAGGACATCGCCACCTATCCCACTGACTTTTTACTTTTCCTAGAAGCCTCTCATGAGGAACTTTGTCAAACGCCTTCTGAAAATCCAAGTATACTATATCTACCGGTTCACCTTTATCCACATGTTTTATTAACTCCTTCAAAAAAGTGAAGCAGATTTGTGAGGCAAGACTTGCCCTGGGTAAAGCCATTGCTGACTTTGTTCCATTAAACCATGTCTTTCTATATGTTCTGTGATTTTGATGTTTAGAACACTTTCCACTATTTTTCCTGGCACTGAAGTCAGGCTAACCAGTCTGTAGTTTCCCGGATCACCCCTGGAGCCCTTTTTAAATATTGGGGTTACATTTGCTATCCTCCAGTCTTCAGGTACAATGGATGATTTTAATAGCAACCCGGGGTTCCCTCAAGTTGAGCCCTTGGTTACCTGGGCCGCCTGGTCTTAGGTGGGCCTCGCAGGATCTCATTGAGAGAAAGTTCAGAGGTGTGCCCACCACAATCAAGGGTGCGCGGTCGATGTTCAGGCTAGAAGTCCGGGGTGCCAGAGAAGGCCAGAATAAAGTCTCTGAATGTATGGCAAGGATCAAGGCCAGAGTCAAGGTAGCGAAGTCAGCCAAAGCAAGGGTCAATACCAGTGGTCAGTCCGTGGATAGTCAGTGAAAAATTAGGTGAAATTACTGCTTTAAGAAAATTGCCCCATGTTGACTAGTAACTGAAATAAAAAGGCCTGAAGAGAAACAAATGTACTTGTTAGTAAAATGTTATTGCCAGCCCAGAGACAGAATGACTGGAGGCTGGGAACAGCATGGGAGTACAGGGCAAATGTGAGATAAGAAAGTTATAACAAACAAGAGAAAGCGCTGCATGAGCAGAATGTGTGACGTCTGAGATGTGCATGAAGGGAAAGTTACCAGCTGACGTAAGTGATGAGCGAAGGGAGGAGGGAAAATTATGCGAGCCGTGTTTATCAGTGTATAAAAAAGTAATGCAAATTTAAAACAATAAGTAAACGGCATTGCACGAGAAGCAGATTATTTTTGTAATAGGCTACATTTACTTTCTGAAGGGAAACACAATCTTCTCGTTTTCTTCGGTTTCTGCTAGTTGCTATTTGTCATTCACTATTGCTGTTTGCTGTCTTGATTTATTGAATGCATGCATGAAATGAACAAAGCCTGCCAGTTTTTATAAGATCTTTAAACTACATAATAAATGTTATGTTATGAAACTGAAAATGTGTTTCGTCACTGGCTATCTCTCAAGAGAGAAACCAAGCAGGGTAAGTTCAGGGTTTTAACATTTTTAACAATCCCGTTCAACATTTGGTGGAGAATGTGGGCACTGCAAGGTATGGTAACTGCTTTTATTAATAAAGATTATTACTTAGGGAGATATGAGTCTCGGGTATTGATTTGAACTCCCAGACAGCTATGGGCTTCGGGTAATGATTCAGTGAACTCCCTGAAGCAGTCAGGTGATGATTCTTTGAACTCCCTGCAAGGGCAGGTAATGATTCTTTGAACTCCCTGAGAGATATATGCCTCAGGTAATGAGCACTGTTTAGTAACCCCTGGTAAGATGCAGATGAAATTGAGGTAAGCAAAAAAATAGAAGAAATAGCACTCGCCATCAAAATAGGGGTAGTTACAGAATTAGTCGAGGTACAGGGTCCGACTAATCAAGACCTAATGGAGCCACAGGCACTATTAGACACTACATGAGGTACATGGTCCACATGAGTATTTTCCTTTACATATGTGTGTATTTTTATTTACATTTATTATAGCTTAAAATTGGCATTTGTTTTTTTCTAGGGCATTCTAAAGTTTAAATTTAATGATGTTACAAGATACAGATATTATGTCACAAGGTACAGAATTCCCCAGTCCCTTAGCATTAGTTTGTGAATTGTTTCCACATGAAGTTAAAATCATTACTAAGCATTGTAACAACGAAGAAGAGAAAAAAAATGCACTGTGTAGGCGGGACGGAATGCATTTACGAGCTGGCCTGAGGACAGAAGTTTTATAGCCCCGGATTCTACATAATTGCTGCAATTCATTAAGCATAGAAAGACAGGAAAGTCTTTAATACCACGTTTGCATTATTTTTATATGTTAATGGGAGCTTAAGATGGGCACCGGATTAGAATCTCTGAGGTGAATCAGAATCGCTCCCCTCCCCCTTTATGAGAAGAAGGAATTAGGATGTTGCTCATAGTAGCTAGTTTTGTTTGAAGACTATAGTTTCTCAGCCCCTGTCTCTTATTTCAGGAAAGAATCTATATGGTGGGATGAGGTGAAATATGCAGTTAGTTTCTGGGTGCCTTTCTCTTTGAACGGAGCAGATGTTTGAAATTGATTTTATACTGAGTTCTGAGATGAGATAAAATTCCTTTTTACTTTTTCTACTTTCTGCCTTTTTGATTTTCTTTCTGTCTTGTTTTTCCTTGTTTCAGAATTAAAAAGAATTCCTAGGGAAGTTAATGGTAGATTTAAGGGACCTTATAGCATTAAGATAAAATTTTGATTTGATTTCAGAGACCGTTAACTGTCTTTTCCAGAGAAGGGTGGCAAATATTACCAACGGAACTGTTTGGGGAACATCAGAGCTCCTCTATTAGGGATATTGACAATTTGATTGCTGAAGGAGCAATTACTAGTGTTACAGTTTAGAACTTGAAAGGACACTGGCAGTTAAGGGGTTAGTAGTAGAATCTTAGCAGAGAGAGAGAAGGGGGGGGAGCTAGTGGAGGAATGCAGAGAAAAAAAAGTGTTTCTCAGGAGAAGAGACGAACGAACGGAGGAGAAGAAAAAAAAACTCCATTCGATGAATTGATCCTTTAGTTTAGAAACAGATTGGTGAGGAATTAAAAGATGTTAATAATAATAATAATAATAATAGCCTTAATTTAGCAAGAATGTTTAATTTCGTTTACAGTGAATAAAAATCTTTATCTTGTCAGTATGAGCATTCCTTGGCATGATATCTGTTATGCTCAGGCTTGTGGATCCTTGGCCGACGAGAGGATGGTATACCTTTCGGAGGGTCCATAGGCTCTCTCGTCGGGTGGCGAGGCAGAACAGGAGGCAGGACCAGCTGACCCTTGGCACTGGAGACTGAGGCGAACACGGAGACGATGAAGAGATGAGATAAGGCACTGTGTCTTTACCACTGGTGGTCTGCGGTCCCCCCGGGAGGAGCCCGTAGGGACCCGACCGCTGGGACTTAGGTGGACCTAGGGAGGTCAGGGCAACGGTGCAAAGGCCAATTGGAGCTTCGCCCTGGAAACCCGCGGTCCCCCCAGGAGGAGCCCGTAGGGACCCGGGCCGCTGGGACTTAGGTGGGCCCTTGGAGACAGAGTCTTGAAGGAGTCCTAGGTCAAATGCCAGAGGGTCGTCGCTCACCGGTCCGAAGTCGTGCACCAGCGAATCACCACTTGCCAATCCGAAGTCAGGAACCAGAGAATCACAGTAAGCCAATCTGAAGTCAGGAACCAGAAACACCAAGATGGAACAGGATCCAAAGCTCAAGGACTCACCGAAGCAAGCAGACTGGACAGCGCTGGAGGACGTTGCCAAGTCACTGGATGAGCAGAGGAAGCTGCCTTTTATACTTCCTCTGCCCTGGCTGATAGAGAACAGGTGAGGACATTTAAAGGGATGGGTCCCTTTAATTCTGTGAAGGGGGCGTGGCCTCATGCTTAAGCATGGCGGTGGCCATTTTGGATTTCCCCTGCGGAGGGGAGACGCCGCTGGGGGGAAGCAGGGTGGCTTCCCCTGCAACGGGCAGCACCGGAGGCCGTGCGGGCGCGATGGCCTGAGTCGGAGCCCTCCCCCGGAGCTCCCACGGCGCCGCGAATCAGGTAGGGGGCCGCGGTTGTGGGGCGCCACGGCCGCGGAGCACAACAATATCACTGGTGGGAGTTGGTTTCAGCAGTAAGGCTCTGGTTATTTCAAAGCATTCAAAGATTTGGTCATCACACCCGTACACCTAAAGCAACCCCTAATCCCTTTTCTTGCAAATCCAAATTGATTTTATCAAATTGCCTTTATGTCAAAAAAACTACAAAGATGCATGCAGTGAATCAAGATAGCAAATCCAAACACTTTCCACACACTTTTTAATCTGATTCTTGAGCTCAAATATGTGTTAATTGTTGTTTGTCTTTGTGTTATTTGTGTAAATATATGTTCCTATGTAATGTCTGAACACTTAAGTTGTTATGATGGAAGCTTCTCACTGAATAATTTGAATTTGTTTTGCTGCTCTTATATTAGAGGCTATGCGTCGATGTCAAAAGAAATACACCATACTGGCAGACGCCACATATCATTGATTTCAGAAATCATCCCATCCTTTCCATCCTTTGCAACAAAAGCCATCAGAAGCCATCTTGCACCCTTCATTATATGAATTGAAATGTTTGCACGTCTTGCCTGATTTTCTCTTTATCAGGCCGATTCAGTAAAGTCCGCGGGAGAGCGGACGAACGCCCACTCTCCTGGCGCGCGCACCGGCCACACCCCGGTGCGCGTGATTCAGTATTCAAATTAGGTGGTGCGGTAGAAACGGGCAAAAGGAGGCACTAGGGACACTAGCGCGTCCATAGCACCTCCTTTTAGCCCGGAGCGGCGGCTGTCAGCGGGTTTGACAGCCGACGCTCAATTTTGCCGGCGTCAGTTCTCAAGCCCGCTGACAGCCACGGGCTCGGAAACCGGACACAGGCAAAATTGAGCATCCGGTTTTCGGCCCGCAGCCGTCAGCCCATTTTAAATTTTTTTTTATTTTTTTTCAACTTTTTTTTACTTTTCTGGACCTCCGACTTAATATTGCCATGATATTAAGTCGGAGGGTGCACAGAACAGCAGTTTTTACTGCTTTTCTGTGCACTTTCCCGGTGCTGGCAGAAACTAGCACCTACCTTTGGGTAGGCGCTAATTTCTGAAAGTAAAATGTGCGGCTTGGCTGCACATTTTACTTACTGTATCCTGCGGGCATACCTAATAGGGCCATCAACATGCATTTGCATGTTGAGGGTGCTATTAGGTGCCGCGGGTTGGACGCGCGTTTTCCTCCCCTTACTGAATAAGGGGTAAGGGAAAACGCGCATCCAAGGGCAGGTTATCAGCCTGTATGTTTGCCTTGTTATATGCCTTACCTAGATGCTGTTTTTCTTGTTTTTATGAGTCAAAGTACCTATTTGCAGATGCCATTATTTAGACAGAATTAATGCAGTTTTTCCAAGTGTTTTGTAGCATTTTCCAGTCCTATAATTTCTAATACGTTTATGCATTTACTTGCTGAGTCATATATATGATTGCTTGATATGTTCTCCTCTATATCTATCTATGGAAGCTATTCTTATCACATACAAGGTTCAAGAGGGATCAAGAGGGATATATAATTCTTTCTCCCTTATTTCTTGTTTTTATTTTTCCTGACTTTCTCCACTTTCCTGTGCAGAGACTCACTCAGGTGGTTTGGAAGCCCTAAAAGGACATCATTTTTGCATTTGTACATAAAGCATAATGAATACTTCCCCACAGGGTGGGCTGTCACTTGTTTAAGTGCAAGTGTTTTATCCTACACACACATTATCTGAATTTGTCTGTAATAATAAATGTTTACTCTAATTATTCCTGATTGAAGAGAGAATTGCAACAGTTGTTAGATTTCCTTAATTCTTAACAAAAACACCCTATTAGCTATTATAGGTGTCATTCCATTAGTTACAGGGATTCCTTTTTTCCAATTTATGGTACAAAAAATACAGTGCTTACAAGCCATTTTTAGAAGTTATGGTTTATGAATTTGAATATGCTTTTAACAAAACTATTAATGAATTATCACAGCTATATGTAGAACCAAATGATTATTTGTTATTATCCCAAGATGGAGTATTTGCTATTGTAAAATGACAAGGTTGTGTTTCCATTGATGATAATTTTGAATTAGTGATGGATTTGGTCTACTTGGTGGGAGCAACTGGTAAACTGGCTCACATTTCTAGGGGAAATTGGCTGTGGTTTCTTGTGGTTTGCTCTGGTCCTTCTTATGGTTGTGAAAGTAGTGTGAATGTGTTTGCATACCTGTTTATTGTTTTATGGGCCTAAACAACATCTCCTATCACCTTGAATACAGTCAACATTCAGAGGTCAAGTATGACACAGAACCTCTATGCTTCCCTTGAAACAGCTGCTTCCCTGGAAAGGGACCTCCTCAGGATGAGTCATGTTGACAATGACGGGTAAGATCAGAGTACGCCCTCTAACAACTTAAGACAGTCTCATGGCCCTGAGCGTGTGATGATTGTCTACAATTATCAAGAGGGAAATGAAGAATTAGGTGAAATTATTGGTTTAAGAAAATTGCCCCATGTTGACTAGTAACTGATATAAAAAAGCCTGAAGAGAAACAAATGTACTTGTTAGTAAAATGTTATTGCCAGCCCAGAGACAGAACGGCTGGAGGCTGGGAACAGCATGGGAGTGCAGGGTAAATGTGAAATAAGAAAGTTATAACAAACAAGAGAAAGCGCTGCATGAGCAGAATGTGTGACATCTGAGATGTGCATGAAGGGAAAGTTACCAGCTGACGTAAGTGATGAGCGAAGGAAGGAGGGAAAATTATGCGAGCCATGTTTATCAGTGTATAAAAGGGTAATGCAAATTTAAAACAATAAGTAAACGGCATTGCACGAGAAGCAGAATATTTTTGTAATTGGCTACATTTACTTCTTGAAGGGTAACACAATCTTCTCGTTCCCTTCGGTTTCCGCTAGTTGCTATTTGTCATTCACTATTGCTGTTTGCTGTCTTGATTTATTGTATGCATGCATGAAATGAACAAAGCCTGCCAGTTTTTATAAGATCTTTAAACTACTTAATAAATGTTATGTTATGAAACTGAAAGTGTGTTTTGTCACTGGCTATCTCTCAAGAGAGAAACCAAGCAGAGTAAGTTTAGGGTTTTTTTTAAGATCTTTAAACTACTTAATAAATGTTATGTTATGAAACTGAAAGTGTGTTTCGTCACTGGCTATCTCTCAAGAGAGAAACCAAGCAGAGTAAGTTTAGGGTTTTAACATTTTTAACAATCCCGTTCAACAGGGTGCACGGTCGATGTTCAGGCTAGAAGTCCGGGGTGCCAGAGAAGGCCAGAATAAAGTCTCTGAATGTATGGCAAGGATCAAGACCAGATTCAAAGTAGCGTATTCCGCCAAAGCAAGGGTCAATACCAGTGGTCAGTCCATGGATAGTCAGCCAAAGCAGGGGTCAGGTTCCAGGTGGTGGTCAGACGTGGTCAGTGGACAGGCAGAGGTCAGATCCAGGCAATGTGCAAATGTGGTCAAGTATCAGACAGCGGTCAAGGCAGGCGGTGGTTGGACAAGGTCGATGAACAGGCAGGGGTCAATACAGGCAGTGATTAGATTCCGGAAAGAAGGCAGAACTGGTCAGCGGACAGACAAGTCGAGGGACAACTAATCCAAGGAAGGGAGAAGTTGTTAAGGCAACTTCTGAGTGCCAGGAGCCACCTTATGTAGTATTCCGGGGCTGATGTCATCAGGAGGGGCCGGCAGTTCTGGCACACCACTGGCCCTTTAAAAGGAGTGGAGGAGTGCACACACGTGCCTAAGGGCCAACCCTGGGAGAATCGGTGACGGCATCTCCACTGCGAGGTGAAGGCCTGCAGCGGGAGGTCCATCCGGAAACGCCCGGAGGCTCTCCGGAACGCCTCCCCCATCCTGCCCCGGAGCAGGGTCAGCTCCGGAACAGCACGGGAAGGTAGGTAAGATGGACCAGTTGTGTGCCCTGTGACCGGCCGTTGCAACAGCTTATGCTAATGATAGAATAACAATTGATTTAAAGGGGAGGGAAAGGGAGAGTGGGTGGGCAAAGAAGATAGATGGCCTGGAAATTAAGATTATATAAAAAGTGGGTTCAATAAGATGGCATCAATGTTGTGTCAAAATATTGGATATAAATATCTGCTGCTATGGTTCAAGGTTATGACTGTGTATAAGAGAAGCTGTTTAAAGGGGAGGGAGGAAGAAGAAGTTAAAGTTGTATAGCAAAATTGCAATCCAAGTGGAATTCTTTTTTAAATATGATGTGTAAAAGAAATAATCATATGCTCTGCTGTTGTGCTGAAATAACTTTCTCAATAAATAGGTTTAAACAAATAGGGGTGAATTTTCAAAAGAGTTACATGCGAAAATGGCATAGCATTTTCACACGTCGTATTTCCCAATAGGGTCACAGACATCCGCCTTTGCAAACAAATGTATGCGCAAAAGTATTTACATAAACAGAGAACCAAGGAACCTTGGGAGGCAAGATCCTAATAGGTCTAGGGCCTGGGGGCTCTGGAAATCGCCTCATACCATCAGCTCAAGAGCAGTTATGAAGACCTCTTGAACGTGGACTAGGTGCTCTACCACCTCCAACAGCTTCCTGAGGTTGCCTTGCAGCCTGCTCACTTCCTCGCCTCTCCTCTGCACTTCCTGGCCCATTGCTACGAGAGATCAAGCCTCCTGGTTTGGAGCAGGTGCTCCAGCCACTGAGATGTCCTCTGCAGCCAAAGGGTACAGTGCCAATTCTGGTGAAAGGTCACCAGTGAGCTGGTTGCCTCCCTTCCCCGCAATAGATGAGCAGATTCAGGACCTGCATCTAGAGGTCCTGGGGCAGAATGGGGAGGAGGCTTTACTGAGAAGAGGAGAGGGATTTCATGTTCTGTTGGCCTTGGCCTCCCATGGTGGGAGGGTGGAGGAGTGGCTGCTGTGCTGCCACAGGATTCAATGATGGTTGTGGTGGTTGAGGCAGACGTTTATTTATTTATTTATTTATTTTTATTTAAAAGTCTTCTATACCGATGTTAGTCAAAACATCACCATGTTTATTTAAAAGTCTTCTATACCGATGTTAGTCGAAACAGCTACATGGGAACATCACCTGTTCCCATGTAGATGGCACTGCTGCTGCTCTGGGGGGCTCAATACGTACAGTATCTGAATATAATCCATTTTGAAATGACTGAAAGGTATAATATAAATCTAAATAAATAAATAAACAAGGCCTTCCTTCTCCTCAGAGCTGGTGTTATCTATGAACAGAGATAAAAGTACTCCTGGGGAATTCTGTGCAAAAAAATTTAAAATTCTGTGCACAAAAACTTAAAATTCTGCAACATTTTGCAAACTTTATATTGGTCAAAATAACACAATTTACATGACAGTCTTTTTTTTTTTTGTATATAATGTTTTTATTGAGAACAATTATAAGTACAAAAGGTTAAACCATTATGACATAGAAACATGAGACTGATGACAGTCTTTAAGTAATTACATTTTAAATTAATACAGAAAAAAGTTATTACTTAAAGATGAGAATTTTAAACATTTGAGCAGAATTTCCCTAGAAATTCACTGAAAGAGTGTCCCTTCCTCTCGCTCTCCCTACTCCCCTGGCCACTTTGCCCTCTCAGGCCCCAACTCCTCTATCTCTCCCCTCCACCTCTAGGCTCAACCCCTTCCACTCTATCGCCAGTCCCAGAGTTTGACCCCATTCTCAGTACTGTCCCTTACACAGGCTCCCTCTGTCCCTCCCTCCCTCTCTCTAGTACACATACACACACCCTCATACAGGCTCCCTCACTCTCTCGCACACACACAAATCCCCTCATAGAGGGCTCTCTCTCTTGCATACACAACCACATAAGCTCCATTTGTCTCTCACACATACATCCTCACACAGGCTACCTATGTCTCTCTCTCACGCACCCCTTCACACAGGCTCTGTCTCACACATACACAATCCCTTCACACAGGCTATCACCCTCACATACATACATAGAAACATAGAAATGACGGCAGAAAAAGGCCAATCGGCCCATCCAGTCTGCCCAGCATGCTCCCACACTTATTTTCCCATACTTATCTGTTTCATCAACCACCAAGTTCAGGGCCCTTGTTGGTAACTGTTTGATTCAAATTTCCTGCCATCCCCTGCCATTGATGTTGAGTAATGTTGGAGTTGCATCAAAGGTGAGCATAAGGCTTAATGGTTAAGGGTAGTAACCGCCGCATCAAGCAAGTTACCCCGATGCTTGGTTACCCAGACTGCACAGATCAATGCCTTGTTGGATGTTCCTCTTGAACTCAACTTTCCACTTCAATTTCATCTACCAACCAGACCAACGAGAACAGCGTACAAAAACACTCTCCGAACAACACACGTCAAAACTTCTCTAAGCAAACGCGCCTTGTCTTCAGCAGGTCCATCAATTTGGAACTCCCTACCTTCTTTACTCCGGACAGAACATTGCCCAATCAACTTCAAAAAGAGACTAAAAACCTGGCTATTCGAACAAGCGTTCCAGTCATGATAATAAGATACATCAACACCTACTCACTAGCAAATAGACTATCTAAAGACCTTCAAACCAAGCTTAAAATATAAAATATTACAATAAGATAATTTTCAGTTTCTCCATCCTCTATTATGTTCTAAGTTATTTTACCCATGTATTCTGTTCCAAGTTTTAATACCCTGTTCTATGTAATTTGCATTCTTCATGCTTGTCTTTTTCAGTTACAATGTAAACCGAGATGATATGCAAATTCTGCATGAATCCCGGTATATAAAAATGTTAAATAAATAAATAAATAAATAAATAGATAAATGTCTGAATGTAAAACCTGTTTTCCACATTTCCTCCTACCATTGAAGCAAAGAGCAGTGCTGTATATGTATTCAAAGTGATGTATCAGGCTTAATTGGTTTAACGTAGTAACCGCCGTAATAAGCAAGCTACCCCCACGCTTTTTTACCCAGATTGAGAAGTTCAGTCCTTGTTGGTTGTTATCTGAATGCAAATCCTCTTTTCCACATTTCCCCCTACCGTAGAAGCAGAGAGTGATTCTGTATATGCATTCAAAGTGATGTATCAGGCTTAATTGGTTTAGGGTAGTAACCGCCGTAATAAGCAAGCTGCCCCCATGCTTCTTTGTTTACCCAGATTGTGAAGTTCAGCCCTTGTTGGTTGTTATCTGAATGCAAATCCTCTTTTCCACATTTCCGCTTGTGTTGAAGCAGAGAGCAATGTTGGAGTTGCGAAGGCTTATTGAGTAAGGGTAGTAATCATCAGGTAGTAGCCTCCATTCCAGTACTCCATCCCTATGGCTCTTCTCTTCATTCCCATCCTCTAGCCTTTATGGATCCACAGTGTTTATCCCATGCCCCTTTGAAATCCTTCACAGTTTTAGTCTTCACCACTTCCTCTGGAAGAGCATTCCAAGCATCCACCACCCACTCTGTAAAGAAATACTTACTGACATTGGTTCTGAGTCTTCCTCCCTGGAGCTTCAAATTGTGACCCCTTGTTCTACTGATTTTTTTCCAACGGAAAAGGTTTGTTGTTGACCATGGATCATTAAAACCTTTCAAGTATCTGAAAGTCTGTATCATATCACCCCTGCTCCTTCTCTCTCCAGGGTGTACATATTTAGATTCTTCAATCTCTTCTCATAAGTCATTTAATGAAGACCATCCACCTTTTTGGTCGCCCTTCTCTGGACTGCCTCCATCCTGTCTCTGTCCCTTTGGAGATACAGTCTCCAGAACTGAACACAGAACTCCAGGTGAGGCCTCACCAAGGCCCTGTACAAGGGGATCATCACTTCCTTTCTCTTACTAGATATTCCTCTCTCTATGCAGCCCAGCATTCTTCTGGCTTTAGCTATCGCCTTGTCACATTGTTTCGCCAACTTCAGATCATTAGACACTATCACCCCAAGGTCTCTCTCCTGCTCCGTGCACATCAGCCCTTCACCCCCCATCAAATACATTTCTTTCAGATTTCCACATCCCATATGCATGACTCTGCACTTCTTGGCATTGAATCTCAGCTGCCATATCTACTTTGACCACTCTTCCTTAAATCCCATCTCATTCTCTGCACTCCTTCCGGCGTGTCCACTCTGTTGCAGATCTTAGTATCATCCGCAAAAAGACAGCCCTTACCTTCTATCCCGTCGCAATGTCACTCACAAAGATATTGAACAGGACCGGTCCCAACACCGATCCTTGCAGCACTCTGCTTGGCACCGCTCTCTCTTCAGAATAAGTTCCATTTACCATCACATATTGTCTTCTGTCTGTCAACCAGTTTGCAATCCAGGCCACCACCTCGGCACTCACTCCTAAGCTTCTCATTTTATTCACAAGCCTCCTGTGTGGGACCATATCAAAAGCTTTGCTGAAATCCAAGTAGATGACATTGAGCGCTCTTCCTCGATCTAATTCCCTAGTCACCCAATCAAAAAAGTAAATCAGATTTGTCTGACAGGACCTTCCCCTGGTGAATCCATGCTGCCTCTGATCCAGCAATTCTTCCAACTGTAGATGATTCACTATTCTTTCTTTCAGCAGTGACTCCATTACTTCTCCTACCACAGAGGTGAGGCCAGCCTCCTCTCTGCTCCCACTCTTGTGAAGCGGGACCACCACCGCTCTTCTCCAATTACTCGGCACCACTCACATTTCTAGGGATCTATTGAACAGGTCACACAGCGGATTCGCCAGCACATCTCTGAGCTCCCTCCCCATACGATCCCTTTTTCATACATACAAGCTCCCAATCTCACACACATACACACTCCTTCACAATCTCCTCATATAGGCTCCTTCTCTCTGAAACCCACACTCAAGCATCCCCCCCCTTTTACCTCCCATGCTCACTCTCACACTCCCCTCTCTCATCCCCCTCTCCCTGCTCTCACCTTCTCCTCCTCCACACCCCCTCTCCTCTCTCACACCCCCTCCCCCTCTTCTCTCTCTCACACACACACACACACACACATTCTCTCTCACCGGGGCCTTCCATCTTCGCCGCAAGTGGAGCACACTCTGTTCGCAGCACAGGGAGGCCTTCCATCTTTGCCTCGAGCGGAGCACACTCCGTTCGCAGCATACGGGGCCTTCCATCTTCACCACAACAGTGCGCCCGGGCCTTCTTCTTTGCTGTGAGCTGAGCTTATGACCGGTGAGTATGTTGTTTTTCAAGGGTGATCACTGGTGAATTGTAGCAAAGTATTCCTATCAGTTGGTTTACTGTAAATAGATGTGAGAAGCTGACCATTTTGCAAAGTGATCATAATATCCAAAAAAGAAATACTATGACAAGATATGAAATTTATTTATTTATTTAGCATTTTTATATACCGATATTCATGTAAAAAATTACACATCACTTCGGTTTACATTAGAACGTGAACTGGCATATAAGAATGCATTACATCACAACAAGGGATACATTAAACTGGGATCAACTGGGTAATAGAAGAATGGGCTCTTCCGGAGAGCCGGAGGATAAAGAACTGAACAAATTGACTGTACCTAAAGGGTACCTAAAGCTGAAAAGAGTCTTATGTCTAGGGAGACCTGAGAATTGAAAGTGTCATGTACACAGGGGACCTGTATACGGAACTAATCTTCTGAAGAGTGGATGTGGAAGGCACGAGTGAAATTAAGGGAAAGCTTGCTTAAATAGCCAGGTCTTGAGTCTTTTTTTGAAGGTAATCGAGCATTGTTCGCGCCGAAGATCTGGTGGGAGAGCATTCCATTGCTGCGGGCCAGTTGTGGAGAGAGCACGTTTCCTTAATGTGCTTTTTGTGAGGGGAGTGACGAGGGTGTCTCTGTAGGCAGATCTTACTGGTCTGGAGGGTAAGTGCGGTCGAAGTGGGATATTAAGGTCCAGTGGAGCAGTATTGTGGATGGCTTTGTGTATGACCATAAGGACTTTGAAATTAATTCTGAACTTGATTGGGAGCCAATGCAAGTTCCGTAGGATGGGTGTGATATGGTCTCTTTTATTGGTCTTAGTCAGAATCCTTGCTGTGGCGTTCTGCAACATCTGTAAGGGTTTGATGGAATTTGCTGGGAGCCCGATCAGAAGCACGTTGCAATAGTCAATTTTTGAGAAGATGATTGCTTGGAGAACTGTGCAGTAATCTTGGAAGTGGAGGAGCAGTCTCATCCGTTTTAGGACTTGTAGTTTAAAGAAGCAGTCCTTCGTGGTGTTGTGGATAAATTCTTTTAGGTTTAGCTGATTATCCATGATGATTCCGAGGTGTCTTACTTGTGTAGATAGAGGGGGTTGCATTGTGGAAAGCAGATTGTTAGCAGTAACATGATTGGCATCCTGAGAGATGAGAAGGATTTCCGTCTTATTAGTGTTAAGGATGAGGTTGTGGCTTGAGAGCAGGTGGTTGATTGATTTAAGGCAATTGTTCCAGAAGCATAGGGTTTTGTGAAGGGAGTCTGTAATCGGAATAAGAATTTGCACATCATCTGCATATATGTAGTGAGTTAGCTTTAGGTTGGAAAGGAGCTGGCATAGCAGAAGAAGGTAGATGTTGAAAAGGGTAGGGGATAAGGAGGAGCCTTGTGGAACTCCCAGGGATGAGCTGACCGGTTGAGATTCTTTATTGTTGATTTTTACCTTGTAGAATCTGTTTGTGAGGAAAGACTTGAACCAATTCAGTGCCGTGCCTTTGATGCTGATGTCGGATAGCCGCTCTAGGAGGATAGAGTGGTTCACAGTGTCAAAAGCAGCTGATAAGTCAAGGAGAATGATCAGACAAGGTTGTTTCTTGTCGAGATTGAGAAGGATGGTGTCTGTTAGAGAGATTAGGAAGGCTTCTGTATTAAGAGATTTATGGAAGCCGTACTGAGAAGGGGCTAGGATGTTATTTTCATCTAGGTATTCCGACAGTTGCTTGTAACTATTTTTTCTAGGATTTTGGAGATGAACGGGAGGTTCGCTATAGGGTGAAAATTGGCTGGGTCGTCAGGAGATAAGTTTGGTTTTTTTAATAGTGGTTTTAGGATGGCCAGTTTCAGGGGGTCTGGAACCCGGCCATGAGTTAATGAGCAGTTGATAATTTCAGCAATTGGCTTGGCGATAGTTTTAGGGATGGAGATGAGAAGGTTTGAAGGAAGCGCATTGGAGGGGTGGGATGATGGTTTGAGCTTTTTTAATACGTTTTCTATTTCTAAGGAGGAGGTAGGCTCGAAGGATTCCAGGCTTGTGGTCTGTTGTCGGGCCGTATTGTAGGGGGGGGGAGGAGGAAGCCCCTTGTTGGCTCTTAGAGGTGCTATCAGATTGGAGATGATCAAGTGGCCAACAAAGCTCTGAGGCTTTGTTGGCCGCTTGATCATCAGGAATAGTTGCGTGAGATGGTTTGGTGAGGGTTGAGACGTAAGAGAATAAAGCTTTTGCATCGAAGCTGAAGTGGTGGATTTTCTGTGAGAAGAAGTCTTTTTTTGATTGGAGAATGGAGATCCTGTATCGGTGCATGAGAGTGAAGTGTAAATTAGTGAAGTGTAAATTAGTATAAGTAAATGAGTGAAGTGTAAATTAGAATCAAAACAGAGGTAAAGTTGTACAATGGAGCCTGTCCAGATGAAAAATATATCATCTATAAATCGAAGCCAGATTGGGACGAATTGTTGAAAAAGGGGGGATGCATACACATGTTGAGACTCAACGTGGGATATGTACAAACAAGCAATGACTGGTGCCATGGTCACCCCCATTGCGGTACCTTTGATTTGTTGATAAATAACATTTTGAAAAATGAAGAAATTCTTTGTCAGAGCTATACTGGCTAGTTGAAGAATGAACTCAGTAGGGATGTGAGCCAGATGAGGGTGTGAATTGAGATTTGATTGTATAATGAGATGGCCTGGTCTTGAGGGACATTTGTATATAAGGATTCAATGCCAAGAGTGACCATGTAAAAATTAGAATGCGGAGGAATGCCTGACTGTAAACGTGTGATGAAATGTGCCAAGTCACAAACATAAGATTCAGATGCAGTGGCAAAAGGTTGTAAAAATGTATCTGTGATTATTGATAAAGACTCCATCATAGACTCTATACCAGAAACTATTGGACATGCAGGCGGGTTAGTTAAGCTTTTATGTATTTTAGGCAGAACATAAAAAGTTGGGGTGATAGGTTGTTGAACTGATAAAAAGTGAGCTTCACGAGAAGTGAGAAATTGAGCATCGATACCTCCCAGGGGTCAGAATCCAAAGGTATATAGAATTTTGTATCTGATAACTGGTGCAGTATTTCCATAACATAATCAGAATGGTTAAGAATCACGGTACCCTTACCTTTTTCTGCAGGTTTAATAACGATAGATGGGTCATAAGAAAGATCTTTTAAAGCGGACCATTCCTGCTTAGAAAAATGTTTAGACTTGTGGTAAGGAAAAGATGAGAGGGTGGAAACATCATGTAGAAGCAGCATCTCAAAGGCATTAATCAAAGGATCTGGGGGCCCGGAAGTATCCATATTGAAACCGGTGTCACAACACATGTGTCAGGCGGAGAAAGATTTGAACAGAAGTTTTTTATTTTTAATACACAAAAACAATGTTACAAAAATATATGGATGGAGAAAAAGTAAATTTTTACAGAAGGGACAAAAGATAGTCCATGCTGTAAAACATTGATTTCAATGGCTGTCAAAATGTGTGAAGTTAAATTAAAGACCAGTGAATCATGTGATGGTGAAAAATGTGTAACAAGGCGACTAGAACTTATTGCCAGAGATTGTTGTAGTGATATGACCGAGTGACATGCTATGGGGGTGCCTGCTGACGAATACCACATGGTTTTGAGAGCATTTGTTGAGACTGAGGCTGGCCGGAGTTCTGATCAGACATTGTACAGGTCCACTGAAAATTGGATTGTCAGGTTCAAAACCAAGTAGTTGGCAATCCTAATTGGAATCACTGACCATTCTTGATCTCCTGTGCCTTAAGATGGCTGACTTGAAAGAAAAGCACCACTTGGCATGGGCTAGACCTGTAAAAGTTTGAGGTCATCAAAGTCTTCCTGATAACTTTTGTAGGGAATTTATTCCCTTCCTCTGAGCCCCTTAAAGTTCGGGAATACTTCAACCAGGTGGAAGCCTGTTTACATAATTGCCCTAAGAGACTAACACTTGTATAAAGCTGCTTTAACCATGGAATGAGAGTGAAAAACAGCAGAGACAAGGCAGGGAAAGAGTGAAGAGAGGTGAAGAGAGGTGACAGGGCATAGAGATTATGGAGAAAGCTTGAGAGACCACAGTGACAGCACAGGCAGAAAATGCAGGGATAATGTTTTAGATTTTTTGCGCCAGAGGTGGACCCTTGGGCCGAGGTGGGGTTGACGCAACCTGTAGGTAGGGACCTACGGGTCCCCACCATCAGCAGGCGGAGTGGGCTGATGAACAGAGGCCAGCTGGAGCTTCACCAATACCAGCCCTCATTCCCCACAGGTTAAGCCTTTGGGTGCCGGGGCCAGCTGGACTTAGGTGGGCCTCTCTATGTAGTCGATGAGGAGATCGAATGCAGCCCAGAGACAGCAGAAGAGAGATGGTACAGTCTTACACCAGACAAGGTAATGTCCCGGAGTCTCGGGCGCCAAAGGAACCAAGGCAGACAGGGGGCGTCCGAGCAAGAGCAGGCCGAAGCCTGAATTGACCAAGTCCAGGAAGTAAGCTGAAGAAGCATCAAGGGACAGGCGTGAGTCAGGGCTGGCGGCAATCTGAAAGCAGTCGCAAGCAAGGCTGAGGTCTGATCACGGAGATAGTCAAGCGAGGTCAAACAATGCTGAGGTCTGGATCTGGAGAGAGGCAACAGGGTTGTCAGGCAATGCAGAGGTCTGGGTCTGGAGAGAGGCAAAGGCGTAGTCAGGCAATGCAGAGGTCTGGGTCTGGAGAGAGGCAACGGCATAGTCGGGTAATGCAGAGGTCCAAGTCTGGAGAGAGGAAATAACGTGGTCAGGCGAAGCAGAGGTCTGGGCTTGGAGAGAGTCAGCGTGGTCAGGCGAAGCAGAGGTCTAGGCTTGGAGAGAGTCAATGGCATGGTCAGGCGAAACAGAGGTCCAGGGTCCGTGTAGGCAATCCAAGGTAAGGTGCGAAGCAGGAATAAGGAGACAGGAACCAGGATCAAACGAGGAACAGGAACACAGGAGTGAGATGAATCTCTGAGGAGGCAATGAGTACTCAACCAGCGAGGAGACCAGTTGCAAAAGCAAAGCTAGGGCGCGGAGCTTGCACTTAAATACTAAAGCTCCACTGATGTCATCTTCTGGGGCTGCAGCTTGGTTCCCGCCGCGGGCCTTACATAAGCACTTAATTGTTATCACAGCACACATTTTTTGCTTATTGATACTGTCTACTGGTGTGATTTCTGTGCATTGGTCCACTTTATATTTTTGGTATTTACTGATCAGTACTAATAAAGACCCTCCCCCAAGGGAGGGAGGGGGGTTGAGCATGCTACCATTTAAGTGAACTGTAGCAGAGAAAAAAAAAGAGAACAATGCAGCTATGCAACTTGAGCTGCCAGCCCAGGAAACCCAAAATACCCCTTACTGTGAAGGTGCTTAACTGACCATTGAATAGATGACATCAAATATGAAACAGAGGACTCGGCACAAATTCAATGCCCATAAATTTTCAAATGATTTTTATTCCCAACAAATTTTTTATGTTTTCAATAAGAACCCACATGTGCTACAAACTACATATATTAAAACCCATCAATGACGCATTAACATACTATCACCATTCATACCATTCATACATATAAAATCACCCCAATACCTATAGAACATCACATAAACACTATAAATATATACCTATACCATCCAATGTTAATATGCCCAACCCAGCACAATTATCCCAAAATTGATACACATACAACATACAAAAATTTATATATTGGCTGAACGCCTACATACAAGATATCTCAAATTTACAATCATGTATTATATATATGCTGGACATATATGTTCATTGTTATACACACAAGATATGTATTCTCTTGGTTGTACACCTTGGTTGTTATACACCCAACAGGCTACCTGTTTCACCCAAATGGATAGGGCTTCCTCAGGGGACAAGATGTATAATTTAAAAATACTACCACGCCATCATCTTCTCATTCCCAAATCTCCTCAGTGTGTGTACTCATCGCATTGATGGCAGCGATTTATAAAATGTATCAATTGCACATGATCCCGGTCTCTATATCCTAAAAAAATATATAAACAAATCCGACTATGAATAATTAAATTCTTTATCAACGGGTGAATGCACCCTGTACACCACCACCATTTATATAGTACCAACCACATCATCGATTAAATGTTGCTCATAACCAAAAGCTCTTAATAAATTCAGCGTGATTCAACAGTCCAAAGACAATCCTTCAAGTTACTTCCAATGGACAAACAGTCTCAACTGCATCAACCCCCGATAACTCTTTCTTCAAGCTTCATAGATTGTTCACCTACATAATAAGAAATATCTATAAGAAATAACTACCAATGAAAAGTTTAAAGAGAAGGCACAAAAAATGCGCTGTTCAAAAATCCCTACAGCGTAATATAATACATGTACATACACATCCATCATTAGAAATACAATCTCAACACGTACACAGTTAAATAGACTGTCTTACCATGGTTTGTAAATGCTGCATTGTCAAAGCTCATAGGTATTTATTATTACTTCCTCCGGTACCGATGTTGACCTGTATTGCTAGACCGCACGCCGACTCCTACGTAGAATACCTGCCATGCACGTTTATCCTTACACATTTAAACTATCCCAAAACCAATGGGATGATCAGCGTAACAACGTTACGCTGCACTGACGTGCTTAGCTCGTGACTATATTACGCTACACTGGCGTGCTAAGCCTACCTTGCCTAATACCTTTAAACCATCCAAAACTCAAACTAATCCTCAACGTGCTTACGCACGATCTCTCTGACATACTGCATTCACCTTCCCTACCATGATTCTCACCATGCCTACTCACAAACCTTCTAACGTACTGCTTTCACCTTCCTTATTATTATTGCAGTTTAAACCTATGCAAATTGTAAACGTAATTGCACAAATTCATGCTAAACCAATCTATCTAACAAGCACTTAAGGTTTATATACTAGCAAAAACGCCATTCTTAATAAATGCAGTCATGATTTAATGGTGTTATTAGTATCCTCAATTAAAGGTCAATTAGAAATATTAGGTAAGGAGATTGAAACTGAATCTCTTAAACTACAAAGTAATTTTTCATTAGAAGCGTATGATTTACAGCTTGCAGAACATCAGAAGCAACTCGATTCTTACCGGCAGGAAATTAAGAAGACCAAGTTAGAAAAATTACAACGAGATGAGAAAGATTATACCAGTGGGTATGTCTACCCCTGGATGCAGACAAAAAGAGTAAGTAGATATAGAAAAAAAGCAGATTTTTCTTCCTCCTCTGGAGATTCGTCTGAAGAAGAGAGATATCCTTATGATAGGAACACAGGTAGTCAACATTCCTCTAACAAGGACAATGCTAGGCAAGTGCGCTTTAATGATTCTGATGCTCCACCTGTGGTAAGTCATTCAAATAAAAATGAGACAACTGTTAGAGGTAGAGGGATTAGAGGTGAATCTAATTACAAGACCCGTAAAATGTATGGGCATAGAGAGCCTTATAATTTTCGCCGCTGATGCATCCCTCAGGTCCCGCGCAAATATAGATGTACAAAATGTAGTAAATTTATCATCTAAGTCTTTTGATGATGCTACTATACAATTACTCAGTAAGGGATTATCGTTCGTCCCAGTTACCAGACATAATAGGTTTTCCACTCAAGTCGACCTCCATAGATTTTTTAGACGTCTGAGATTGCGAGATTTTTTTGGACCTCAGACTTCGGGGTATAGTAGGGATAAATTGTATAAACCATCCAATTGGATGCCTCAGGAACCCCCAAACCCACTTATTGTGGCTTTCGAGTCTCTAGTGACCAGAGATGTTCAGGACATTGAGACTCATAAAGAATGGATTAATTACAATCTAACCATGAAGGAGATGGATATTATTAAATTACTTAGGGAGGATCCTAGCATTACTATAATGAGTGCTGATAAAGGAGGAGCTTTAGTTATCCAAGATGTTTATGATTATGAGACTGAGGCCTGGAGGCAGTTACATGACACTACATTTTATGAACCCATTCATGAGGACCCTGGGTGTGATATTATGAATTGCATCAATGAAATTGTGTGCCAAACTAGAAAATTGGGATTTATTTCAAAAAAAGAGGTTAAGTTTCTAACTATAGATACGTTTTCTACCCCTTACATATATTTTGTACCGAAGATCCACAAATCCTTGCATAGACCTCCGGGTAGGCCTATAGTTTCTGGCAAAGGATCCGTGTTTGAGAATGCGGCTAAATTTATAGATGATATTTTACAACCTTTGGTGGTACAGATTATGTCATATGTTAAGGATACGACATCATTTATTAAAGATGTTGAACAATTTGGTGAGGTTCCGTTTCACAGCAAATTAGTGACAGCAGACATTACGTCCCTGTACACTAATATCCCGCAACAGGCTGCTATTTCTATAGTTGAGCATTCTTTAGATAAACTTAGTATGGGAATTCATAAGAAAGACATGATTATGCAATTGGCGCATATTGTAATATCACGATTTTATTTCCAGTTCCAGAGCCACATGTTTAAACAAATTAAGGGCATTCCAATGGGCTCTCCCCTTGCGCCGTCTATTGCTTGCTTATATGTAAGCAAATATGAAGAGATTCATTTATATACTTCCGAGTATTTCTGCAAGATTGTACTTTATAGGAGATACATTGATGACCTATTTTTTATTTGGACAGCTGACGAACAGTTATTAGCTCAATTTATCCTATATATGAATGGATGTGATTTGAACTTGCAATTTACTGTGCAGTCAAGTTACCATCAATTACCATATTTGGATACTATGGTTACAATTCACAATAACAGGCTGAGTACTTCTATATACATTAAACCCACAGATAGAAACACCACTCTCCACTTTAACAGTTTTCATCCTAAGAATTTAAGGGAGAGTATCCCGATTAGTCAATTCCTCCGCTATAGACGCATTTGTTCTACTAAAAATGATTATAAGACCTGTGCAGAAGGACTTATTGAAAAATTTAAAGAGAGAGGTTATCCTCTTAAGACTATCAAGCGTGCGTATAAACGGGCGTTATACGCCGATCGAGACAATTTGTTCTCTTCTAGCTTTAATGATGATATTAGACGACCGATCTGCACACTTCCATTTTCAACTAAGACACATCGCATAAAACAGTGCATTTTGAAACATTGGCAAATATTGCAGGCTTTGCCAGGTTTCGAGGAACCACCTATCTTTTCTATGCGTAGAGGATCTAATATAAGGGCTTTGTTATCTAAGTCAGGTAATATTGAGAACCATGAAGAGGGTGGACAGAGTAAATGTGGTGGCTGCTCTGTGTGTAGTAATGTTTTGGAAATTAGTGAATATCAATTACCTCATTTGCCTTACCCATTTATTTTGAAAGGTAAATTTTCATGTGTTTGCAGTATGGTGATTTATGCGATTTTATGCCCTTGTAAATTACTGTATATTGGACATACTAGAAGACCAATTAAATATAGGATTATTGAACACAAAAGCAGAATACGTACGGGCAAAATAGGGGCCCCATTGGTAGCCCATTGGCAAGCTTTTAATCATGACATTGAAGCGTTAAGATTTTTCGTTGTACAGCAGTGCTTCATACGCCAACAAGGCGATATCAGTAACATTTTGCGAAAAGTGGAACAGCGATACATTTTTAGTTGGAATACTGTTCATCCGTGTGGATTAAATGATGCCATTGAATGGGAAGCCTTCTATGGCACTTGACAGTACGGGACTTTTTTGCTAGTATATAAACCTTAAGTGCTTGTTAGATAGATTGGTTTAGCATGAATTTGTGCAATTACGTTTACAATTTGCATAGGTTTAAACTGCAGTAATAATAAGGAAGGTGAAAGCAGTACGTTAGAAGGTTTGTGAGTAGGCATGGTGAGAATCATGGTAGGGAAGGTGAATGCAGTATGTCAGAGAGATCGTGCGTAAGCACGTTGAGGATTAGTTTGAGTTTTGGATGGTTTAAAGGTATTAGGCAAGGTAGGCTTAGCACGCCAGTGTAGCGTAATATAGTCACGAGCTAAGCACGTCAGTGCAGCATAACGTTGTTACGCTGATCATCCCATTGGTTTTGGGATAGTTTAAATGTGTAAGGATAAACGTGCATGGCAGGTATTCTACGTAGGAGTCGGCGTGCGGTCTAGCAATACAGGTCAACATCGGTACCGGAGGAAGTAATAATAAATACCTATGAGCTTTGACAACACAGCATTTACAAACCATGGTAAGACAGTCTATTTAACTGTGTACGTGTTGAGATTGTATTTCTAATGATGGATGTGTATGTACATGTATTATATTACGCTGTAGGGATTTTTGAACAGCGCATTTTTTGTGCCTTCTCTTTAAACTTTTCATTGGTAGTTATTTCTTATAGATATTTCTTATTATGTAGGTGAACAATCTATGAAGCTTGAAGAAAGAGTTATCGGGGGTTGATGCAGTTGAGACTGTTTGTCCATTGGAAGTAACTTGAAGGATTGTTTGTGGACTGTTGAATCACGCTGAATTTATTAAGAGCTTTTGGTTATGAGCAACATTTAATCGATGATGTGGTTGGTACTATATAAATGGTGGTGGTGTACAGGGTGCATTCACCCGTTGATAAAGAATTTAATTATTCATAGTCGGATTTGTTTATATATTTTTTTAGGATATAGAGGCCGGGATCATGTGCAATTGATACATTTTATAAATCGCTGCCATCAATGCGATGAGTACACACACTGAGGAGATTTGGGAATGAGAAGATGATGGTGTGGTAGTATTTTTAAATTATACATCTTGTCCCCTGAGGAAGCCCTATCCATTTGGGTGAAACAGGTAGCCTGTTGGGTGTATAACAACCAAGGTGTACAACCAAGAGAATACATATCTTGTGTGTATAACAATGAACATATATGTCCAGCATATATATAATACATGATTGTAAATTTGAGATATCTTGTATGTAGGCGTTCAGCCAATATATAAATTTTTGTATGTTGTATGTGTATCAATTTTGGGATAATTGTGCTGGGTTGGGCATATTAACATTGGATGGTATAGGTATATATTTATAGTGTTTATGTGATGTTCTATAGGTATTGGGGTGATTTTATATGTATGAATGGTGATAGTATGTTAATGCGTCGTTGATGGGTTTTAATATATGTAGTTTGTAGCACATGTGGGTTCTTATTGAAAACATAAAAAATTTGTTGGGAATAAAAATCATTTGAAAATTTATGGGCATTGAATTTGTGCCGAGTCCTCTGTTTCATATTTGATATCTATTCTTCGCAACAGAGTAGTGCGTACTGATTATTATTACATTGAATAGATGAGGCAGAGATTCAGGTAGGGGATTTGCATGTCACAACCCCCTGGACTATTGTTGGTAATTTTGCAATGAAATATCACTTTAAATCCAAGGATAACAACTCCTAAATTACAGAACTACGACTGGGCAAGGGATTTATGAGAGAAATGTACAGAAAAACAGTCCTAGGAAGCAGATTCTCACCCTGAACAAGGGTAGTGCAGTGTTGCTAGATGCCAAACATTTTTGTAGCCCAATCAATCACAAAATCTAGCCCAAAAGTAGCTCAAAACTAAAAAATTGCAAAAAAAATGTGAAATTATGCAAGATTCTATACAAAGTCCTGCATTGCATGCAAATATATTGACAAAAATACCTATGGATATAAAAAAGTTTAAAAACAAGTCTAGAAAAGCCTAGAAATCTAGGTTGCTGGAGAGAAGATAGTGGATTCCTGTGCCGACACTAGTTCCTTTCTCTCCGCTGGAGTTTTCTCTTTTGCTCTTAAAAATCAAGAGGGGGTGGGAAATGCAGAAATCAGCATACATCTGAAAATGATGGTACCTAATTAAAGTGTACAGGAGGTATATTGTATGTTGTTAAGCAGAAAAAAAGTAAGCAAACACGTCATAGGCAATACCTTTTTAATGGACTAAATACATCTGTGACTAGCTTTAAGTTAATTTGAAGATGTCATCTTATACACAAAGCAGTTTCTCCATACTTCCAATAATCAAGCTGTAACTGCACTAAAACTTTTTTTTTTTGCTTCAAATCTCCAGTACCATTATTATTCTGTCTTTCAAATGCATGGGCATGACTACTCTGGTAGTCAGACTTTTGGGTACCCAGTTCCCAGACAAGAAAAAAAAAGCCAGACAGGATAGAAGGGTGTGCATACAATCTCTTCCCATGGTCCTGCCTAGGTCTTAGTCTTTTGGCTGAGAGAAAGTGACTCATCCAGGCTGGGTAGCAGTAATGACTGAATGATCAGTTGTGAGCCTAGTGGAGCTGTAAACCCAAGCTAGGGAAAACCCTACCAAGGGAGGTGACCCTGAGTCCCCCTTGAGCAAGGGAACCCAAGCACCAGATCTGGAGATTGTGTGGTCCTCTGGCTGAGCAATGGGTCCACAGCAGTAGATCGAGCTGTCCTGAGGAGGAAGAGGACCCCAGCGGCAGGCCAAGAGGTGCAATTAGGTCTCCTAGGAAGGTATGGACCACAGCGGCAGTCCAGAAGGCGGAGTTGGGTCCCCCAGAAGGGTATGGACCCCAGCGATAGACTGGGAGGCAGAATCAGGTACCCCAGGAAGGTGTGGGCCCCAGTGACAGATTGGGAGGCAGAGCAGGGTCCCCCAGGAGGGTCTGGACTGGACACCAGCGACAGACCAGGAGGCAGAGTCGGGTTCCCCAGGAAGGCATGGATCCCAGTGTATTGGCACGTCCCTTCAACTGTTGGACCTCTCAGTGGAGCAGAAAGAAACAACAGACCCCCCAGGCCAACACTGCCCACCAGCTCAGTTGCATCTTTTCATGTGGGTGAGACTTGGGATAAAAGGTGGAGTATAATAATACTTGATTAAGTGGGAACGCAAGAGGTCCCTTCTGTTCTATATGGTGGTACATTGTGGGGGCCAACAACCCCAAATTGCCAAATATTATATGTTCTTGCTATCTTGTAGAAATGTATATAGTTGTGTGGCCTGAGACTACTAACTGCAAGTAGATAACTGTGCTGTTTGACATCCTATTACCAATGTACATAGTCATGTAAAAATGTATATACTTGTATAGACTAATAAACCTGTATATATTTGTACATACTGCCAGCCTTGTTCACAGTCCCATTTGTTTCCTGGTGTGAAGGGAGGGAAATCCCACCCACTAACACTTCTTCCCCAAGTGGATACCCCAGGCACTAAGAACATGAGGACCGACGGGGTCTGCCCTGGGGGGCCTCCCGCCAGGGTGGTCCCAGACCTAGGAATGCCCCGAGATGTAAGCGATCAAGGGGGCGTTACACTAAACATCCAGTTCCCAAAGCAGGTAGCTCCTTTTGCCACTTATTGTATACAGACAAGGAAGACAGAATCGGCAGCTTGTCAACATGAAATGAGCTATGGCTCCAATCCCTCTCCCCATGCTGTAAATGGCAGCTGTGAGGAGTCGGGGTGACACCTCATTGAGTGTATATAACTACTGCCCAGTGGCTCTTCCCCATCTCTTTTCTCTGCTGTGACTGGAAGCCTTGGGAAAAGGGGTTGCAGTTGGTGCCACAGTTCAGTCTTCCCTTCCTCACTGGCAATAGCTCCCAGATGCTACGGCAGTTTTTCTGGTCGTCTTAAGAATGTTAAAAAGGACTGAAAGAGGCACAGAAGAGGGAAATCAGAAGGGAGGGGAGTGAAAAACAGGAGGGTATAGGGAATGGAGGAGGGAGGGGAGGGCAGAAGGAGCCACAAGCTGCATGAGGGTGGCTCAGGGAATGAAGGAAGAGGGAGAGAAAAACAGAGGGCACAGGGGCTGTAAGAAAGAGAGAGAGCTCGGCTCAAGGGAAAGATAGAGGTGTGACATAGATGGGAAAAAGATGATGGAGGGACAGAGGGAGCCCAGGGGGATGGAGGAAGGAGAGAGACAGAGAGGGCAAAAAGGCTAGAAGAGAAAGAGAGACAGAAAAAGGCACAGGAGAAAGGAGGGAAAGAGACTGGAGGACACAAGAAACAGAGGGGAGAGAAACAGAAGGGGACAGAGAAGAAGGAAGGCGGGGGGCTCAAGTAACATAGGGAAAGGACAGCGACAGTTCAGGGGGAGGGAAGTGCAAAAATATGAAATGTGGCAGAGAGGAAGGGGAAAGATGGGAGCACCCCTCCCTTCCACTCTCAGCCTTGGTCCTCAAGTGTCCAGTCATGGTCTGTGGAAAAGTCTGCAACCTTAATTTCAATGCTTCACTGCCCTCTCACTTGTACCAGACTGCTGCTTGGGCTGCATTGCCTTGCCTCTCATACAGTCTGGTTTTACTAGGGGAGACCCAAATAGGGCTAGGCCAATCCTCCCCAGGTCAGTGCCCACAACAGGTCGCTGTTTGGCCCGACGCTAGGGGCAGAAACAAAAATGTCGAGTTTCGGGGCCAAATCTCTAACGCCAACCCGTGGCTCCCCAGAAATTCGTAGACAGTCTGCCTATCATCTGTACACAAATACGCAGCACTCTGTCCTGCTTCTTTTTTCCTTAAATCATTGCAGTCTCAGACAAACCAGGCGGGATCAAGCAGACCGGGAAAGTATACCAACCAATCAAATGGGAATACTCAGTGACCAATCGGCAGCCTCCCAGGATGCCCAATCAGGAAATGGCTTTTTGCCATCTTGCAACCAGGAAGAAGTGCGCGTCAGGAGACGGCGATGTGTTTGTTGGTGGATTCTCTCGATTGCCGCTGTGGTTTAGTGAGCGAAGAAGCTTTTGCCTTTCTGTTCAGTCCGTAATCGGGCGGCAGCGCACCTTGGGGAATGAAGGCAGCGTTTTCTTATCTAGTCGCCTCCTTTTAGTTCTTGCTCTGAGCATGGCTAGCAGGGACCTGGGCAGCGTAGATCATGGCGACTATTCTGAGGCTCGGCTGAGACAGAATGAAGAATTAAACACCAAGGTGAGCCAGAAGTATCGTGGCTCTACTGCTGTAATCCTTGTAGGACGAATTGATCGGATTACTAACCTGGAACAGCGGAACATAAATCTTAAATTTAATTAAAGTCTTCTTCAGCCAGGTTTTTGGATCTGTAACTATTTTAACTTGGCAGCAAAAGTCATCATAGGCAGTGATAATCTGTCTTGCTGTCTGTAGTGAGAACTTTTTTCATTACTTAAAAACTTAAAAATATTAAAATCTATATTCATAATATATAGAAAGAGTCATATAATTTACTTAAAATATTACAAATAGTCCACTATTCCGTTAAGAAATTCCTCCTTCAAGCAACCAAATTAAATGTTTCTCACTATAAAATATTATGTAGTACCCTTGAAAGATTCTGCGGCCGATACAGTAAAAGTCACGGGAGAACGGGCTAGCGCAGAGGCCACTCTCCTGGGCGTGCGATTTAGTATTCAAATAAGGGCCCGAGGTAAAAAGAGGCGCTAGGCACACCAGCACGTCCGTAGCGCCTCTTTTTTGACAGGAGCGGCTGCTGTCAGCGAGTTTGATAGCCGACGCTTAATTTTGCCGGTGTTGGTTCTCAAACCTGCTGACAGCCATGGGTTCGGAAACCGGACGCCAGCAAAATTGAACGTCCGGTTTTCAACCCCTGAGCAGCAGGCTGATTTTAATTTTTTTTTTTTTTTAATTTTTAATTATTTTTTACTTTTGGGACCTCCGACTTAATATCGCCATGATATTAAGTTGGAGGGTGTAGAGAAAAGCAGTTTTTACTGCTTTTCTGTACACTTTCCCGGTGCCGGCAGAAATTAACGCCTACCTTTGGGTAGGCGCTAATTTCTGAAAGTAAAATGTGTAGCATGGCTGCACATTTTACTTACTGAATCGGGCGGGAATAACTAATAGGGCCATCAACATGCATTTGCATGTTGCGGGCGCTATTAGTTTTGGGGGGGGGGGGGGGGGTGTTGGCCACACGTTTTCAACGCGCTATTACCCCTTACTGAATAAGGGGTAAAGCTAGCACATCAAAAACGCGCGTCCAAACGTGGGTTAACACTGTATTGGCCGGAAAGTGCCCAGCCTAGCACACAGATTTATGTGCGTTTTGGATGCGCTAGACTAGCACCCGCTGCAATGAGGAGATTAGTGTGTCTAAAATGTGTCCAAACAACTATGTAGCCAATAGCACTCATCACATCTAAATTCCATGTAGATGAAGCTATTAGCTATTAGCCCTGATGCAGAAAATCGGCAAGCAATGCGACTGTTTAACCAGAGCTGGTGTTAAATCTAGCGGCAAGAGATTTCCAATGTGTAAAAATCCACATTAACCACTGTGAAAAGAAATACCAGGGGATATGCACAATTGGACAGATTAAAAAAAAGACCAGAAATATTTCGTGCTGGGCTTGTAGCAATAAGTCACACTATTACTGAAATGGGGCTAGTTTTCCATCAGAAAAAACATAGAATTAATACAGCTTTCACAAATGGTCTGAAAAACCTGTGTTTGTCATATGGCATGATTTGAAAAATGTAGAAATCAGAGCATTAAAAAGTATGTTTTATTTTAAGTTAGTTTGCTCAGGTTATAACTATATTTATGTTCCATTCTCTTCCTTAGAAAGTCATCTGTAGCTCCGACATAGTTTTGTTTGATCCCCCAGCCCTGTTTCAGTAGTTCTGTCATTGGCACATGGTAAGGAGAAACTATTTAAAAGAGAGCCCATTGTTCATAACATTGCCCACAAACTTGTTTATTTATTTAAGGCTTTTATATACCGATGTTCCTGTACTAGTACATATCACGTCGGTTTACATAGAACCAAAGTTGGAAATTACATCAAACAGGAGGGTACAGATTGATTGTTAAAAGACAGATTGTCTGAGTGACAGGTCTGCCGAGTGAGTGTTAGGGCATTCTGCATTCACATCCAGGCTGGACTTGGTGGTAGAGCAGACTCCTGGGAGGGTTGTGCCTTTTGTAGGCAAGGTTGAATGAATTTCTTCATTCCATTGCAATTGTGGGTGTACAGCCATGTTTCCTGGGCACCTAATTCATTTGAGCACTAGGGATGCACAATTTTCCCCTAGTGCGTCCTTTTTAAGGCAGCAGCTTACTTTACGATTGCATCCAGCGCCCAGGAGAGGTGGCTTTGTGTGTGTTAGGAAAATGGGTGTGCAATACGAGTGCCTGTTTTAACACGTCTTATTGTATTGGCCCCTCTGTGATTAGTGTTATGTAAGCAATAAAATATAAGGACTGGGTGTCTTAAGCATCATAGACATACTTCAGAGGATGCTATTGAGTGTTGCACTTCTAAACTGTTCTCAGCTCAAAAGCATGCAATTTTTTTTATTTGAAAATAAAAAATCAACTCAGTATTTAATTATTTTACTACGTTTGTTCAACTGTTTCACTTAAAATCTCTTTGAAACTAAAGCTAAGTGCCATGTTTTCATGAGTTGTTAAACCTGCTGTGCTGTTGGAACAGTACATTTTTGAATTTTTAGCCTGTCTTTTCAAGTAATTCTGAAGGCAGCTTACAGTATTATTTGTATTTAGGCACGATAAGTTCCTGATTGTTGATGTACTTTGTGCACCAAAGGAGTGCGATGCACAGCCAAACAAATCAAAACACTTATTTCACAAAAGCCTGATATCGAGACTCGCAAGCATAGGTCTCTCAGGCAAAACTCTGGACCGGTTCACCTCCTTCATAAACGACAGGTTCTTCAAAGTAACCTTCAACAAAATCTCCTCCGATCCCTTCCCCCTTGATACCGGGGTACCACAAAGGTCCGCCCTCTCGGCCACCCTCTTTAATATTTACCTACTCTCACTCTGCCAACTCATCTCCAGTCTAGGCGTAACATACTATATGTACGCCGATGACATCCAACTCCTCATTCCTATAACATCAACAATTGAAAACGCACTGAGTTTAACAGCCAGCTACCTTATCTCAATTAGAAACATGTTAAACCACCTAAAATTATGCCTCAACATGGAGAAGACAGAATGCATCCTCATTGAAAGAAACAACACTGAACAAATAACTCCAATGCATTCCTTACAAATTGACAACACTAACATCCAACTGAAGAATAATACGAAGGACCTCGGCATCTGGATCGACAATCAACTAAACTACAAAAAGAACATCACAACGAAAGCAAAAGAAGGCTTTCATAAACTTCACATTCTCAAACATCTTAAACCGCTTCTACACCAACAAGAATTCAGAACTGTACTCCAATCACTTATTTTTACCAGCCTCGATTACTGCAACTCACTCCTAATCGGCCTTCCCAAATCCACCTTAAAGTCTCTCCAACTGTTGCAGAATGCCGCAGCCAGAGTTCTAACCGGCAAGAAAAAATCAGACCACATCACCCCCGTCTTAAGAAGTCTTCACTGGCTACCGGTCAAACAAAGAATCAAGTTCAAATCCTTAACAATCTTACACAACAATATCCACAGAACAGACAATACCACCCTCGAGGAAATGATCCAAATACACAAAGCTCAACGCACAACAAGAACAACCAGCAAACTGCATCTAGCCATACCCCCTCTCCCTTCAGCAAAGCTTTCCAACACTAGGAACAGAGCCTTCTCCATTGCAGGGCCGAAATCATGGAACTCCTTACCAGACTACCTATGCACACTCAATGACATCAAATCATTCAAAAAGGAACTCAAAACATGGATATTCCGACAGACATTCACAGATGGTGTTGGATAATCTGATCACTCACACTCCAGTGACTTGAAGACATTCTAGAGTGTCCTTACGTAATAAATGTATCATTACCCTGTTGTATGCTGCTTAGACAATATTCTTTACTCTGTAAGACCTGTTTTTTGAATCTACGTGTACTATGATTATTAATTGTAATATCTATCTGTACGTTGTTTGTATTAGCCTATTTATAGAATTGGTTCTAATTGCGTTAAGTTAACAAGCTACTAGTTTTTACTGTTTACCGTTTCTTTATGTAACAAGTTGTTAAAATGTAAACCGGAGTGAAGGCAGACTGCTATACCTCAGTATATAAAAGATTCTAAATAAATAAATTTATTCTTGACCACTTTGCAGCAAGGATGGAAAAATACCTGGGTGCCTAAAAAATGACTGCTGGCACCTATGGCCTTCTGAGCCCGGAAAGAGCCACTGCAGCTAGCCTGGGCCTGCAAATAATTGCCACCCCTGTGGCTAACCCAGGAGAAGCCATCTCTGCTGTGAGAGGCCAGGACCCATAAAGAGCCATCTAGGCTTGAGCTGCCCCTACCCACCCAGAAGAGAAGTTAGAAAGAAGGGAAAGAAGGAACCCAGAAGCAGCTATCAGGAGTGGAAGAGAAAAGACAAAAATAAACTGATATTTAAAACAAAAAGACAAATCCAAACAAAAAAATGTTCAAAAATAAGCAAACAAGGTAGCTTAGTGCAGAGGACCTGGGTTTGATTCTTGGATCAGATCTTCTGTTCTTGGGATTGGCTGATGATGCTGGGGTGGGGGATTGTGAGTTCTAGTGACTTATAGTTGCTTGCTTTGGGCTTATGATTGCAGGATTCTGAAAGGCTACAGATAACGTTATTCGCATGACAATTTTACTTGTATTGCCTGAGTAATATACAGAATGATTAAAATAAAAGAGTAAGAAAAGAAAGGAACAAATGACAAAATAACTTAAGTAAAATTACAGGTTCTGTAAAGTACTGTATTAGGGACATTTGTTAGGTTTTGGTGCTATCCATATTGTCCCTGGTCGGATTACATTTCTGGTCTGGTGGCAAAATACATATTTTGCTAGTATAATTGTTGTTTCTCCTTGTTCTCCATGATTATAAAGAGTTTTTCCTGCTTATTCTTTTGTGAGAAATCTTTGTTCCCTGTACGTACCTGGATCAGTCCAGACAGTGGGTTATGTCCCCAATCCAGCAGATGGATAGCTTTTGGAAATGTGCATCTCTGATATCTTTGTATGTTGCAGAGCATAGGAGGAAATGCATTTCTGTTTCTATTTCTCCAGTTTTGCATCACATCTGAGTCTGGCTTCTTGGGGTTTCCAGTTTAGTGTGTGTCAGCATTTTTTGGTTCTAGTCTGTGATTACTTATTCCATATTTGGTGAAGGTCTGTCTGTCTGTTTTTTGCATTTATGACAGGTGAGGTTTCTGCTAGCATGTATTTTCTATGTAAGGGATCAGTAGCAGTTCAACTTGTTCTGTTTTCCAATTTGCACCTACCAACATGAGGTGTATTGGTGTTCTAGGGCACATTGCCTCATTTTTGTAGGCTGGGTGGTAACTCTGGTGCATGGCCTCTGGTTGAAGATTGTTGCTGCAATGGCTGGGCTAACTATCAAATAGGGTAAAAAAATCATCGAGTAGTCGTAAATGAAGTTTTATGACACTGGATCCCAGCCCTGGTACCAACTGAAGAATAAGAGGAAACTGTTCCTAAAAGAGAAAAATCAGCAAAAAAGTTAAAACAGCAAAAAAAAAAAAAAAAAAAGAAAACTTTACAAAGGAAAACAATTTTGTGCTCTGACTCCTAAAATTTTTGGCTGGCACCCAAGTTTTGTAATATATATTGTGTCTGTGTCTTGATTTAATGGCCTTCTTTGCAAATGCTATCCATATTTTTTTTCTTTATTTGTGGTTTTACTGAAGCCATCCACTTCCACCTTCCTGAAGTGATTATCCAGGACAGTTCTGTGCCCAGTTGGCTGATCTCTGTAAGCTAAACATCTGCAGAGACTGATCTTTCAGTTCTGCTCACGAGCTAGCAGGGAGCTTCCAGCCAGGGTACACCTGCTTCTGTAAGGCCCCAACACAGCAGCATCCCTTCTGCAATGAATAAAAAATACTTCTGGCCCTCACATAGAGATGTATATGTTACATTTTTACCCTGTTCTGCCCTTTAATATCCTTCCTTACCTGTTCATATAATTATTCTCATTACTGATGGAAGGAAAGACTCCCTTGTGCTTAGTGACACTCCAAAGCCAGCAAATTTTGCTGATGCTGTGTGAGAGGAACTTTCCTTGGGCCAGCGTGCATCGCCACCACAGTGCATCTAGATTCTGCCATTTCAGTTGGACAGACAAAGATCCGAACCCCAGTCACCTGCACTGATCTGATATTTTATAAGTAACTTTATAATTCAAAGACCTATTTCCTAGCATGTAGACAGATGGACTCAGGACCAGTGGGTTTATGCTCCCCTGCCAGCAGATAGAGATGGAGCAAGCTGACGTCACAGTATATATATAACCCTGCAGTGACCCCAGCCTGCCAGTATTCTCCGTCTCCAGCAGATGGTGGATATGCCTCTCCCTATGGGGATTGCTTTGAGCTTTTTGAAAGAAGTTTGAAATTCTAAATTCAGGAAAAGAAAGCCCTATTCTCCTGTGGTGATACCCAAAGGTCCCTCCCCCAGTTGAGAATTCCTGAGTCCCTCAGAGGTGTGCCTTGGTTCGGTAGCTGGGTTTCCTGGCATGGGCTTAGCTGCTAGTTCAGCTGACAGGCAGCTGGTGCAAGAGGCCGAGTGCAGTGGTGACAGCAGATGTCCTCTCCGGTAGATGCCCCCTTCTCCTGCAGCCAGAGACTGTCTCTGTGCTCAGCCGGTAAGCGCTGAGCTTATTTAAGGTCTAAAAAAAAAAAGAGGAGAGAGTTTTCCCTGAATCATAAACACAGGGGTTTCAGGACTTCCTCCGTTCTTGGTGCACCGTGCAGATATTCGTTCCCACTCCCATTGGGGAACTGTGCAGCCTGGCAAGTTGAGCGGCCTCCAGTGGGCTAGGCCTTGCACTTCTTGCACGTCGTGTGGTAGATCGCAGTGGCCGTTTTCTCGCGCTCTTGTGCGTGTTCTGCTGCCCTCTATAGGCCGTTGAATTGCACAGTGTGTCGGCTCTGCGCACGCGTTGTGCACTCGGATTTTGGGTGCGCTTTTTACACCCACAAACTTTTTTACATGCTTAACTTGGTGCACAGGTTGCACGTGCGCCTAGGCAATTATGTTTTGGGTGCACTTCATTTTTGAGCATGAGTAATTCCAACACACATTTACCGCAGCAATGGTGCCAGTAAGTAAGAAGCCTAAGCATCTTCCTATTTTGTGTTGCCAATCATATTAGGGTTTCTCAGCCTGACCTGGCTTCTAACCTATGTCAGCATTGCTCAAGATGCTTAGGGAGAGTTGTCTTCCTCGGATTTTGCCAAGCCTGGCTCTTCCCATTCTGGTGATGGGTTGGTCACAGCCTTGACTGCAGGAACTCCAGATCTTGGTCCTCCCTTGACTGGCTCCTCTGCTGGTGAGGGCAGTTCTGTGGGACCAACTCCAGTTCCTTCTGGGCTTGGTCTGGATTTGGCTGCTTTTTCTTGGGTGGAATTTTTTCAGGGCTTACAAGACTTTCTTCAGGTGCAGTCCTCTGCTTCCCCCATTCATGTCCAGTCAGACCCTCAGCTGGTGGCTTCTCCCTCATCCAGTCCTATATTTAAGCGCTGGGGCTCACCTCGGCTCCTTGCAGGTGTTCCTGACAGGAATCCAGATGGTACTGATGATGAGGTTCATCCTGATTCCCTGGAAGATGGGGAAATTCCTCCAGGGCTGGAACCATATTGAACCATGTTGCAGTTCTTTCATAGAGATGAACTGCCGGCCCTGATTTCCCAGACCTTGAAACAGCTGGATGTTTCTGGTTCAGATGCTATGTTAGAGCCAAGAAAGAATCCCATTTTGGTTTCTTTACATAAAGCCTTTAGTTTTTTCCTGGTGATGGAATGGGATGCCCCAGAGGCAAATTTTAAAGTGGGTCGGACATTGGAAGGCCTGTACCCCCTGGATCCAGCTGTGAGAGAGCATTTGCGTTTTCCCAAAGTGGATGCTCTGGTATGTGCCGTGTCTAAGTGGACGACTATCCCCGTAGAAGGAGGAGTGGCCTTGAAGGATGTACATGATAGAAGGATTGAGGCTATTCTTAAACAAGCCTTTGAGGCAGTGGCAATGAATTTACAGATTGTCTCCTGTTGCACCCTAGTGGCAAGATCTTATCTGCTTCTCTCTAAGGAGATTGATGAGTCTTGAGGGAATCCGAGAGTGGTTATGGAGCCTACCACCTTTATAGCAGACGCAGGCTGTGATTTGGTCCGGACCCCGGCCAGTGGCATGGCTTCGGTGATAGCGGCCAGGCGTCAGCTCGGGTTGCAAAATTGGTCTGCTGACGCAGCTTCCAAAGTCCATCTTACCAAGCTGTCCTGTAAAGGCTCACTCTTGTTTGGGAGCGAGTTGGAGAAACTGGCCAGTAAGTGGGGTAAGGTTCTGGTGCCTCAGTTGGAGCCGCTGGACATCATTTTTGTTCTCATGTGCCCTAAGAGGGATTTGGCAGAGACAGTTTGCAGGGACCCGCTCATTGCACCTCTCCGGCACGCTTGGCGGTATTTAACTCAGAAGTTGGGAATTCCGACCTATAGTGCGTTCTTATTGCCAATCAGGGAGAACCCTCATTTTACACCGGGCTCTCAGTCTCGGGTGTTTCGGGATTGGCAGGTGACTGGCATTACCATGTTGGGACACTTGATAGACAGCTCGGGGACCTTCTTTTCCTTTGGGGATTTTCAGGCTGAGCATGGCTTGCCAGGCTCGCACTTATTTAGTTACCTGCAGCTACGACATTATTTTCAAGCGATCCCGGCGATTTATAAAGAGCCAGCCCATTTGCAGGCTTTGGAGCGGTTTCTCCAGTTGGGTACCACGGGAGGGCCTTCCTTGTCCGTCTACTACCAAAAGCTTAGCCCTGTTACCTCGGTTGAGGTTTATAAATGTGTGTCGGAGAGGTGGACTCGAGATGGAGGGTTTCAGGTTCCAATTAGGGTAATTCAGGCCAGTATGAAACGATTGATGGAGACCACTAGTAATATGTATTATAGGGAAATGCAACTGAAACTGATATATCGAGCATATGTGACCCCGCAAATCGCATTCTATGCGAAACTGGTGCCATCAGCATCGTGCCTTCGATGCTCCTGTCCCTGCGGAACCCTCCTTCATGTTTTTTGGGAATGTCCGGGAATTCAAGTATATTGGGGGAAGATTGTGCAATATTTGAATGGGCTGTTAGCGGTGAATATTTCATTATCTCCTTACATGATTTTATTTGATTGTATTCCCAACACCGTAATTCGAAGGCCAGGTCTCCGATGGTTTGTCCGGAAAGCTTTTGCAGTGGGGAAAAAGGTCATTCTGATTAACTGGAAGGAGACCTCCAGTCCCTCATATTGGATGTGGAGAATCCATCTCCATAGAATGATGCAAATGGACAATATGGTCTCTAAGTCCAGTCCTCAGCAATGTCGACACTTTCTTCAGGTGTGGACTGACTACATACAAGCTCTATCTCATCGGGCTAGGAGTTTCATTCTTAACTGTTGATGGTTTTGATCACTCTTTGGCGACTGTGAGAGCTTCACCAGTGCGGGACTTAATGTAACACGGATGACAGTGGGCGGGTTAGGGAGGGGGGGTGGGACCTTTAGGTGGGATGCTATGGTGACATTGAATTGTTGTTCTTAATTGGGGTATAGTTGAAACATGAAGTTTATTTTTGTTTCTTGCTGTATTGTTCCTTTTTGCACTTAATAAAAATTGTTTAACACAAACAGTTACAGAACCCCTTTGGTATGAGGGGTCGTTTCCCGGGTTCCAGGCATTTTCGTCCCTACAGAGGGATGACCTTTCAGTAGACTAGGCCTTTCGATAGGTGTCACTCTTTTTGTCCCTGACAGCCCAAGAAAGGAGCGGCTCAGGTGGTGGACCTTCCTAAGCTTCCCAGTGAAGGTTTGCTGACCCACCTTCCAGAATAGGAAATAGGGGGACGTCTCTCTCTTTTATCAGAGGTGATAGGCAAAGGGTATGGATGGAATTTCGCAGTATTCCTCGGGATGTATTTATGGTGTCCACTTGCCACTCCCTGCAGAAGAAGCAGGCAGTAGAGTTCACACTTCAAAGGTTCCTCAGGCTGAGGGCTGTGGTTCCAGTGCCCATGTCTCAAGAAAGTATGGGGCAATATTCCATTTATTTGTTGTGCCCAAGAAGGAGGGCTCCTTTTGTCCCTCTTGGATCTCACGAGGGTCAACCATCACTTGAAGTTGACTCATTTTCGAATGGAAACCTTATGCTCTGTAATAATGGTGGTGCAGTCGGGGGAATTTCCTATCTCCTTGGATCTGTCAGAGGCTTACCTTCAAATTCCCATCCAATTGGACACCAACGCTTTGTATGCTTTGCAGTGTTGGAACGCCATTATTAGTTTTGAGTGCTTTCTTTTGGTCTAGCCACCACTCCCAGAACATTTTCCAAGATTATGGTTGTGGTAGCAGTGGCCTTGCGAAAAGAAGGAATCCTGGTGCATCCGTATTTGGATGACTGGCTGGTTCGAGCCAAGTCTCAGGAAGTGAGCCGTCTGGTGACACACAAGGTGATCTCCTTATTGCAGGAGCTCGGTTGGTGGTGAACCTGACCAAGAGCAATCTTCAACTATCCCAGTCATTGGAGAATCTGGGGGTCTGGTTCGACACGGGACAGGACAGAGTTTTCCTACCGGAAGTTCGGATACATAGATTGATGTCTCAAGTGCGTCAGTTGATGAACACCATACGCCCAACAGTGTGGTCCTATCTTCAAGTACTTGGCTTGATGGCAGCTACCCTGAAAGTGGTGCCATGGGCAAGGGCACATATGCGTCCTCTTCAGCTCGCTCTGCTATCTCATTGGAACCCTCAGTCTCAGGATTATGCGGTTTGGCTCCATTTGCCGATGGAAATCTGCTCCTGCCTCCACTGGTAGTTGCAGAAGGATCAGCTGAGAAAGGGAGTTCCCTTGTCCTCTCCGGCCTGGTTGGTACTCACGATATATGCGAGTCTCCACGGTTGGGGGGCTCACTGTCTGGAGTTAACGGCCCAGGGGCACTGGAATGCCAAAGAATCCCGCCGGAACATCAATCGCCTGGAGGCCTGGGTGGTATGGCTGGCATGCTTGCAGTTCAGCCATAGGCTGTGGAATCAAGTGGTTCGTATGATGTTGGATAATGTGACAACAGTGGCATATATCAATCGCCAGGGAGGAACCAAGAGCCAGCAAGTGACGCAGGAAGTAGACCAGCTGATGGAATGGGCGGAAGGTCATCTGCAGATGATCTCGGCTTCTCACATTGCAGGAAAAGATAACATAAGTGCGGACTTTCTCAACAGGGAGTCTGGACCCAGAAGAGTAGGTGTTTCAACCGAGGTATTTCAGATGATTGTGGATTGCTGGGGCCTTCCGTTCCTAGACCTGCTGGCGACTTCTTGAAATTTGAAGGTTCCTCACTTCTACAGGAGAGATCCGTGGTCCCTGGGAATAGATGCTCTTGTTCAGGTTTGGCTGGAAGACAGATTGCTTTATGCCTTTCCTCCGTGGCCCTTGCTGGGCAGGATAATTTGCAAGATCGAAGGCCACAGGGGGCTAGTACTCCTGGTAGCACCAGACTGGCTCAGGTGTCCATGGTATGTGGATTTGCGATGACTCCTGGTGGAGGCCCCCTTTGACTTCCACTGCACATGGATCTGCTTCAGCAGGGACTGGTTCTTCATGAGGATCCAACTCAATTCTGTCTTATGCTTGGCCCTTGAGATGGCTCGCCTGTTAAAGCGTGGTTATTCCTCTGCGGTGATTGCCACTTTACTCCGTGCTCGCAAGTTCTCCACTTCCTTGGCTTATGTATGGGTTTGGAGAGTTTTGAGAGCTGATGTGAGGAGTGGGGTTTTTTTCATTGTTCAGTTAAGATCCCTCTCATTCTGGATTTTTTTTGCAGAATGGATTGAATAAAGGCTTGGTCCTTAAATTCCTTGAAGGTGCAGGTTGCGGCTCTTGCCTGTTTCAGAGGCCCGGTGATTGGTGTTTCCTTGTTGTCTCATCCTGATGTGGCCTGTTTTTTGAAGGGAATGTAAGCACTTTCGGCCTCCCTTGAAGTTACCCGTTCCATTTGTGGAGTCTTAATTTGGTGCTGGACTTTTTGGCAGGCCCTACGTTCCGACCACTACTTAGCCTTCCCTTACGGTTGTTGACTTTGAAGACTGTGTTCCTGGTGGCTATATGTTCTGTGTGTCATGTTTCTGAGCACCAGGCCTGGTCTTACCAGGAGTCAATCCTTCGGGTGACTCCAGGGGCATTACAGCTGAATACTATTCCATCCTTCTTGCCCAAGGTAGTCTTAGACTTTCATTTGAATGAGTCCATCTTCTTGCTTTACCTGGATACGATCAGGGATGTGGAGGAGTTTCACCTTTTGTGCTCCTTGGATGTTAACCGTCTTGTCGGCGGTATCTGGAGGTCTCCTGAGTCTTTTTGAAAGACGAATTTCCTGTTTGCTCTCCATAACGGGAGTAAGCAGGGTACTCCGGCTTCGCAAGCAACCATAGCTCTTTGGAATAAGGAGGTGATCATGGCTGCATATGTGGATGCTGGAAAGCCATTGCCTACTTAGGTTAGGGCTCATTCCACTAGGGCCCAGGCAGTGTCATGGGTGGAGGTTAGTCTGTTGTCTCCATTGATATCTGCCAAACTGCGACATGGTCCTCCTTAACACACTTTTTCCAGGTTTTATTGTTTGGACGTGCAGGCCTGGGAGGATGCAGCCTTTGCACGTGCGGTATTGACTGGACCAAGGGCAGCCTCCCACCCTGTTGGATGTAGCTTTGGTACATCCCACTGTTCCTGAGTCCATCTGTCTACATGCTAGGAATTGGAGAAATTACTTACCTGATAATTTCGTTTTCTTTAGTGTAGATAGATGAACTCGGTTTCCTGCCTTCGAATGCGCATGATTGTGACAATAGTCCTCCTGTGGGGCTCTATGTCCCAAGGGATTACTGGTAAGTGTTCATCCAGTCCCTAGCTTGGGGTACCTAGAATCTTATGTGAGTTCAGTATTTATGGTTGGTTGAATACAGTTCTGGTTAACTGTTTTAATCATGTTTTTAATCAAGTTTTTTGCTAGTCTATCCACAGTTGCTTTTGAAGAGAATACTGGCAGGCTGGGGACACTGCAAGGTTATATATACTGTGATGTCATCTTGCTCTGTCTCCATCTGCTGGCAAGGGAGCATAAACCCACTGGGCCTGAGTCCATCTCTCTACACAATTTGTTTTTTAACCCCTTATTTGTCTCTTTATAATCCACTCCTAGAGGGATGCACCCAATCTCACAAATTCACTTTCAATCAGCATTATGCAATCAAACTATCTACTGATAATGATTATCAAAATTGAAGCATTCTAGAGCACTTGTTGAGAACTGGAGAAAAAGATGTAATATTTATATTTTTGTTTATCTTTTTTAACAGATTAAAGAGCAAACAATTGCAATTGATGAACTTACCAACTTAAAGAAGACCCGGGTGAGTCATTTATCAAGAAAGATATATGGGGTCAGCCCAGAGGCTAAGGTGGTAAGTCCTGTGCACTGCTATATGGAACATCCCTGCTTTGATCCCAGGGTCGGATCTTCCATTTTCTGGCTTGGCTGGACAGGGGGCTGCTGTGGAAGCAGTGTTCACAGCCCCCAAGGGGGTTGGGGGGGGGGGGGGGGGGGGCAGGGGAGGCAGGAGGGAGGTAGTAAGTCATGGTTATGGCCTAAGAGTGAAACCTAGTGGTCATATTCAGGGCCCATGATTGCATGGCCCTTGGCCCAGTACCATCACCGGACTAAACATAAGTTGGGATGCAGCTATAACATAGTGGAAAAAAATCCTTGGGTAGTTGTGAACGAAGCCTTCTAGTACCAGGATCCCAGCCCTGGTTCTGAATGAGCTGGAAACCCAAAGGAGCAGGAATAAGCTGCTGGTTCAAAAATGAAACCAAGATAGCAGTGTGAGGTGGTATTAAAAAAAAAACAAAAAAAACCCAAAATCTCCTGGTACCTTGCACTTCCCCATGAGGAATGGGGCCAGAATCTTCATGGTCCCCATTAAAAGTGAACTATTGGGATAAACTAAAAAATTGCTTGTTGTCCAGCAACTGTTTTGCATGTTTTCAAGTCCTTAGCAATCCTACCTTTTTAATGTGAGGTTCTTACTGCTGTTTGGGGGCGCTTCCATTTTGTGGTGTCCGTTGGCTCACCTCCCACCCCCTGGGCAGTATGTGTGAAAGAAAGGGTGTCCTCCAATTCCAGTGAATGCTGGCACAAAATAAATGCATCCAGCAGCAGAAGCTTTGAATTCAAAGCAGGATTAGTGGAGACCCAGCTGAATCCAAAACGTATTATCTTGGTTGGTAATTTCAGTGGAGGAACAATAATCCTTTCAGGATTTTGCTGTAAAAGTTGCCCTTTAGTAGTGCAGTTGTTCCACTCTGAGTTCCCCCGATGGCTTAGGTGTAGTGTTCACGCTGCAATGCATGTGATCTGGGTTTCATTTCCAAGAAGGGTTTCTGCTCTGAAACCCAGCCGCTGTGCAGTGGTCAGACATAAGATGCATATGCGCCAAGCTCCAGTGGCAGCTGCAGTCTGTGGCCCCTGGCTAAAGGACTATGAACACAATGGCTTTGCTAGATTAAATTGAGGGGGCGGGGGGGGGGGGGGGAGGATAGTTGTGCATGAAAACTCATGGACCTGCAGCCTCAGCAGGGGTTGGAAGCTTAAAGGAGAAGGAGGAAAGGTGAAGCCAAAACAAAGTTAAATTTCCACATGGAGGGATATTTGCAGTCATGCACATCATCTGGCATGAGTAAAAGCCAATAGGAGTGAAATGTGTGCAGCCAGTGTTAATACTAATTGAAATTAGTATTAGTCTTAAAATTGGTTATGCTTCTACTCCTGGCAACCTTTTTTCCTCTGTTCTAGTATTTATGAGCTCTTCTGACCACAGAAACCCCGCTGCTCCTACTATCAAACATGTCTGCAGTTGCAACTTTTTTTTTTCTTATCCACATTGCAGATGTTTACTTTCATGAACTTTGCTTATGTGGTTTATCTCTTTGTGTGCTATGGCCCCTCCATAAAGATGGAGTTATGTTTAAGGGAGGAAACACTTTACTTGCTTTCTTGCTTGAACTCTTCCTTCGTGTTGGTGAGGGCTCTCTTAATTTGTCCAGTGGAGCTAAGATGTGGAGAGCAAGTGCCAGGTGAGGCAGGTGGTGATTGAACAGATAATCCTCTATCTGTTCAATCCTCTATCTGTTCAATCACCACCTGCCTCGTATGCGGATATTATCTTTTTGTTACTCTTTGAAGTCTTGCTGTCCTGTTCCATTCCCTAAATTTAAAATCTGTACTTCTTAACCATGTGAAAAATAGAGCTACTTTTCTTTCTATAAGAACTTGCCATGCTGGGTCAGACCAAGGGTCCATCAAGCCCAGCATCCTGTTTCCAACAGAAGCCAAACCAGGCCACAAGAACCTGGCAAGTACCCAAACACTAAGAAGATCCCATGCTACTGATGCAATTAATAGCAGTGGTCTATTCCCTAAGTAAACTTGATTAATAGCCATTAATGGACTTCTCCTCCAAGAAATTATCCAAAACTTTTTTGAACCCAGCTACACTAACTGCACTAACCACATCCTCTGGCAACAAATTCCAGAGCTTTATTGTGCGCTGAGTGAAAAATAATTTTCTCTGATTAGTCTTAAATGTGCTACTTGCTAACTTCATGGAATGCCCCCTAGTCCTTCTCTTATTCGAAAGTGTAAATAACCGATTCACATCTACTCGTTCAAGACCTCTCATGATCTTAAAGACCTCTATCATATCCCCCCTCAGCCCTCAGCTGAACAGCCCTAACCTCTTCAGCCTTTCCTCATAGGGGAGCTGTTCCATCCCCTTTATCATTTTGGTTGCCCTTCTCTGTACCTTCTCCATCGCAACTATATCTTTTTTGAGATGCAGCGATCAGAATTGTACACAGTATTCAAGGTGCGGTCTCACCATGGAGCGATACAGAGGCATTATGACATTTTCCGTTTTATTCACCATTCCCTTCCTAATAATTCCTAACATTCTGTTTGCTTTTTTGACTGCTGCAGCACACTGAGCCGACGATTTTAAAGAATTATCCACTATGATGCCTAGAGCTTTTTCCTGGGTGGTAGCTCCTAATATGGAACCTAACATCGTGTAACTACAGCAAGGCTTATTTTTCCCTATATGCAACACCTTGCACTGTACTTAAGGTCAGACCTGAAAGAGAGTCATCTCATCGCTAGCTGAGATCCTATGCGAACAGATCTTAAATATAAGTACAGTTGTGAGGCAGTATTTCCTAACCTTTTCACGCCCAAGGCACAACTACATTAGCAAAAATGTTGTGTGGCACACTAACCTCCACAGAGTAGGCAGTGCGGACATGGAGAGAACTGATATGGCCAGAAGAGCTAGGGAAGCACTGAAAACCTCTTTGGTTTCTCTTACAAATTTTAAAACAGAAGGAGAGAGGGGTTGGAGACATACATGAACCTGTTACAATAGACCAGCTCCCTCTATATACAAGTGCAGGAGAAGGGAGAAGTCAATATGACGAGGGCAGGCAGCTTAGTTAGTTACCTTGGCTGCCTTATATGACTACCAGAGTTCCTCCACTGCTGTTGCTCCCAGTGCTTGGAATGAGTCACATCCAGTGCTCATTGAGGATGGAAGGACTCAACTGAGGAAGCTTAGAAGAGGGAAGATGAGGAAGTGCTGGGTGCACTGTGTGTGCCACACAAAGTGGGGACCAGATATCTGTGCCCTGCCTGCTGCTTTTTAATTTCCCTACTCCAGAGCTCATGCTGTAACTAGGAAGGCGAGGCACATGTGTGACTACACATGTTCTCAGAAAGGATAAGAACCACTGCTGGTGTCTTTTGTTGCTGCGAGCTGCTGAAAGTAGAGCCTGGGTGCTGGCCTGGATCTGATTATCAGGTAGTGATGATTTGTCAGTGACATACCTGGTCAGAGTTGAAGGCACATTGGTTGGGAAACACTTTTCTGAGAGAGTTTTAATGTATATGCTGTGAAACTCTCAGAGCATAGGGGGCATTTTGACCTTGTTGCTCAATAGTTGGCTCTGGTGTTATACTTTTCTATAAATTCTTTATAGGAAAGAAGAACTTCAAGAAAAAGTTATTTTCTTCCAAGTTTTGAGGACCAGCTCTAGATTTCATGTTCTCCAATGCTGTTAAAGCACTTTGTTGGCTTCCATTAGGGAACATGTTCCTTTGATAGGGATTATAGAGTTGTTTGTTGAGAAAGTTCCTGATAAGCTCAATCCACAAAACTAAAGAGAAAATAACTTGTTTTATTAAACCTCCAAAAAACTCCAGGTCCAACTTTTGGTGCTTTATATAATTTTAATAGATATAATCCTGTCACAGTCTTTTGAAAAACAGTTTCTCCAGGATCATGAATCAAATGTCAGTCTCATTTTTTTTTTCAAATGATTAGAGTACAGTGTGAAAATACTTCCAGAATTATGTAGTGGTTTCCAAGCATCCTTTGAGGGAAGAAATGTAAAACAGAAAAAAAGCTTTTGTTTGTGTGTTTTATTCAGGCACTTCACTGTCAAAGATGGCAACTCAGTGAAAAGACAGGGTTCTTTGGGGGAACTGAGCATTTTGTTTGACAATTGCTTTGACTAAGAGTTGGGTCTTGAGAGATGAGACACACTTATGAATTAAACTGGATACAAATTGTAGGCCAATGAAGATCTATAAGCATGACTTGAGGTGCACTCGGCCAACCACGAAGTTCTGCATTCTCACTTATTTTAGCAATTGCAATGTATGTGCGCATGTAAGGACTGCTGAAATGCTCTTTTACTGTGAGCCTCAAAAACTGAATATGACATTGGGATATAATCTGGCTCAGAGCTGTTAATACCTCCAGGATTTATTGAATCTCTTTTGTCTTTGCAGAAAGTCTACACACAACAGCCTAACAGCAGCATATTCTTTCTAGCAGACAGAACAGAAACCCTGAGCCAATGCAAAAGTAAGTCTAGTCTTGAAACATGTGCAGAGAAAGTCCTTCAGCATAGCATCATTTAGATTTGTTGTGGTTTTTTTAGCCACTGCGCTGTGACTGCCGAGTTTTGTAGGACTGATTTGTACTCCCCCCCCATGACCAGTGTATATTGTTCATACAGTTGGGAGATGGCTAGACTTAGAAAAGGCTGAGTTAGTCAAGCCCAGCGATAGAGTCAGCTTTTCCTGTTGCTTCTTGCATCATGATACCAGTGATCTGCTTCAGCTGTGGAAGTTGAAATTAGTTCCTCTAATTTTATTTATGTATTTAATCAGTATATACTAGTTATCTGGGGTTGCTGTAATGGTTAGGTAAATGTAACTCAGTTTTAAATGCAGCAATACCATGGACTTTACAAGCTTATTTAGCAACAGCACCGCTGTGCTAAATAAGCTTCTTAAATCTGAAGGCCACAATCATGCACTGTCTCACACCACAGCTAGTGCAATTATTGTGAATTACCTTCTGTAAGAAAACGTAATTGGTTTAAGCCACTTATTAAGTTGGATTTTTGACAGTTTGGATACAAACTCACTGCAGCAAATCACAGTTCAGAGATTTTCATATTTGAGGCTATTTGAAAGTACCATAACAGTGACTTCATACGAACATCCCTGACCCCTTATTGGCTAAGGTTTTCACATTAATTTCAGTTTTTTTAAAGATGGAGGTGCTATGTGGTTCACTTTGTGGAGGAGGGACTAGGATCATTCCATGCAAGTAAAAAAAAAAATAAAAAAAAAGATTCTGGTTAAGATTTCCAGGCATAGTTGGAATGTGCTTTATCACCGAAAGGACAGCAGTCAGAACAAGCATTGAAGCCAGGAAAATCAATAGTTTGTTTAATTGTGTTAATAAAATTAAATAATAAAATTAAAATAAATAATAAATAAATAATAAAAATAGTATGTTTACTTGTGTTAATAGAACTCAAGCTTTTATATATTTTTTTTGCATTCATTGGGTGCCCTTTAACCAAGGTGCCTTACAAAATGTTGAGGTCAGCAAAGGTTAACAGACAGTACATATCAACAGAAGTTTATATTAGTGTGAAGTCTTGTGTGTATTGTGCTGAGGCATACTTTAATGGAACAAAGCATGGCTTTACCCAAGGCAAGTCTTGCCTCACAAATCTGCTTCACTTTTTTGAAGGAGTTAATAAACATGTGGATAAAGGTGAACCAGTAGATGTAGTGTATTTGGATTTTCAGAAGGCATTTGACAAAGTTCCTCATGAGCGGCTTCTAGGAAAAGTAAAAAGTCATGGGATAGGTGGTGATGTCCTTTCGTGGATTACAATCTGACTAAAAGACAGGAAACAGAGAGTAGGATTAAATGGACAATTTTCTCAGTGGAAGGGAGTGAGCAGTGGAGTGCCTCAGGGATCTGTATTGGGACCTGTTCTTTTCAATATATTTGTAAATGATCTGGAAAGGAATACGATGAGTGAGGTAATCAAATTTGCAGATGATACAAAATTATTCAGAGTAGTTAAATCACAAGCAGATTGTGATAAATTGCAGGAAGACTGTGAGATTGAAAAATTGGGCATCGAAATGGCAGATGAAATTTAATGTGGATAAGTGCAAGGTGATGCATATAGGGAAAAATAAGCCATACTATAGTTACACAATGTTATATTCAATATTAGGAGCTACAACCCAAGAAAGAGATCTAGGCATTGAAATCATCGGTTCAGTGTTCTGTGGCAGTCAAAAAAGCAAACAATGTTGGGAATTATTAGAAAGGGAATGGTTAATAAAACGGAAAATGTCATAATGCCTCTGTATCGCTCCATGGTGAGACAGCACCTTGAATACTGTGTACGATTCTGGTCGTCGCATCTCAAAAAAGATATACTTGCGATGGAGAAGGTACAGAGAAGGGCGACCAAAACGATAAAGGGGATGGAATAGCTCCACATGAGGAAAGACTAAAGAGGTTAGGACTTTTCAGCTTGGAGAAGAGACGGCTGAGGGGGGGATATGATAGAGGTGTTTAAAATTATGAGAGGTCTAGAACAGATAAATGTGAATCGGTTATTTAGTCTTTCGGATAATAGAAGGACTAGGGGGCACTCCATGAAGTTAGCATGTAGAACATTTAAAACTAATCGGAGAAAGTTCTTTTTCACTCAACGCACAATTAAACTCTGGAATTTGTTACCAGAGGATGTGGTTAGAGCAGTTAGTGTAGCTGGGTTTAAAAAAGGATTGCATAAGTTCTTGGAGGAGAAGTCCATTTCCTGCTATTAATTAAGTTGACTTAGAAAATAGCCACTGCTATTACTATCAACAGTAACTTGGGATAGACTTAGTTTTTGGGTACTTGCTAGGTTCTTGTGGCCTGGATTGGCCACTCTTGGAGACAGGATGCTGGGCTTGATGGACCCTTGGTCTGACCCAGTATGGCATGTTCTTATGTCTCTCTATGGCATTCTTTGCACTCTCCAACTGATAGCGGAACACAGTGTTTGATTATGTTATTGCTCTCAAAACCTCTGTGTGTGGTTTATTGTATTTGTTAGTGTGCCAATGTCTGCACCTCAAAATTGAATACAAATATTAAATAAGAAGTAGGTATTTTAGCAGGAGCAAAAAAAAAATACTACTTGTTACACCATTTTGGCCCCTGTTTATTAAAGATTTTCTTCTATTTTGTGTCTGTGGGAAAAATGCTTTGCAAATAGGGCCCTAGTTAGAAGTCAACCAATCCATTGGTATGTGCATGTTGAGAAAAACTTGATTTTAATTAGTTAACTGAGTAGATAGGAAGGGATACATGGGCCATATATGTGCAACACAGAGTTGTTGTTTTAAAAAATTGACATCGGCAAAAATTTTAAATAATGCTCAAGCAAAAGGGGTCATCATATCAAGCTGAAGGAAGGGACATTTAATAGGAATGTGGGAAAATACTGTTTCATTGAGAGGGTGCTGGATACCTGGAACAGACTTCCAGTGGAGATTATAGACATTAAAACTGTGGCAGAAAGAAATCTTAGTGGCAGGAGGAGGAAGGGACAACAGTACAGATTAAGTAAGGCCTGTGATAGTACAGTCAGACACACGAAGACTGACTGGGTGAACCAAGTGGTCCTTTTCTTTCAACATATGTTTCTGTGTTTGTGGCCTTTTTTCTTGAACCCTCTCACCCTGGGCAGTAGAGACCCTAACCAGCCTGAGGACTGGAATGGCACCTCTAAGATGCTATGCTTGGTGGCCTTTAGAAGCTGTTAATGAAACAGCTGCTGATGGCTTCCTTCTTGATCAAGGCCTGAGTGTACCATGTGTAGTTTGTCCAGGCCCAGCTGACCCTGACAAATAGGGGATCTGAACCTGGATTGCGTTGCCATACGGGCGGATTTTCAAAGCCCTGCTCGCGTAAATCCGCCTGGATTTACGCGAGCAGGGCCTTGCGCGCCGGCGCGCCTATTTTCCATAGGCCGCCGGCGTGCGCAGAACCCCGGGACGCGCGTAGGTCCCGGGGTTTTCGGAAGGGGGTGGGACCCAATGACGCGGTGGGGCCGGGGGCATGGTCCAGGCCTTTGGACTAGCCCCTGGGTCGGAGCACGGCGCGCCAGCACTCTGCTGGCGCGCGTAGATTTACGTCTGCTTCTCGCAGGCGTAAATCTACGGACAAAGGTAAGGGGGGGGTTTAGATAGGGCCGGGGGGGTGGGTTAGGTAGAGGAAGGGAGGGGAAGGTGAGGGGAGGGCGAAAGAGAGTTCCCTCCGAGGCAGCCTTGCACGCGCCGATCCAGGATTTTAGAAGATACACGCGTATCTTATAAAATCCAGCGTACTTTTGTTTGCGCCTGGTGCGCAAACAAAAGTACGCGAACGCGCTTTTTAAAAAAAATCTACCCCATAGTGTGTACAGTGCTCTAGCCTGAGCCAGAGGATCAGACCCACCAGACATTTGTAAGTAGATGTTGGCATTATTTGTGCCTTAGTGCTTGACTTTGGTGCATTAAGCATATGTTCCACAGACTCAAAATAAGCAAAATTCTTTCATGCCGATTGTAAAAAAGTTTATCACTTTTTTTTACAAATTATGTTCTGCATTTCCTTTTCTTTTTCTTCTCGTCACACAGAAATATTGGATGACTTGAAGAAGGCACAGCAAGAAACTGAAAATTCTGAGGGACCAAACTCAATAAATGATCCTGGTTTTGCCAGCTTAAAATAAAAGCAGTGATGTGTGGCATTTGCTGTCTAGTTAGCTTGTCTGTTCGTCCTTGTGATGATGAAGTCTTGAAAGGGGCAATGCTACACTGCCTGACGAGAAGAGGACCTAACAGCAGCCATCAGTTGGGGAAATCTGTGAATGATCTCTGCTACCATTGTTTGTTCTTTGCTCAGGTTCTTCATTTGAGGGGCCAGTTGACTCCTCAGCCCACAGAAGATATCCATGGCAATGTCTTTCTTTGGAATGGTGAGGTATTTGGTGGCATGCATGTGGGAGATGCAGATAATGATACTCAAGTCATGCTTCATCACCTTTCTTCATGTAATAGTGAGTCTGACATTATCTCACTCTTCTCATCGGTCCAGGGACCATGGGCTTTTATTTATTACCAGTCAACTGAGCATTGCCTATGGTTTGGGAGAGATTTTTTTGGCCGTCGTAGTCTACTATGGCATTTTAACAGTGATCCTGAGAAAGCCCTCTGCCTCACATCCGTGAGTGCTCTTGTTTCTGAACCTGATGCCTATTTGTGGCAAGAAGTTCCAGCATCGGGCATATTCAGAATTGATCTGAAGGCCTGCGCTGCCTCTAAATGCATCCTACTAATGTGGTATCCCTGGAAATCTGCTTCTGCAGATTATATGACTAAAGAGAGAGCAAGCCAAGACAACTTAGATGAAATTGCTAAAGATCTGCCAAGGTTTGTTTCAGTGACTATAAATAAAAGAAGACTGTGTCTCACTGCACCAGTTGCTCCCTTAAACAGGACACTTCATGCAACTTCTGCAGAGTACCAGTGCTCTGTTTCCACCACTGCAGCTATGGTAGAAGATCTTCAAATGTTTCTCTCTGAGCATAAAAAGAAGCTGGTGCATCAGCTTATTGAGGTTTTGGATGAAGCAGTAAAGAAACGAGTTCTGTACCTACCGAGATACGTAAATCTATCCAAAACACTGCCACAGGATCAAAGATTATCAGAAAGGAGAGCAAATGTTGCAATACTCTTTTCTGGTGGCATCGACTCCATGCTCCTTGCTGTATTAGCCGACCGCCATATTCCTTTGGAAGAACCGATTGATCTTCTGAATGTGGCTTTCAAGATTCAAGGCCAAAACCGACAGAAAGGTTCAGCCAAAGCACACAGCAGACAGAAACAGCCATCTGAATCAATGCCTTGTCCACAGCATGGTCAAACTTTTGAAGTCACTAATGGTGAGCTCCTCTCCTCATTTAATGTGCCTGATCGAATCACTGGCAGGGCAGGACTGAAAGAACTTGAAGCTATAAATCCGTCAAGAACTTGGAATTTTGTGGAAATTAACATTACTCTGGAAGAACTGAAAGAAATGAGGCAGCAGCGCATTACCCACTTGGTGCAGCCGTTGAAGACCGTGCTGGATGACAGCATCGGGTGCGCTGTCTGGTTTGCTTCCAGAGGAGAAGGCTTAATTAGCAGTCATGGAGAACTACAGCCATACACAAGTGTGGCAAAGGTAATGGAGATTTGTTTTTTATGTTCTGACTTTAGGAGTTCTCGTGTATGTAATTTAAAAATGCTTCTGTAAAGCTAGGTTCCTTATGCTGGCTGTAGCTGTCATTTATTTTTTATTTATTTATTTAACTCTTTTGTATACCGACATTCATGACAAGTATCATATCACATCGGTTTACACGGAACAATGGGGTAATAACTGTAAACAAGCCATTTAACAAGAAGCAAAGTTACATTAAAACAAGGAGAGATGAACTTGGGGGGCTGAGGTAGCCGGAAAACAAAGGATAGAGGAGGTAAATAAAAACTTAACTGGCAGTGGATGTCAAGCTGCTTAAGTAGCTGGGATGACTGGGTGGCATCTTGTAGGTTTCTGAAGGTTATGGGAAGGCTTGAAGGAATAGCCAGGTCTTGAGTTTTTTTCCGAAATGTTAGGAGGCAGGGTTCTAGACTGAGGTCTGGGGGCAGGGCATTCCAAATGGCAGGTCCGGCTGTCGAGAAGGCCCGCTCTTTAGTGGCTGTATGAAGTGTGGCTTTTGTTTGTAATGCCTCCACTAACCTATGTTAACGCTTGTATGAACCTTTTTAACACTTTTATTTACTTTTCTGTCTGTAACCCTTTGTTCATTTTTCCTTAATAAAACGGCTTAAAAGAACTTGTCGTCCCCCCCAGCTTTGTTTCCACATCATCAAGGTTCAGCATGTAGCAGTTGTAAAATAATTTAAGGCTAATTTACTTGGGTCTTTTTCCCATTCTGTCTCTATGGGGGGGGGGAAATCCAGGCCCTGTTTCTATGGGTTTGCCTTTTAATGCACAAACAGGCCGAGGCAATATGTGCACGAGAAAAATAGACGCTAATGATTGAGTGCCCGCTTTCCTAATGTGCGCCATCTACCTCTCCCAGACGCGCAGTGCAATAGGCAAATGAGCCGCTGTGTTAAAAAGGAGGCGCTAGGAGAAATTGCCGTCTCTGGTGCCTCCTAGGCATCGGGCGTCCAGGAGAAGTGGCTGTGCGTGGGTTAGGAAAATGGACGGTTGTAAAATTGAGCGACCGTTTTCCTACTCTTGACTGCCATGAAAACATTTTTTTTTTTTTTCACATTGCTGCTTTCTTGTGGGTCCTAATCTGTCTTTCTAATCTGTCTTTCTAATCTGTCTTTCATCCTATCTCGCAGAAACCTTTTCTTCTCATTAACGGGATCAACCGTCAACTTCAAGTGTTGCTTACACTCATATCTATTGTTCAATGTATTGTTCAATGTATTTATTGTCTTTTATTAAGTTAATGTTCTGATTCATTCTCTGTCACACTGTTATGAATTTAAATGTAACTGGTTTGTTATAATGTAAACCGGAGTGAAGGCTATGTCAGCTGTACCTCGGTATATAAACAAATGCTAAATAAATAAATAAAATAAACTTTTGGGGTTCCTCAAAACTTAACGCCAGGTTAAAATGTGCACATCAGACACAAAGTTATTTTTTACATCGGGGGTAATAACTAATTGCCTCATCAACATGGCATTTACATGTGATGAGCGCTATTAGCTACACCCTGGTTTGGACGCGTCCATAACCCCTTATTGCATCAGGGGTTATGGACGTGTATCCAATCGCAGGTTAACCCGTGTGCCAGCCTTAGCGCACTGTATTGCATTGGCTGGAAAGTAACTGCAGCAGATTTCGGAGCTTAAGGTGACTCTTTCAGGACATGGCATCAGATAATGTGATGGGTTTAATCTTAAACTCTGGAATTTGTTGCCAGGGGATGTGGTTAGTGCAGTTAGTGTAGCTGGGTTTAAAAAAGGATTGGATAAGCTCTTGGAGGAGAAGTCCATTACCTGCTATTAATTAAGTTGACTTAGAAAATAGCCACTGCTATTACTAGCAACAGTAGCATGGATAGACTTAGTTTTTGGGTAATTGCCAGGTTCTTCTGGCCTGGATTGGCCACTGTTGCAAACAGGATGCTGGGCTTGATGGGCCCTTGTTCTGACCCAGTATGGCATGTTCTAATGGTGCAATGCTTATTGCCCGCATAGCTGCCTACCACCTCTTTATGACCCAATATACGTGGGTTATCTGGAAGAAGCACAGGATGTTGCATCAAGACATATTCCTGTCGCTGATGCATAAGGGCATGGAGTGTGGAAATCACAAGGTCTACTCGACCTACGATGTTTTCGAGATGGCATCAAGGGTCTCTGTAGTCTCTGTAGACCAGAGATGCAGGAGTGACTCACTGAAGTGCCATGCACGGGAGAGAATCTCTAGAGAGAAAGTTAAGGACACTGTGAACCAAATCCGGTACTGCCATGTGACACTTCAGCAGCTCTCCACCATCACTCCAGACTCACCCTCCTCATCTAGAAGGTCGGCAAAGTCAAAGCCAAGGAAGTCCTTCTTTCGCCCAAGGAAATACTATCTGTGCTCTCACTTCCAGGGCTATCTTGTCCATCCAGGCAACAAAGAGCTCCAAAACCCCAGCCGACACCTCAGTCATCTCCAGGGATGGGGTTTTGACTGGATCGTAGGGAACATTGCCCAGTTGCCTGTACCCGGGGTGATGGATCTGCAGGTCCGGGGGAAGGCTGTGGTTTTGTGAACTGGTGGCGAAATGTAACCTCAGATCAGTGGGTTCTTTCCATCATCTGCCAAGAGTACCAATTGAACTTACTGGATGCCCCGCCAAATTTCCCTCGAGCCCATTTTGGGGCCCGGTAGTGCATCTGGATGTATTAATAGCGGAGCTCTCCTCCCTCTTAACGGCCAGAGTGGTCAAACCCGTTCCACCAGGGCAAAGAGGACAGGGATTTTACTCCTGGTACTTCCTGATACCAAAGAAAACAGGAGGTCTCCCACCTATCCTAGACATGAAGACCTTGAACAAATTTATCTGAAAGATGCTGACACACATATTGAGATATTCCCAAGTTACTGGAATATTTATTTAAAAAAAACATTTATATCTCTGATTTGTAATGGGAAGCAGCACTTCCAGTATTGTGAGCTGCCGTTTGGGCTTGCATCAGTCTCATGTGTCTTCGCAAAATGCCTGGCTGTGGTGGTGGTGCACCTTTGCAGACTGGGAGTTCACATTTTCTCATATCTGGACGATTGGCTGGTCAAGAGCACCTCTCGGATCGGAGCCAATGAGACCATATGCTCGACCATCCGGGTGCTGGAGACACTAGGGTTCGTCATTAACTACCCCAAGTACTATCTCAGTACGTTACTTCAATTGTTCTTTATTGGAGCCCTGCTAGACATGGCTCAGGCAAAGGCCTTCCTGCCTCTACAAAAGGCCATCAATCTGATGATCATCGTGGTAGGGATTCAACAGAGCTAGCAAGTTCCATCTTGGCACATGTTGAGGCCATTGGGTCATATGTCCGCAACAGTTTATGTCTCTCCCTTGGCATGTTTACACATGAGAAAGGCCCAATGGATCCTGAGGGCGCAGTGGTATTAGGCTACGCAGAACCTCCAGGATCGCATCAGAGTCACTTTGTCTCTCTGAGACTTTGTCCTGGTGGCGAGTCATTTCAAATATGATATAGGGGATCTCCTTTCAAAGTCCTCTTACCTACAGATGTGTCCTCAACATGGATGTATTCACCCTTGATTGGGGAGCTCCTGTAGATGGGCTCAGCATTCAGGGTCTATGATCTGCCCAGGAACGTCTTTATCAAATTGATTTTCTGGAGCTCCGGGTGATTAGGTATGCGCTATGGGCTTTCAGAGATCGGCTGTCCAACAAAACTGTCCTCATCCAAACCAACAGCCAAATAGCAATGTGCTATGTCAACAAGCAGGGAGATATGGGATTGTACCTCCTGTGCTAGGAAGCGGTCCAGATGTGGTCATGGGCCCTATACCATGGGGTGGTGCTCAGGGCTAAGTACCCATCTGGAGCAGAGAATGTGATAGCGGACAGACTGAGATGCGCATCAGACCCCACAAATGGTCTCTGGTCCAATGGGTCACGAATCTGATCTTCTGCCTCTAGGGAAGCGCAGATGTGGATCTTTCACAGTACCTTGAAAAGAGAGGTTTTTCAGTTCTGCCCTCGATACAGGACACGCAGCAAACCAGCCTTATATGCCCTCGCCCAGCAATGGGGTGAGGGTCTCCTGTATGTGTAGCAAATAGTCTTGAAGCTTCATGAGGACAAAGGGACTATGATCCTTATAGCCTCTCATTGGCTGAGACAGGTCTGCTTTCCTCTCCTCAGGGAAATGTCCATCTGGAAACCTATCAGACTGGGGACTTCCTCAGATCTAATCACACAGGATTGAGGCAAGTTGTGCCATCCCAACCTCCAGGCCCTGTCGCTCACAGCCTGGATGTTGAGAGGTTAATATTGCAACCACTTGATCTCTCGGAAAATGTGCCTCGAGTCCTGGTGGCCTCCAGAAAGCTTTCCACTAGAAAGTCTTGTGGCATGAAGTAGAGGAGTTTTTCCGTGTGGTGTGAGCAGAAGACACTAGATCCATTTTCCTGCTCCCCCCATCCCCCCAAAAAAACCTTTGATTACTCTCTACACCTATCAGAGGCTGGCTTGAAGACCAACTCCGTTAGAGTTGATTTAAGTGCAATTAGAGCATTTCACTGTGGTGTAGATGGTATGCCCATCTCTGTACAGCCTATAGTTGTACGTTTCATGTAGAGCCTGCTTTAGTTGAAGCCTCCCCTAAGGCCTCCTGTTATGTCTTGGGACCTCAACGTGGTATTAGCTCAGCTGATGAAAGCTCCCTTTGAGCCACTGTGCTCCTGTAACCTGAAGTACCTGACCTGGAAGGTCATATTTTTGGTGGAGGTCACTTCAGCACACAGGGTCAGGGAGCTTCAGGCCTTAGTGACTTATCCACCTTACACTAAGTTTTTCCATGATAGGGTTGTCTTGTGTACGCACTCCTAGTTCCTGTCTAAGGTGGTGTCTGACTTCTGTCTTAGCCAGTCCATTGTCCTACCAGCATTCTTTCCCAGGTCCCATTCGCAAGGCGAACAAGCCCTGCACAGTTTGGACTGCAAAAGAGCCTGAGCCTTTTATCTGGAGCGGACAGAAGCCCATAGACAGCCCACCCAACATTTTGTTTCTTTTGATGGGAATAAGTTGGGTTTTGCCATTGCCAAACAGATGCTTTCTAATTGGCTAGTGGACTGCATCTCTTTCTGTTATGCACAGGCAGGATTGCATCTTGGGAGTCATGTCAAGACTCACCCTGACAGAGCCATGGCAGTGTCAGTGGCCCACTTGCGAGCCATTCCCATGGAGAAGATCTGCAGAGCTGTGACTTGGAGTTCTCTCCACAAATTTACATCACATTGTTTGGATAGTGATGGCTGGCATGACAGCAGGTTTGGTCAATCTGTCTTCCTTAACTTGTTTGAGGTCTCTTTTCCAACTCTGTGCCCTCCTAGGGCCTGTTGTTTGTGTTCAGGCTGCCCCCCTCCCCCCGGTTTCCAACAAAACTAGTTGTTGGGCCTGTTGGCACTTATTTCGGTGTTTTGTTGGCCCCCTTTTATGTTGGTAGGTAGCCTGCAGCTAGGGATTCACCCATGTGTGAGCGCTGCCATCCTGCTTGTCCTCTGAGAAAGCAGAGTTGATTACATGTAACAGGTGTTCTCCAAGGATAGCGGTATGTCCGTCCTCATGAAACCTGCCCGCCACCTTGCAGAGTTGGGTTTCCACTACGTGGGTTTCTTTTCCTTTATTTTATTCTTGAATTCTATATTGTAAGACTGAAGGGGACCCTACATGGATGCGTGGTATAATGTATGCTGGAGCATGCTCAGTGAGGCTCAAAGTTCTAGAAACTTTGACATAAGTTTTCCATGCTGGGCTTTATCCGATAATGTCGCCTATGTGTGAGGACTGACATCCTGCTGTCCGCAGAGAACAACTATTACAGCTAAGCAACTCTGCTCTACCTTTTACAAAGGGACTTTTATCTCCAGAGAGTCCATTTTTAAATTGATCAAGCAGTTTAGGAGGTACGGGTCATTCACTTAGATCTGACAAATCGCAACACTTGATTTTCTTTTTCCTTTGCATGCATTCTTAAAAATGGGTGTAAGAGCCCTTCTGCCATGCTTTGTCTTACTAATCAATAAATTAGGAGTGTTGGGTTTGCCAAAGAGCAAACAAATGAAAAAATACCATGGTATACAATGACCAAATATAACTACATTAATTGTAAGTATCAAGAGGGAAAACCATGCTGAACTTATGTGTGTCTGTAATCTCTCGTTTTTGTATGTATTTCTTTTCTGGTACTTCTAAGCTTCTCTCTCATAACTACTTGCCTGGTATTAATCTTCCTAATAAGCTCTCTAGCCTAGAGTCTTTTTATTTCATAAATAAATGTAACTACTGTTTTAACCCTCTTGATTGCAAGGTCTGTATTTCTGAGAATTGCAGTGAAATTCTTACTGAATGCTCCCTTATACAGAATAACTTACAAAGGAACACTGCATGTCAAAGCATACAAAGGAACACTGCATGTCCCACAAGTAAAATCAGCATTGAGCAAACGAGCATTATCTTCAGCAGGACCCCACCAGTGGAACGCGCTCCCCCCAGATCTAAGACTAGAACCCAGTCATCAAGAGTTCAAAAAAAGACTGAAGACCTGGCTATTCCAACAAGCCTTCCCAGATTCTCAATGATACTTAGACAGGAGGACTTCCTAAATACTAGGTATCCCTAAATTATTGACACCTCACCAATTCCTACTATCAGGACTCTACAACTGCTCAATCAATTTTTGAGTCCATAAGTTCACTATATTATTCTTATTGTATCTATATGGTAGATTTGACAGGTCATCACTACTACGTTAAATAGTTAAATTGTATGTACATATTATATTATATTATATTTATTATTACTATGTTAAATTGACATCCGGTTTTATTGTTCCTTATGTTCTACAGTTCTATGTAAAGCCCCCTTCCGCTGTTGGGCAGTTCATCGTTTTATGTAAACCGGAGTGATTTGTAATTCCCACAAGAACTTCGGTATATAAAAATTAAAAATAAATAAATAAATAAAATAACTTGATTACTATGTTTTAAAACAATTTCGGTTATAAGTTTGGTTATAAGTAATGTTAAGTTTCTTGGAATGTTTCCCATTGAACTGATTATTTTAATTAAATTTGTGGCATTAATTGGTATTTGTTTGGGTTGACAGTTTCCTTAAGGAAAAATTTGGTTCTTAACTGCTAATTTTCTTTCCTTGAGTCCTGTTAGACCAGTCCAGCATGATTTATGGCTGTCAGGGGGAAGGGGAAGGTTTGAAAATGCCTCTGTTTCAAAACCCCACCCCCTGAAAACCATATGTCTGAACTGGTCTGGTGGGATGATAAGGAAGGGAACATTCTAGTGCTGAAGAAATTTAACAGAGCTATGTGACAACTGAAAACTCCCCAATTATTTTACATTTCTAGCTCTGCAGGGATTTTCTTTTATAGTATGTATTCTGTTCAGAGAATGACTTCAATTAAATTATGACAGAGGTAGGTTACTTAATGGCTATCCACTCAGCTCCTATTAAAATGCTTTGTGGTGACTACAAACAAAGTGACACAAAATTGTTCAGAGTAGTTAAATCACAAGCAGATTGTGATAAATTGCAGGAAGACCTTGTGAGACTGGAAAATTGGGCATCCAAATGGCAGATGAAATTTAATGTGGATAAGTGCAAGGTGATGCATATAGGGAAAAATAACCCATGCTATAATTACACAATGTTGGGTTCCATATTAGGTGCTACAACCCAAGAAACAGATCTAGGTGTCATAGTGGATAACACATTGAAATCGTCGGTGCAGTGTGCTGCGGCAGTCAAAAAAGCAAACAGAATGTTGGGAATTATTAGAAAAGGAATGATGAATAAAACGGAAAATGTCATAATGCCTCTGTATCGCTCCATGGTGAGACCGCACCTTGAATACTGTGTACAATTCTGGTCGCTGCATCTCAAAAAAGATATAATTGCGATGGAGAAGGTACAGAGAAGGGCTACCAAAATGATAAGGGGAATGGAACAACTCCCCTATGAGGAAAGACTAAAGAGGTTAGGACTTTTCAGCTTGGAGAAGAGACGACTGAGGGGGGATATGATAGAGGTGTTTAAAATCATGAGAGGTCTAGAACGGGTAGATGTGAATCGGTTATTTACTCTTTCGGATAGTAGAAAGACTAGGGGGCACTCCATGAAGTTAGCATGGGGCACATTTAAAACTAATCGGAGAAAGTTATTTTTTACTCAACGCACAATTAAACTCTGGAATTTGTTGCCAGAGAATGTGGTTCGTGCAGTTAGTATAGCTGTGTTTAAAAAAGGATTGGATAAGTTCTTGGAGGAGAAGTCCATTACCTGCTATTAAGTTCACTTAGAGAATAGCCACTGCCATTAGCAATGGTAACATGGAATAGACTTAGTTTTTGGGTACTTGCCAGGTTCTTATGGCCTGGATTGGCCACTGTTGGAAACATGATGCTGGGCTTGATGGACCTTGGTCTGACCCAGTATGGCAATTTCTTATGTTCTTATGTTCTAAAGTGATCTTTTTGTGTTTCATCATACATAGGTTGTGCTTACTGGAATTGGTGCAGATGAGCAGCTCGCCGGCTATTCTCGACATCGTGTTCGTTTCAAAGCCCATGGACTAGAGGGCTTGGTGGCAGAACTGGGAATGGAACTGGGCCGCATTTCTTCCCGAAACCTTGGTCGGGATGACAGGGTTATTGGAGATCATGGTAAAGAAGCTAGGTAAGCCACATGCACTTTAAAAGCAGTGTACGGTAACCATGACAATGTTAATTGCTGCCCTTTGATTTCTGTAGAAGGGAAGAGGACCACAAACAGCTGTGGTAAATTGGTTTTTATCAGCCTTTCTCAGCTTGTATTTAATAAGATCTTGCCTATGAGGGTATTGGATTTTTAACTTAATTAATCAATTGTACTATCAGCATTTTTGCCAAGATCACTGTCAAGGTGAATAAGCCCTGCATACTTTGGATTGCAAGAGTGCTGTCACCTTTTATGTGGTACAAACTAATCACCTGTAGAAAGTTCACCTAGCTTTTCTATTCTTTGTGCCTCAGTATACCTCAATATTGATACAACAATATACCTATATTGTTGTATCAATATTATAATTGTATTTTATACATGTTTTTTATATTATGCTTGTGAGCCACCCTAAGTCCCTTGGAGGAACAAAGGCAACATAGAAATAGGAATGCCTGCTGGAAGTTTCCAGATAAGACAGAGATTGCTACATCTGTTTAATAACTAATCCTGGTTGGAAAACTGAATCTTCACGATTGAAAAGAGGAGTGTATGTATGTATTAATTACACAAATTGTAGTTTTCAAAAATGTAAAGCAGTAGGACCATATGGCCAAGATTTGTTTCTGTTCATAGTTATATTCAGTGTGGTTAGTACTAATTACAGAAGTACAGTATCTAAAAAATATAAATCAAAATCATGAAAGTGTGTGTGTGGGGGGGGGGGGGGGGGGGGGGGGGGGGTCATGTGATGTGTTAGCATGGCGAAGACATGCCTGTGAGGAGCCCCTCGTGTGCGGGGCTTAAATTCTTTTTTCACTACATAATTACATTTCAAAGCCAACAAAAGCATGGCTAAGGAAATGCAGAAGAAAGCCCTATTGGGACGATAAATCTTAGAAGGCTAAAAGAACATCTAAAGGTACTGCTGCTGGAAGAGAGGAGGACCATGTGGAGCAGGCCTCAGGAGGACTATCCCGCTAGATGCTCCCTTGAAACTCCAAGTTATGTTTCAGTCCTCCTCAGAAAAATTAATCTATGACATTACCTCAAATCTGGGGGTAGTGATACAGAAGGTACCAGATTTGGTAACTTTAGTCCATTTTACATTTTCTCATAACTGGATGAGGCAGAGACCAAGGTGGAGGAGCTGAAGGACTCCCTGAAAGGCGCCTGCCAGAAAATGGAAGTGCTAGATAAGCATATTTATTTATTTATTTGTAGGGTTTAATATACCGTTATTCGGTAGAGCCATCATAACGGTTTACAAATCTGCAATTATCATCCAACATATGCAATTATCTTACAATCAAATGGAGTTAACATAGTAGTTGGGAACAGTAGGGTTTTGTGAACAATCAACATATTTTCTTAGTCGTTGAATAACAGAATATTACGGAGAACATTTTCAAAGAACTTAACGGATCAAGGGAGTGAGCAGGGAGGGTACATCAGGAGAGCATGAAGGAGGAGGATTATGCTTGCGAGTTCTGTTGAGTGCTGGGATGATCAGGTGTCAGAATAGTTTGCAGAATAAAAATGTTTTTAGGTCTTTTTTAAATGTTTTTTGGATGTGCTGGGTCCTCAGTTCTATGGGTAGGGTGTGCCAGGTTTTGGGGGAAGCAATGTAAAATGCTCTTTCTAAAATGGAAATGGAAGTGCTAGATAAGCATATACAAGAAGCCAGTGAGAAACTGGATGATTTTGGAATCGGGGAAAAGGAAGGAACTTGTGAATAGTTGGCCTCCCTGAGGGGGAAGAAGGAACAAGCTCCATGGCATTCTTTTCTTGAAGGCTTCTGGATGTACTAGGCTTCTCTATGAAGATCAATCGCATAAAAATAGAGCATGCTCACCGGGCGCTTGCACCTCTGCCAAAACCTAGGGCCGTTATCCTGCAGGTCCACCACTACTTAGATAAAGTAAAAATACTTCACGCTGCTCGATTGAAAGGAGAGGTGTTGAATAAGCAACACCAGGTTTTCCTATTTAATGACTTCATGGCTGCACTCAAAATACAAAGATCGCAGTTTGCCCCTGTAAAAAAATTCTCTGAGGAAACATGGGGTAAAATATGCTCTGCTCTACCCTGTGAGGCTTAAAATCATGTTAGGAAACCGTTTGCAAGTTTTTGGCTCACCAGAAGAAGCCCAGAAGTACGCTGAGCAGCTGGCGCTAAAGCATTGCCTGCATGGATGAGCAGGGAAGAGAGCAGTAATTGCCTCTCTGCAGACATCTACAGGGTGGGGAGGGGAAGGACAGGGGAAGGTGAGCTGTTAGGGAGTAGATTTGGGGAGGTATGTTCGCAGAGAACAGAATTCGGAGCCCGAGGGGTCTCCCGCCTGGGCAGTATGCTCTGGGAAGTGATGCTATGTGCTAGGGTAAGATGTTTGGGATCCCAGTGCTAAGGGGCTGATAGCCTAAGGATACCATGGTTGAGTCTTCCTACATTCTAGGCGGGATTGGGGTTAAGTTGGGGTTGATTCCCAGTTTGGAGGATAAATTTAAAAACTGACAGACTTAATAATCTATGTGTTAATTGGACCAGAATTTATAATACTACTGTTTACTATGTATACAAAGTGATCACACAGTTAACACATATATTGTGCATGGATTGCGGCTGACTCACAAGTGACATTTATGTCCTGGAATGAATGGGCAAAATCAATCCCTATCAAAAGAAAATACATTTTCACTTTTCTAAAGAAACGATTGGTGCAGATGGCAATGTTACAGGAGAGACACACCTGGCGGACTAAGAACATAAGAAATTATGTAGAGAATGGGTGGTGTAAGTATTCTATGCATCATTTAACTCAAAGAACAGAGGGGTCTGTATTCTCATTCATAAAAACCTGCCTTTTGCAGTTGGTAAAGTGTGTGAGGACTCAGAGGGCAGATTTGTCTTGTTGGAGGGCTCTCTATATGGACAAAATATTGCTCTGATTAATGTATACGGAGCTAATAGAGATGAGACTGTCTTTTATAATGAACTGAAACTTTTTTTTTTATTTATGCAATTTTACATATGTTTAGACAGTAATTATACATGTCAATGATAAGGCTTATATAAGAGGTAAATTATCTGTCATCAAAAACAGGTACAATATCTTTATATAAACCATTTTATAAAGAATCTGAAGATCAAAGATATGTTCCTAACTGGAGCAAATAAGGAAACATTTTTTTCTTAGCAATAGGTGGATTAAATGCATTCATACTATATCCATGACCAACCTAGAAAAAGAAAAAGTTATTTTAATAATCTAGCATCCAGAAATGTTCTGAGTTTTGAGGATTCTAGAAACACATATCTCTCATTTAAATGTTTTACCACACATTTGCAAGGAAAATAAACAGTCATCTGGGCCCTCAGATGTTTTACTTCTGGACCCATCTGCAAGAAATTTTTTCTTCTTAACTGGGTATGTCTAGTAATGTCCGGATACATCCACATTTTTTGTGTAAGGTAAAGCTTTTCTCAATTTCTTAGAGATTAATATTTTGAAATTATTTTTATCTTCCATTTTCTGAAATCTTACACACAAAGTGCCTCTTGACTCAATTTGTTCTTCCATTGATTCTTCTAGGAAATCTGTGAGATTATCTAACTGCTGAGATTGATTTAACTCATTGACATTTTCCTTCTTTTTTGTTGCAATATAAAAAAAATTTTCTATTAATGGAATTTTTCCCTGGGTAAACTGTAAATTTTCCCCTAGAAATCTTTTAAACTGTTCCATTGGTGATATTAATTTTACAGAAGGAAAATTCAAAATCCTAATATTATAACTTAAGTTGTTCCCTATTATCTCTATTCTTCTAGAATTTGCAACTTCCCCTTTTATTATTCCTGTTTGAACCTCTTGTATCTGATTTAACTGTTTTTCAAATCTCTCAAACTTCTCTGACTGGTTCTTTACCTTTTCATCTATTGTTTTTCCTTGTGCTTGCACTTCAGACATTTTTGTTTCCAAGTTATTCATAGAAACTTTCAAATCCATATATTTTCCAAGGTAACCTTGGGGCAGATTTTATAAATCTGCGCACACGCGTATTTTTGTTCGCGCACCAGGCGTGAACAAGAGTGCGCGGGATTTCAATAGATACCCGCGGTAGCCGCGCATATCCATTAAAATCCGGGGGTCGGTGCGTGCAAGGCTGCCCAAAATTGGCAGCCTGCGCGCGCCGAGCTGCACAGCCTGCTTCTGTTCCCTCCGAGGCCGCTTCGAAATCGGAGCGGCCTCAGAGGGAACTTTCCTTCACCCTCCCCCCAACTTCCCCTCCCTTCCCCTACCTAACCCACCACCCCGGCCCTATCTAAACCTCCCCCCTACCTCTATCACGAAAGTTACGCCTGCTCGAAGCAGGCGTAACTTTGCGTGCGCCGGGCCGGCTGCCGCGCTCCATGTTCCGGTCCGGGGACTGGTCCAGGGGCCGCTGTCACGCCCCCGGGCCAGAACCACGCCCCCGGACTCGGCCCCAAAACGCCGCGTCACTCCCGTCACGCCCCTCCATGCAAGCCCCGGGACTTACGCGCGTCCCGGGGAGCGGTAGGGTAGGTTTTTGGGGGGTACGCGTGTATCTTACGCGCGTACCCCTTTGAAAACCTACTCCCTTATGTGTATCTTTCACCTCAGAGCTCTCATTCTTAGCTAACATTTTTCCAGGTTGCGGGTAGTTTTCTATTCTCAATACTGAGGCTACTACCCCCCCTTTAACGCCACTTGGTGTTGAAGTTAGGGGATCAGGGGACAGATATCTTTCTCCGCTACGCTTTTCTACTACCTCCAGAGGAATATCCTCAATATCTCCTCTTTTTACACCTACAACAACATCCTCGTTTTCTCCCCCAATGTTAGACGGCAAAACCACAGCTTCAGTAGGGATTGTCGCCTCTGAACTCAAGTTTTGTGTAGGATTAGGCGGTTCTGGAGTCGTGGGTGCTCCGGGGCTTAATGAGATATAATGTTGTTCCTGTGGTGTCAGTACCTGCTCCTGGTCTGCACACACAACGGAAGCTTCTCCCGGTGACATAGCATTTAATGTCTTGAGAAAGTCTTCAATTAATGGCTGAGAGAGGGCAGAACTAGGAACAGTCGGGGTCTCCGGGCGAAGTCTGCCCTTTCTCTTTGTATGTGGCATAGTTCTCACAGTAATATCTTACAGTCCTTCTCAATACACACCTAACTTAATCGAACTTGGATCTCCAATGGGGGTAGAGAGAGTAAGTAAAAAGTCAAACTTACTATTTCAAAATAGAAGCAATCCTGTTTTTCAGATTTTTCCTCTAAAATCCAAACTAAGCTGCGCGTGGCTTCGGCCGCATGCTGCAGGGGGGGCCGGTTTTAGCCCTACCGGTGCCTCCCCTTGACATCAGTGGCGCGACTGAGCCGGAAGCAGGGCAAAAACTCTTCCGTTGGAAACTTCTCTGGAACAGGTAAACCTGAAGAAATTCAAACGTTTCAGGGCCGGAATTGCTCCTCACCCCGCAGTCTCTGTCCTCTCTCTCACCCCTGAATTGAAATTTCTAATTGCTGAGTTTACTTGCAGCTTAATCATAGCTAGAGGGGACTGGGATGTGTGTATTGCGCCTGAATAGCTAGAACTGTGAGAGTCGGGGACGACGGAACCTAATAAAGGTCTTAAAGATTTAGTGCATTGTTTGAGTTGGGTAGATGTTTGGAGAACATGATACATGAGTAGCAGAGACTATACATATTTTTCAAAAGTCCTGTAGCTGTCTGGACATGCTCTTTTGCTGAAAGGGTTTAGTGGGCAAAGTTCCCTAAGCAGACATCTCGAGGTAGGCGCTAATTTCTGAAAGCAAAATGTGTGGCTTGGCTGCACATTTTGTTTTCTGAATCGCGTGGGAATACCTAATAGGGCCATCAATATGCATTTGCATGTTGCGGGTGCTATTAGGTTCGGCGGGTTGGATGCGTGTTTTCGGCCCCTTACTGAATAAGGAGTAACGCTAGCGCGTCAAACTCGCGTCCAATGGCGGGTTAACAGTGCGCTCCGTCAGAGCTGATACAGTACAGTGCGCTCCGTCAGAGCGCACTGTACTGTATCAGCCCAACAGTATCTGCGCCCAACTCTGGCTGAGTTTCGCTCTACACATAGAGCTGCCTCAGGGGCTACTGTAATTAAAACATCCATATAATTTAAATTAAAAACATTTATAAACAAATTTATGAAGACATCACAATGACATTAGAAATAAAAATAAATCAAATAAATACATTTAAAACACGCATAATTACAGACAAACATGGCACACACTATCTTAATATTGAAAAAAATCTGACACAGAGGGATAAAGATATTGAACTTGTGTCAAATTTTTTTCGTTATTATGATACTGTGTACCATGTTTGTCTGTAATTATGCATGTTTAAATGTATTTAATTATTTTTATTACTAATATCATTGTGATGTCTTCATAAATGTATTTGTTTATAAATGTTTTTAATTTAAATTATATGGATGTTTTAATTATAGTAGCCCCTGAGGCAGCTCTATCGGGCAGATTTTAAAAGCCTTGCTCGCGTAAATCCGCCCGGATTTACGTGAGCAGGGCCTTGCGCACCGGCACGCCTATTTTCCATAGGCCGCCGGCGCGCGCAGAGCCCCGGGACGCGCGTAGGTCCCGGGGATTTCGGAAGGGGGCGTGTCGGGGGCGGGGCCGAACGACGCGGCATTTTGGGGGCGGGACACGGCGTTTCGGGGGCGGGCCCAGGGGCATGGTTTTGGCCGGGGGCGTTCCGGGGGCGTGGCTGCACCCTCCGGAACCGCCCCCGGGTCGGGTCTCGGCGCGCGTGGATTTACGTCTCCCTCCGGGAGGCGTAAATCCATGGATAAAGGTGGGGGGGGGGGTTGAGATAGGGCCGGGGGGGGTGGGTTAGGTAGAGGAAGGGAGGGGAAGGTGAGGGGAGGGTGAAAGAGAGTTCCCTCCGAGGCCGCTCAGCGCGCGCCAGCTGCTCAAAATCGGCAGCCTTGTGCGTGCCGATCCAGGATTTTAGAGGATACGCGCGGCTATGCGCGTATCTTATAAAATCCAGCGTACATTTGTTTGCGCCTGCTGTGCAAACAAAAGTACGCAATCGCGCAGTTTTTAAAAATCTACCCCTATGTGTAGAGCGAAACTCGGCCAGATTGATTGATGTGGTATTCCCTACCTGGACTTGATGGCGTCACGGAAGAACACCAAGGTGCCCCAGTTCTTCAGTCGCAGAAGAGAGTACGGAACGGAGGGTGTAGATGCTCTAGTGCTGCCTTGGCCCCGAGGGATTCTACTTTATGTGTTCCCTCTGTGACCTCTGGTGAGAGAACTGAGGTTTTTTTTTTAGCAAAGAGAGTTCTTTCAAGGCAGGGTTTTTAGCCTTTTTTTTTTTTTTTTGTTCCCCTTGCTTGTTTGTGGGCGATGTTGGCATTTTCATAAGGATTGTTATGAGACAAATCTTGGCTTGGGAATAGGTCAATACTGGAGGGACTGCAGGAGGCATTCTGGGTTATAAGCCAGTGCCAGTGAAACTTTCTCTGTCTCTATCTGTTGGAAGGGAGGCATAATCCCAGGAATCTGGACTGATCCATGGTATTCCAGGAATGAAAATTAGTAGGCAAGAACCAATTTTCCTTTCTGTTGTATGAAGCGAATGTGAAGTAAAAGTTAAAACATGCTGAACAAATTGCTACCGAAAAAACTCAGGGATAATAATATTCAAAAGGTACAGATTAAAGGAAGGCTATAAGAAATTTCAGTGTGTTTGAACATCCCTAGGGGCAGTGTTAGGTCCATCATTGTAAAGTGGAAACAATTTGGCATCACCAAGACATTGATGCAATCAGGCCATCCTTCCAAAGTCAGTAGCATGGTTAAAGGAAACTGCTGCGAAAGATCATTCGGGCCAATTCAGTAAAATGCGTGGAAGAGCCGGTGCTCCGAGGCGAGCGCCCGCTCTCCTAATGCGTGCCCAGGCCACTCTCCTGGGCGTGCGATTTTGTATGCAAATGAGGGCCTGTGCTAATAAGGAGGCGCTAGGGATACTAGCGCGTCCCTAGCACCTCCTTATTGGCAGAAGCGGCAGCTGTCAGCGGGTTTGACAGCCGACGCTCAATTTTACCAGCTTCGGTTGTCGAACCCGCTGACATCCACGGGTTCAGAAAATGAATGCCGGCAAAATTGAACGTCCGTTTTCCAACCCACGGGCCGTTTTTGGGGGTTTTTTTAGATTTTTTTTTTTTTTAATTTTTGGGGCCTCCGACTTAATATTGCTATGATATTAAGTTGGAGGGTGTACAGAAAAGCAGTTTTTTCTGCTTTTCTGTACACTTTGCCAGTGCCGGCTGAAATTAATGCCTGCCTTTGGCCTGCCTTTGGCAGGCGTTAATTTCTGAGAGTAAAATGTGCGGCTTGGCTGCACATTTTACTTTCTGTATCGTGCGGGACTAACTGATATACTTACTGTGTAAGGGGTAATAATAGCGCGTCCAAACGGGGGCTAACGGTGCGCCTGAGCCTGAGCGCACCGTACTGAATCGGCCTGACTGGGAGACCTAAAATTATCTTAAAAGAATTGCAATGACCAGTGGCTGAGACTGGGGAAAATGTTGACTGATCAACAATTTTAAGATTATTCCTCAAACATGGCCTGTATGGGAGGGTGTCAAGAAGGAAGTCATATGATAGGCCGCATAGCATTTGCAAAGAAACCATTTAAGGGCAACTGCACATGTGTGGGAGATTTTGTGGTCTGAGACCAAGGTGGAACTGTTTGGTCTCGATGCTAAAGGATATTTGGCATAAAACTAACCCTGTCCCTACAGTAAAGCATGATGGTGGCAGCATTTTATAGTGGGAATGCTTTGCAGCAGCAGGGACAGGGAAGCTTGTGAAGATCAAGGGAAAAATGCAAAGTACAGGCAGATCCTGGAGATAAACCTGTTCCAGTCTGCCATAGACCTGGGACTAGGGAAAAGATTTAGTTTTCAGCAGGACAATGATCCTAAGCAGAAAGCAAAAGCAATAATGGAGTGGCTCAGCAAGAAGAAAGTGAATTTCTGAATTGTCTTTGCTAAGCCCAAACCTGAATCTAATAAAAATCTGTAACTTGCTATACTTGAAAACTGCAGTCCACAGAAGATCCCCAGCTAACTCGAAAGAGCTTGAGCTCTTCTGCCAAGAAGAATGGGCAAAAACTGCACAATCCTGCTGTGCAAAGCTGGTAGATATTTATCCTAAATGATTCATGCTTGCTATTGTTGCAAAAGGGGATTCCACCAAGTATTGTGTTAAGGGATGTGAAGATTTGTGCAATCAAGGCCCTTTTTAAAAAATGTTTATTCATTACTTTTGGAATATTTCTATTTACTCATTATGAAAGAACAATTAGAGTATGTTCTGTAGATCAGTGAAACAAACCCCTGCTTTAATGTATTTTTTAGACAATAAAATAAAAAAATGTACAAGGCTGTGAAGACGTTTACAAGGCACTGTTATAACATTTCTTACCTCACTTGTACTACTTTGCGTAGACTTCTGCTAAATCTGCCAGTTTCAGAAATGGGGTGGCTTAGAAATAGGAAAGGTTTTGGATGCTAGATGTACTCACTCACCTTTCCAAATCAGAATGTAAGATGAATTACAATCAGGTCCAGTAGGTAGTTCCCTGCTTCCAATCTGAAAGCCTGATTTACTAAGGGTTTTCTCCCATTCTGTGTCTATGGGGGAAAATGCTTAGTAAATGAGGCTCTAAGTTTGTACCTGAGGCAGTGGAGGGTGAAGTGACTTGCCCAAGGTTGCAAGGAGTGGCAGGGTTCAAAAACTGGTTCTCCCACTTTCTTCCCTGGTTCTCAGCTGCTGCCCTAACCACTAGACTACTGCTTATTCTTACGGTATTCCTCCTGTCTGCAAATAAAAAATAAAATAAATTTTCTGAATAGACCTTACCTTGACCAGAGGGAGAATGAAAAGCTACTACAGAGGTTCAGCCATTTTGAGTCTCTGCTCAATATTCCTTTAAGGAGCTATTTCTGTATTTTATTTGGTGTTGATGGAATCTTCTTTTCCCAGTAAATATATACAGGTTAAGAAGAAATCCACTCAGCAGAAGCACTCAGGTTTTGTAGCATTTCACAGTCAAGAACTAGAACAGCTAAAGGAAAGAACAATCCAGTATTTGAGCAGATGACAGCCATATTTTGATTAGGCTGAGTAGATGTTTTAGATTCACTGATTTAACATCTAAACTACAGTATTTTTGTTTTACTTAAACTGCTGCTGTTCGTTGGAAAACATGCATTTTAAACAGTGGAGCAGCATCATACATTTTATGGGACTGAGTAACCATCACATGGTAGGTATTTCCATATTGGAATAGTCTAAATGAGGCAATGTAGGCATCTCTCTAGTATCTAGTATTCTTTGCAGCCCATGCCTACCCAAAAACAAAGCAATTTTAACTCAAAAGATCTAAAAATTCATTTTCTAGTGAACACTGTAAAGATCATCATCAACTTGTCTTCCCTTTAGATTCCCCTTTCTTGATGAAGATGTCGTCTCTTTTTTGAACTCTCTTCCCATCTGGGATAAAGTAGACTTGACACAACCTCGTGGTATTGGTGAGAAGTTGATTTTACGCTTAGCAGCTAAAGAACTTGGCCTTACAGCCTCTGCTGTTCTACCAAAGAGGGCCATGCAGTTTGGATCTAGGATTGCAAAATTGGAAAACAACAGTGAAAGGGCATCGGACAAGTGCCAGAGGCTGCAGCTACTCTCCACGCAATAAGTGGCAACTTCTCTGCAGGACTATCTGCAGACATTACAGCAGAATTTAGGAAGGTACATCAAGTTTTTTTTAATTAAAAAAATAAACTGCAGACTTGAAAGTGAATTCTGTTTTTATTATTCATTAAGACAAAAATGTAATTAAAATGCCATTTTGACAGATTTTAATAAAATTAAATTCTTGTTCCATATTGGCACGCATACTTTGTAGTTTGAAAGCAACAATTCATCATAGCCAACAAAGCAATCACTATAGTATAGCACTGTGAACCCTTAGAATATCATTTTGTTGAGGTTTAGTTTTTTGCATATTAGGGCGTACACATATCAGAACTGTTAACTTTTCTTTCAAAAGTGCTTTAAGCTGTTCTACTGTCAAATCTTAAGACCGCTCTGATTTACCAGTTTGGTTGAGTAAATAGTTTTAATAATTTTATGTTCTGATTAAATAATGCTAATATAGAAGAATCAGGCAGGTTGAAGTGGTATTTTAAACCATTAGTACATGGCCATAGGATTTTTAATGGTGATCTCCATGTGGGACCAGTTGCCATAAGTGTTCCCAACGCATTTTAGGTAACAATTAAACAAAACATTGTAGTTTTGGGAGGTTCCACTTCTTCAGAATATTTGTATTTATTTGCTAAATACTGTTTTTTTTCTTATGTTTCAACATTTTTTTATTGGCAGTAAAAGCAAAAACAGTTCTCAACGGTAACATGAATCTTACAAGGTAAAATGAAATGAACTGATGACACAATGGTTACCAATGAACAAGCAATCATAGTGAAATTTTTCAGTATAACAATTCCCCAACCCCTCCCTCTATCCTACGGAAACAGATGTTCTAACTATTGTGATCTTGCGAATGTTCCCTTTGTTTTGCCTCTATGTGATTCTTCCCCTATTATTGCTAAATACTGTTTTGTTTATGGAAGTGGTTATTTTCTGGACATTAATATTTGGTGCTGTGTAGATAATCAGAAAGTAGCACTTCCATCCAAATTGTCCCATTCTATAATAAACACTAGTCACTGTGCACTATTTTTGTATCTAGTGCTTAAAGCTTTAGTTTATGTGGACTGTGCAAGTCTCCATTAGCTGTGCTCATGTAGTGCCCTCTACAAGCTGTAGACTAATTCTGCAGCTGAAGCCAAAATTTGTAGCCAGAAAGAAGCCACAAATGTTTTATCAACGTCAGTGAAGATAATCGGTGAGGTGATTTATTTTGTCAAGAAAATACTTGTTGCAGCTAATGTACATTGGCAAGTTTCCAACATCGAAGCGGCCAGAGATCATGTGTACAAATACTGGTTGCCTGGCAGAAAAGTGAAAAAGAAAAAATTTCCAATGGTTAGTCTGGTTAGTGATAAGTAAAGGTCTGTCTGCATTAGAAACTGTGCTTGCAAGCACTTTGAAGATAATTTGCAGGAAAGGACATAGCCCCAGACTTAATGAAGGTACACCACTTTATAACTAGGTCAAAGAAAAAACTCAGCTTTACAAACGTCTAGATGGGTACATTTTCAGCGGTACACCCATCTGCACAGTTACATGTGTACTTTTGAGCATGCACAAAACAACTCCATATTCAACCTCAAGTTTCTGCATAAATAATTTGAATACTGGGTTTGGTTTAATTTAAATAGGCATTTCTATTCTGATTTTAGAAGGGCCATTCAAGTTCAAAATTGATTACAAAAGCGTTATAAAATCACATGCATAGATCAGGGCTCCAAGAAGGCATGGGTGGAACTTGCATGGAGCGGCAGTTACAACCCTAAGCAGCAGTGATGTAATTGCATCGGGACTCCAGTTAAGCATGGGGAAGCCACTGCCATGACAAACTTTGTTCATGCTTGGGAGAGCTAGAAAAGGAGGGTTGATAAGTCAGGTGGATGCTGGCGCTGGGTTGCATTTGGAAATTGTATATGCACATCTACGAAAGAGGATGAATCTCAATGGGGCAGAGTGGATGGGCCATTTTGGTCTTTATCTTCAGTCATGTACTAGAAAAACATCTCATACAGATCACCACACAAAGCTAAAAAGTCTAAAATAAAAAAAGAATACTTATCATAGTACCAGTAAACCCAGATGGGCCTTATACAGTATTCTAATAATACTCATCCTGCCCTGCAACTAGCAAACCTAGCCTGCAGCATATACATTTAAGAATACTTAACCCTGACCTAGAAATTCATCCTGAGAAGAGATAATTATGCAGATGTTACACTGTTAAATGTGAACGTACAAGGTCACTTGTTTCAAAACAAGCATTATTGACAAGCTAGTTAGCCATGTAGACTGATAAAATACTCCTCAAGAATGCCTGTTTGCGACCAAATATATGTAGAAAACTTTTAGGCGGCTGAAAGTCCATGTAAGCATATTCAGCAAGTCTACACCTATAAATCCTTATTTTACACACATGGGACCTGATTAGCTTTTGAAATTTGCCCAGGGTAAGTCCTACAGCGTTCCATTGTTCATTGTTACATCTAATAGCCATGAAACCTAAGGCTGAATCCTGCTTTGATCACCATGCCATCCTCCTCATCTTCATCATTGTTTGTTTATATCACACTCTTCAGATATACAGCATGTGATAAGAACTCCCGTGCTTTTTTTTTTATTTCTCTAGATACGTTAACTTATTTCCTTTGTAATACTGTAGTTTAGTTTGGGGGGAAAAATGTCTTCCCTACGCATCAAATTGTTGCATACTAGGGTACTCTGTCTGTAACTATAAAAAATAGCATAAATACTAATAGCTGGCAGCAGTGATGGGATAGCAGAATGGGGTAAGCTTTGGGAGGATAATTTTCAAAGCCATTTAGTTGGAGAAACTGAAATTGTCCTCTGGCCGACTAAAAGTGTGAGCCCAATGGAAGACCTTGTGTACTTTTAGCTGGATAGCGAGGATGCGTTCCCTGAGGCATGGTTACTTCAGGGAAGGAAAATAACATGCATATGACAGTTTCACAGGTATGTGTGCCATTTTACCCCCTCTCCACCACCTGAACAAAACAGCAGGTGCAGCGTATGTGGGCAATTATAGCGTATGCATGTTACATTAATTTTTTTTTATTTGCATGTAAACAAAACGATGAATAAAAACCAAGATAAGGAAGCAATAAGGCATATTAAAATACAATAAGGAAACAATCAAACATAGGCAAAATTGCATAATCACACTTCCCTTCAAGCCCACATAACTAAGAAAATGGAGAAGAAAAGCAATATCTAGCCAAATTATATTATGCTAGTCAAATTGTAACATTACGTTATGTTAATTTTCAGAGAGAAAGTACCAAGGTACTTAGTCTTATGTTAAAAGAGCCCATGTACTTTAAAAGTGTGTGCCCCTATATACTTTAAGCTCCACCTACCTACTCACAAGCCAAGCTATGAGATGGCCCGGTGCATCTTTCTCCCCTATTGGAGCGTTCTGTAATAGAAAGCAAATGGTTCTAGATAAGTAGTTTGGACCGTGCTGGGAGATGCTATGTTGCAACTTCAGGGGTAGGAACTGTTTAGTGAAGAGGAGATGATTTTTCCATTCATGTTTGGCCACTTCAAAATTAGGGATGCCTAATGGCTCAAAAAAAATTATTTTTTCAGGCATGATCTAGTCCTGCTTTTCTTAGGGAAATCAATATATACATCCATGCTTGTAAATGGGTTAAAACAAGGACTGAAGGAACATGTCCTGGGAAAAAAAAAAGCTACCTGACAGCCCTACTTGCAAATGATTTCTTAACACTACTGGCAGTTTTAATCCCAAAAGCGGATTCCCATGTAGTATACAGCCCTGGTTCTACTCCTGTGTCCTAAAAACAGACAATAAAGGGAAGGAGATAGAAATAGAAAAAAAAAAGTACCTTTTTTCCTTCAAGGAATACTTGTATAAGGGGAAGTGTGTACTTTGACAATAAGTAGAAACAGGGGCACTAAAAAAAAAAATACCATGGTTTAGAAACTTGAAACAAAGGCTACAATCATAAATATTGCAAGAGTCATAACAGACAGATATTCCAGCAGTAAAGCTAGTTTGATATCATACTGCTCTGCGGGACTCTGTTTCATCTGAAGAAGGCTTCTCCTTCAAAGCAGTGACTTTCAGATTCTCATCTGTTTCCAGGATCCCATAATTCTTTGTTTCTGTTCAGAAGATAAAGATGACCACGATTTATTTATAGGAGTCAGACATACTCTAAAAGTACAGAATTATAAATGCCATTTGTAACCTCCACCAGTCTAATAAATACACAATCTGAGAACACCAAACCGAAGAGGGATTGGGGGCTTAACATATGTAATGATCCCAAACTGACAAAGCCCTGAGAATAGCCAGCAGTATGCACAATGAAGAGAATTAAGAGCAGAAAGAAGAGGTAGCAGTACTGCTGTACAAATTGTCTGGTCATCATCTAAAGTTCTAGGTCTAACTTTGACCCACTCCTCCAAAGGGGTTTAGAGTAATGGCAATCAATAGAAAGGAAACCAGAATGGAGCCTGATCTGTACCATAGTAGTGATCTGCACAACACCAGGTGTTGCATACATATCGTTAAAAACTGGCAATTCAAAATATTTTTTTCCTTTTTTTATTAGCTGATAGAGCTTTTAAGGGACAATTTTTCTTATTGCAAATATATTCTTAATATATTCTTTGGCTCTGCAGTTTCCTTCTGTTCCATTGGATCTCCAGCTAACCTACTTTGGCCTACAGGGTTTTGGTCACTACCTTATATCACCCTCCTATTTACTTTAATTCAGCTGTCACAGCAATGGTCTTTGGCAGGGGACCAGACACCATGACTCCCTCCAGAATGTGTAATTGTAGGCTCTGAATTCAGCCCACAGGTGTCGCCAAAGAGTGATTTCTATGAACTCCATTGCCCCTCCATGTACCTGTAAACTGTCCCCCATAGTATTCAAAGCCCCAGCCAGCCTGAGGACCAAGTTTCTGTTCCTGGATTCCAACCCAGGTCCTCTACCAGCATGTGACCAGGCCAGCCATACAAATATTTTTAATTTTAACTTTGTGGTGGAGGGATGGGATGGCCAATAGCAAAGGCTTGATCTACCATTGGGTCAACCTCCTCATTTACCACTGTCCAGGCTGATGTTTGATTAGAACATTGGTAAGATAATGCCAAGTTCCCTGGTGCTAGTGCTGATGACAGCTGAGGATGCATGCCTGACTGTACAAATCTTTGAATCAACTCTTCATGCATGCAGCCTGTACCAATCCCATGCCCTCTCCTGCTAGGATACCGCCTTCATGCAATGTTGGTGTGTATTCAAACATAAATCATTGTTTGCCTCATCAAATTTTTAACTTGAATTCATTACATATTCCTCTTCATCTAGGCAAGCCAGTCCACACCAGCAGGTGGAGACTGAGAACAAAGTTTTGTTGACGTCACCCTCATATAGCTCTGTTCAGGAGCCAGCCAGCCAGTTTATCTCTGTCTCCAGCAGGTGCTGGACATGCATCTGTACTTGTGGATTTTGGTCTGCCTGGATTGAACAGTCTGGTTTGACCTCCTGAGGTGAAAGCAGTAGCTTGAGTGTCTGAGAACCAATCTCAGGAGACAAGAAAAAAAATAAAAAAGCACAGGAGTGAGGTGAAGGCTGCACCTCTAGCCCTCCTCCAGGCAGAAGAGATCCGATAGGGAAAGGAGGCCTTGGGCTCAGCCCTGCTGCATAATCCTCTTCTGTCTGGTTCTGCTTTCTTCTCTCTACTCTCTCCCTGCCATTTTCTTATTTTGTCTGTTTTGTCTTTGGAAAGTTTACTGGGGGAAAAAAAAGAAGTGCGTCGAATAGTGCTGGGAGCAGGTGCCAGCGTGATTTTTTGCAGGCCAGGCAGCAGACACCTGCGATCTCAGCTGTGCTGAACCACGCGATTCAGGAGGACTCGGGATAATTTTAGAACCGGCAAAGCTTCAGTGGCAAAGCCACAAGCAGCATGTGCCATTTTAATTGGCAGGAACTGCTGAGGCATGTGGTGGGACGCGTTTGCTCAGCTTTTAGAGGAAGAGAGAGAGAGAGTGTGACATGGCATCGGGATAGCAGCATGGGAAGAAGCTTCACATCTGCTCAGCATGCCATAAGAGGGTCTTTAGTCTCAGGGGTCCCCTCAGTATGTGTCAAAAGGGTGTGGAAGCCCAGGGGGATGTCTATACAGGGGAGTTTGTTGCTGCAAGGACCTCAGTGGCCCCTGCTTTACAGGCAGAGGTTGTGGCAGTGGCGCCTACCAGAGTGGCTAAGGAGTCTTCCCCACCCCCTCTCCTGCCAATCCCCTCGGAAGTGGACTCTGAGAGGGTTTTGCCTACCCCGGGGATGGATCTTGCTGCCATTTCGTGGGTGGAAGTTTTTAAGAGTCTCCAGGTCTTCTGTCAGGGACAAGGAGTTTCCCGGGAAGAGGCTAGGGATCACCCGCTTCAGAAGTCTCCCTCCTTAGGACCTAGAAAGCATTCCATGGAGCTCTTGTCTCCTTCCAGGAGGAAGAAGAGGAGGCGGCAGACAAAGAAGAAGAAGGCGAGGACAAGGATCCTTCAGGAAAATTCAGATGGGGAGTCAGAATCCTTGGTGGGGGGGGGGGGGGGGGGGTTAGATTCCCCAGATGCTCAGCCACATAGATCTATGCTGCGGCTTTTTTACAGGAACGAGATGTCCGGTTTAATTTTATAGACCTTGAAAACCCTTGGGTCTGAGGAGATCTTGCCAGCAGTGGCCAAAGATCCAAAGTGGAAACTTGTAATGATCAGCTGGCGCAAGGCATCCTGGTTTTCCTCTGCATGAGGCTGTCCAGGAGCTGATAGATTTGGAATGGAATGCACCTGAGGCTAATTTTTAAAGAGGTCGCTCCTTAGCAGGATTGTATCCTATGGACACTAAAGTGAGGGAGCAACTCCAGTTGCCTAAGATGGACACATTAGTCTGTGCTGTGACAAAGCAGACCACCAATACTGGTGGAAGGAGGTGCGGCTTTAAAAGACACTCAAGATGGGAAGATTGAGGCTATTTTGAAGCAGGCATTTGAAGCATTGGCTATGAATCTCCACTTCCTGTTGTATGGTTGCCAGGACTGGGTTACAATTAGCCCAGGAGACCCAGGCAGCTCTGGGAGAAAATGGCCCATACCTTGAGCTGGTAGCTGCCTTCCTGTTGGATGCTATGATTTGGCTCACAGGGCGGCTCAAGGGGTGGCTTCGGTGACTGCAGCCCGAAGGCGTCTGTTGCTACAGGACTAGTCTGCTGATACTATTTCAAAATCAAACTTTACAAAGTTACCTTTTAAAGGGCTATTGTTGTTTAGGACGGAGTTAGAGAAGATGGCAGATCAATGGGGAGAGTCAAAATTTCCTCGGTTACTGAAGGATAAGAAGTCAACTTCCTAGTTTTCTTAAGCCAAAGGGCGATTTCGGAGCTCTTGACGTTTCACTCCTCAGGTTCGAGTAGTCCGAGATCTCAGACATTTGGGAGATCTGTCCTTTTGGCCAAGGAAGCCAGGCACCCCTGGCTCCAGAACCCTGCGTTCCTCCCAATGAAGTTTTGGGGGTCCATCCTCCTGTCTCAATGTTATTGGAGGTGGACCCATATCACTTCTGACCAGTGGGTTTTGAAAGTGGTGCATGATGGATACGCTTTGGAATTTATCCATTCTCTCTCAAGACGCTTTTATGGTTTCCCCCTGCAACTCCGTAGAAAAGAAGTTAGCAGTCCAGTGCATGATGCAACGATTGCTTGCCCTAAAGGCAGTGATTCCAGTTTCAAAGGATAAGGAGGACACAGGGCGCTATTCCATTTACTTCGTGTTTCTCAAGAAAGAGGATTCGTTTCGACCTCTACTGAATCTCAAGGGGGTCAATCGGGCCCTCCGGGTTACCCATTTTTGGATAGAAATGTTAAGAGCAGTGATCATGGAGTTGAAGAAGGGAGAATTTCTCATTTCTCTGGACCTATCGGAAGCTTACCTTCATATTCCAGTTTGCAAGCAGCATCAGCGATATCTGCAATTTGCAGTGGTAGGTCAGCATTACAGTTTCAAGCGTTGCCTTTGGTTTGGCCATGGCACCCAGAACATTTTTTCCAAGGTGATGGGAGTTGTGGCCGCAGCCCTCAGAAAGGAGGGCATTATGGTTCATCTTGGATGATTTCTAATCAGAGCCGAGTAGTTAGAAGAGAACAGACTGGTGACCACCAGGGTGGTTCGGTTAATGCAGCACCTGGGGTGGATAGTGAACTTAGCCAAGAGCAACCTGAAGCCATCTCAGGTCCTGGAGTATCTGGGCATCCAGTTTGACATGGCACAAGGCAATCTGTTTCTCCCAGAGCCTCGCATTAAGATCTGGGGGTCAGGTCCGGGCCCTGAGTGCGGCGATCGGCCCATCAGGCTGGTCGTATCTGCAGATGTTGGGATCTATGGTTGCGACGATAGAGGATGTACCTTGGGTGCGTGTTCATATACGTCCTCTGCAGCGATCTCTCCATTCTTGATGGAATCCCCAGTCTCAGGAGTACAATGTGATGCTGGCCTTGCCGCCGGAGGTGAGGCGGAAGCTTCTCTGGTGATTGAAAAAGGAGCATCTCGAAAAAGGTACGGATTTGGAAACTCCCAATTGGATGGTGGGCACCACAGATGCGAGTATCCAGGGCTGGGGAGCACAATGTCAGGAGTTGGTGCTAAAAGGGCAATGGACTCCTGAAAAGGTGTCTTAGTCCATCAATTGACTGGAGGCATGGGCAATTCCACTAGCCTTCCTTCAGTTCACAGTCCGGTTAGAATGAAGGACGGTGAAAGTTATGTCAGACAATGCGACTGTGGTGGCATACATAAATCACCAAGGAGGAACATAGAAACATAGAAATGATGGCAGAAGAAGACCAATAGGCCCATCCAGTCTGCCCAGCAAGCTTTCACACTTATTTTCTCATACTTATCTGTTACTCTGACCGCTGAGTTCAGGGCCCTTATTGGTAACTTTTTTGGTTCTAATTTCCTTCCACCCCCGCCATTGATGCAGAGAGCAGTGTTGGAGCTGCATCAAAGTGAAGTATAAGGCTTAATGTTTGAGGGTATTAATCATCGTATCGAGTAAGTTACCCCGATGTTTGTATACTCATACTGCTCAGATCAATGTCTTGTTAGATGTTGTCTGGATGTACATCCTATTTCTTCATTCCCCCTGCCGTTGAAGCAGTGAGCTGAGCTGGATAAGCTTTCCAAGTGAAGTAACAGGCTTAATTGGTTTGGGGTTGTAACCGCCGCAACAAGCAAGCTACTCCCACGCTTATTTGTTTACCCAGACTGTACTATCTTATTGGTTGTTGCCTGAATGCAAATCCTCTTTTCCACATTTCCTCTTGCCGTTGAATCATAGAGCAATGTTGGATTCGCATTAACCGTGTGAATGTTTATTGAGTAAAGGTATTAATCACCAGGTAGTAGCCATCATTCCCGCAAGCCACCCCCATACCTCTTCTCTTCATTCCCATCCTCCAGGCTTTATGGATCCACAGTGTTTATCTCACGCCCCTTTGAAATTCTTCACAGTTTTGGTCTTCACCACTTCCTCCGGAAGGGCGTTCCAGGCATCTACCACCCTATCCGTGAAGAAATACTTCCTGACATTGGTTCGGAGTCTTCCTCCCTGGAGTTTTAAATCATGACCCCTGGTTCTGCTGATTTTTTTTCCAACGGAAAAGGTATGTCATTGACTTTGGATCATTAAAACCTTTCAAGTATCTGAACGTCTGTATCATATCACCCCTGCTCCTCCTTTCCTCCAGTGTATACATAATTAGATTCTTCAATCTCTCCTCATAAGTCATTCAATGAAGACCACTTTTTTTGGTCGCCCTTCTCTGGACCGCCTCCATCCTGCCTCTGTCCCTTCAGAGATACGGTCTCCAGAACTGAGCACAGTACTCCAGGTGAGGCCTCACCAAGGACTTGTACAAGGGGATAATCACTTCCCTTTTCCTACTCTATATTCCTTTCTCTATGCAGCCCAGCATTCTTCTGGCTTTAGCTATTGCCTTGTCACATTGTTTCGCCGACTTCAGATCGTTAGACACTATCACCCCAAGGTCTCTCTCCTGCTCCATGCACATCAGCCCTTCACCCCCCATTGAATACATTTCTTTCGGATTTCCACACCCCATAGGCATGACTCTGCACTTCTTGGCATTGAATCTCAGCTGCCATAACTTCGACCAGTCTTCCAGCTTTCTTAAATCCCGCCTCATTCTCTCCACTCCTTCCGGCGTGTCCACTCTGTTGCAGATCTTAGTATTATCCGCAAATAGACAAACCTTACCTTCTATCCAGTCCGCGATGTCGCTCACAAAGATATTGAACAGGACCGGTCCCAACACAGACCCTTGCGGTACTTCACTCATCACCGCTCTCTCTTCAGAGTAAGTTCCATTGACCATCACACATTGTCTTCTGTCCTTCAACCAGTTTGCTATCCAGGCCACCACCTTGGCACTCACACCCAAGCTTCTCGTTTTATTCACAAGCCTCCTGTGCGGGACTGTATCAAAAGCTTTGCTAAAATCCAAGTAGATGACATCAAGCGCTCTTCCTCGATCCAATTCCTTAGTCACCCAATCAAAAAAGACTTGAAGTTGACAAGTCTCTCTAGAAATGGATGTCCTTCTGCCGTGTGTGGAACTTCATTTACAGGTACTGTCGGCCTCCCATATAGCAGGACTAGACAACATGCAGGCAGATTATCTCAATCGTCACGTGTTGGATCTGGGAGAATGGGAACTGGCTCCCAAAGGGTTTCATCTTATGGATTCCTGGGGGTGTCCCTTCCTGGATCTAATGGCGACTCGCAAGAATGCAAAAGTGGAGAGATTTTTCAGTCGGACAAGGGATGTTCAAGCTCTCGAAGTGGTTGTCCTAGTCCAGGCATGGCCACAAGAGAAGTTACTATATGCATTTCCGCCATGGCCCATGATTGGCAGTTTGTTGCAGAAGATAGCGCAACTTCCAGGCCCCGGATTGGCTGCATAGGCCGTGGTACATGGATCTGCATTGTCTTCTGATGGGGGGACCTTGGCAAGTCCCTCTTCTCGGGGAGTTGTTACGGCAGGGACAAATTTTTCAGGATAATCTGAGACAGTTTTGTCTTATGGTTTGGTCCTTAGGAGGTCTAGGCTCTTAAAGCGAGGTTACTCAGGGGCAGAGGCGGAAATGTTTTTGAGAGCGTGCAAGTTTTCTACCTCCTTGGCATATATTCACATTTGGTGCGTGTTTGAGCCTTGATGTCAAAATCATGCTTCTTTGCCCACTTTAGCGCCTGTTCCCTTATTCTTGGAATTTTTACAAGACGGTCTGAGTAAGGGATTGGCCTTGAACACGCTGAAGGTGCAGGTGGCTGCTATAGCGTTTTATCAGGGCCACGTGCAAGGGAGACCACTGTCTTCTCGCCCACACGTATCTAGGGTCTTGAAGGGAGTAAAACACTTTGGCCCTCTTTTGCATTTCCTGGTACCCTTGAGAGATTTGAATCTGGTTCTCTCCTTTCTGGTTCTCCCTTTCGTCCTTTCCAGGGCATTTCCTTGTGGTAACTGACTGAAGACGGCATTTCTGATCACTATTTGTTCTGCAAGGCAGATTTCGGAATTACAAGCCTTGTTGTGAAGAGATCCTTTTTTGATTATCACTCCGCATAAGGTGCAGATTTGGACAGTACCTGCCTTTCTTCCAAAGGTGGTTTCGGAGTTTCACTTAAACCAGTCGGTTGTGTTACCATCCTTGAATAAGGCTATGATGGTTAGGAATACAGAAAATTGTGGCCGTTGGACATGTGGCAGCACTTATTGCATTATCTGGAGGTTACAAATGAGTTTCAAAAATCAGATAGGCTGTTTGTTCTTCACCAGGGGGTAAAGAAGTAGGAGGCAACTTCTCGGGGCTCGCTGGATTAAGGGAAATAGTGCCAGCCGCCTATGTGGATTCTGGGAAGCCTCTTCCGAGACAAGTCAGGGTGCATTCAACCTGGGCTCAGGCAGTTTCCTGAGCAGAATTACATTTGCTTTCTCTGGCAGAGATTTGTAGAGTGGCAAGGTGGTCATCTTTGCATATGTTTGCCAGGTATTACAGACTGGATTTGATGGTGTGGGAGGATTCTGCCTTTGCTAGGGCAGTGTTACTTGGGCTTCAGGCAGCCTCCCACCCTTTGGGGAGAGTAGCTTTGGTACATCTTACTGGCGTGGACTGGCTTGCCTGGATGAAGAAAAAAGGTGAAATTCCTTCTTATCTGATAATTTCCTTTCCTCGAAGTTAGGCAAACCAGTTCACCTTCCCACCCAGGGTGGCCTTGAGGTGGCTGACTTTCTTCTGTGTTGCTAGACTCTTGTCCAGAAAGGAATGAGGTTCCAGGATCTTTCATGCAGCTGGACTCCGACAAATTGGGTGAGTTCTGTTCTTCTAAAATAGTCTGATTGTCTTAAGGGACTATTGTTATGGAGCTGAGTCCAGTGTTTTCATTGTTTAAAAAAAATAAAAATAAAGAAAAGAATCCACAAGGTTAAGTTGAATAGTGTTTGTAGGATGTAATTTTACTGTTAATGTTTAATGGTTAGTGTCCACAGTTTGCTTTTGAAGAAATACTGGCTGGCTGTTGCCTGAGCAGAGATATGAGGGTGATGTCAGCGAGTCTTTGTTCTCTATCTCCACCTACTGGTTAGAGTGCATAACCCACTGGTGTGGACTGACTTGCCTTACTTAGAGGAAAGGAAATTATCAGATAAAAAGTAATTTCACCTTTTGAAAAAACTTTGTCGCTTATCTATTACTCCAGATCCTTTCCCTGGGTAGAGATGAGTTAGCTTGGCCTCAGGCATTTCTTTCCCAAAGCTCAAGAGAACTGAAGACTTAGGGGTTCTCCTCCCTGGGCTCTAAGAAGAAAGACAGTATGGGAATGAGGGATCCCTTCCCCAGATCCTAGAATCAGGAACTGAGTATGGCAAAATGTTTACTTTCATGGCTTTTCACAGGTTTCCATTTGTCAATACAACACTACTAAACTTTGTGGTTTTCTGTGAATGCCTAGTTAGAACAAGTCTCATTGCGCTACACACATGATTGAGATGTCTTAAAACAAAAGAAAATTAGGTCTTACCTCCGATAATTTTCGTTCCTGTAGTACCAAAGATCAGTCCAGACTCCTGGGTTTTACCTCCGCACCAGCAGAAGGAGACAGAGCAAGATTTGACTGGCTCTGCTATATACCAGGGTGCCACCCACAGTCAGCCAGTATTACGTAATGTCAAAGCAGAATGATTCTCCAACTAAACTAACTATATATACAGGAATCGCAACCTGAAAAATGGATCACTGACCCCCAACAACAAAACCAGACCCGTAAATGAGGGTATGAACAGCAGAAATTCGCAGATCAGAGGAAAACAAAAAACAGAAGCAGCGGACTCTCCCCAAACTTTATGCACACAGTGGGCGGGACTCTGGTCTGATCCTTGGTACTACAGGAACGAAAATTATCGGAGGTAAGACCTAATTTTCTTTTCCCTGTACGTTCCGGATCAGTCCAGACTCCTGGGATGTACCAGAGCTTGCAACTTACGTGGGATGGGATCCGGAGAGGCCCGCTCTCAACACGCCTATTCCGAAATTTCCCCCACTCGGACCCTGGACATCGAGTCTGTAATGTCGCGCAAAAGTATGCAATGTCTTCCAAGTTGCTGCCCTGCAAATCTCTTGCGGGGAAACCTGATGACACTCAGCCCAGGAAGCCACCTGGGAGAGTGTGGAATGTGCCTTAAGCCTTACCGGCAAGGGTCGACCACAAAGCAAATATGCAGAATTTATGGCCTCTTTCAGCCACCAGGTGATCGTGGTTTTGAAGGCCATATTACCCCGCTTTGGCCCATTCCAGAGAACAAAGAGATGATCAGAGATTCTAAAATTGTTGGTAACGTCTAGATAACGCAGGAGTGCCCTAAAAAACATCCAATTTTCTCAAATCCCTCGAAAGCGGATCAGACCTATCCAGGTCGGAAAATGAGGGGAGTTCCACTGACTGATTCAAATGAAAAGAGGAAACCACTTTCGGAAGAAAAGATGGAACCGTTCGTAAACTAACCCCGGAATCCGAGATCCTCAAGAAAGGTTCCCTGCAGGATAACACCTTTAGTTCAGAGACTCAACGCGCCAAGGAAATTGCTACCAGAAATACCACTTTCAACGTGAGGTCCTTCAGAATCGCTCTCTTCAATGGCTCGAAAGGGAGCGTACACAAAGACTTAAGAACCACATTCAAATTCCAGGATGCACATGGGAAATGCACCAGACGTAAATGCTTTGCCCTTCACAGAAAACGAGAAATATCAGGGTGTGCCGCCAACGGCACCCCTTCTATAGAACCGCATAAACAGCCTAGGGCTGCCACCTGCACCCTTAAGGAGCTACAGGACAAGCCCTTGGCCAAACCGTCCTGTAGAAAGGCCAGTATACTGGATACCGACGCCCGAGTGGGAACACTCCTACGATCAATGCACCATGACTCGAAAATCTTCCAAACTCGTACGTAAGACAGCGAAGTCGACACTTTGTGTGATCTCAGGAGAGCAGTCACAACTGCGTCCAAGTACCCTTTACCTTTTAGACGCCTCCTCTCAAATGCCATGCCGCTAGACAAAAGCGATCTACCTGATCGAAACAAACGGGTCCCTGATGAAGAAGGTTCGGAAGGAGCGGAAATCGCAGTGGACCCTCCACCGCGAGATTAGGTAGATCTGCGAACCACGGCCGACGGGGCCACTCGGGAGCCACCAGAATCACATCCGCTGGATGGTTCTCTATGCGACGAAGCACCTTACCGATAAGAGGCCAAGGCGGAAAAACATACAGCAGAACTGTCGTTGGCCAGGCCAAAGCTAGAGCATCCACGCCCTCTCCCCCTATGTCCCTGCGGCGAGCAAAGAAGCGCGGAGCCTTGGTATTCTTGAAGGTCGCCATCAGATTCATGCACGGTGTGCCCCATCTGTCACAGATGAGTTCAAAGGCCCTGTCCGCCAGTTCCCACTCTCTGGGGTCGAGCTGATTTCGACTTAGAAAATCCGTGTGTACATTGTCGACCCCTGCTTTGTGGGACGCAGCTATGATGGCAAGGTGAAGTTCCGCCCAATGGATGAACAGACGAGCTTCCAACGCCACGAACGACTCCTGGTTCCTCCCTGATGATTGATGTAGGCCAATGTGGTCGCATTGTCGGACAGCATCCTGACCGACTTCCCCCGGACGAGAGGAAGGAATGTCTGCAACGCCAGACGCACCGTTCTGGTCTCCAGGCGATTGATCGACCACCGAGACTCCGCTGGAGACCAGAGCCCCTGCACCAACTTCCGCAAGCAAACAGCCCCCCAACCGGAAAGGTTGGCATCCGTGGTGACCACCATCCAGTCCGGAAGCCACGGAGCAGATTGTCTGAGCACAGCCACCAAAGTAGCTTGGACCGAGCGGACTCCGTCAACAGCACGGGAAGGTAGAACTGTTCGGAAATTGGACTCCACCGGGAAAGCAATGCTGATTGCAAGGGCCGCATGTGTGCGAACGACCATGGGACCAGTTCTAGTGTCAAAGTCATGGAACCTAGTACCTGCAAGTAATCCCAGCCCATCGGAGGATGTTTCATTAGCAAAGTCTTGACTTGACCCTGCAGTTTGGGACTACGGTCCGACGTAAGAAAAACTCTCCCCTGACAGGTGTCAAACAAAGCTCCCAAAAACTTCAACGATTGGGAGGGAATGAGGTGACTCTTGGCCAAGTTGACCACCCAACTGAGAGACTTCAACAACTGCAGCACCTGGTGGATTGCTGATTGACACAGAATTTCGGACTTCGCCCGGATCAACCAATCGTCCAAGTACGGATGCACCAACAAGCCCTCCCAGCGAAGTTGAGCTTCCACTACCACCACTGGTGAATGTTCTGGGGGCTGTCGCAAGACCGAATGGTAGAGCTTGAAACTGGTAGTGTTTTCCTAGGATGAAAAATCTCAGATATTTCTGGTGATCCGCTCTGATCCCTATGTGTAAATACGCCTCCGTCAGGTCTAGAGAAGCCAGGAACTCTCCCGGCCGAACGGAAGCTATGACCGATCGTAACGTCTCCATGCGAAAACGGGGGATCCAAAGGCATCTGTTGACGCGCTTTAGATCGAGGATGGGTTGGAAGGAACCCTCCTTTTTTGGAACAACGAAGTATATGGAATAACGTCCCCTTCGCTGTTCTGGAGGAGGCATCGGAACGATTGCCCCCAGATCTAGAAGATGCAGCAAAGTTTGTTTGACGTTTTTCGGGATACCTGAACAGGGATATCAAGAATTGCGGGCTGGGACGGCTTAAAAAATCTAAAGCGTAGCCGTGTTTTATCACTGAAAGCACCCACTGGTCTGATGTGATTGTGGCCCACTCCTCGTAAACAGAGACAATCTGCCCCCTACCTTCGGTACAGAGGAATGGACTGGCTGGACATCATTGTGCAGCCTTACCACCTGAAGTCGCCTGGGAGGCACCAGGTCTGCTGAAGCGCCGGCCTCGAAAGGGTTGTGACCAAGACTGCTGTTGGCTTGCCAGAGGACGAAAGGAAGAAGTGTTCGTACGAGCTGGACGAGATTTACGAGTCCCTCGAAATCGGGACCACGCCGAGAAGGTTCCCCTGGATCGTGCCCTGTCCTCTGGTAGGCGATAAACCTTATTCTCGCCCAGTGACTGAATCATGTCTTCCAGTTCCTTTCCAAAGAGAAGTTTTCCCTTAAAGGGCAAAGAACCCAACTGGGATTTGGAGGCCCCATCTACCGACCAATTCCTCAACCACAATAATCTGCGTGCCAACGAGCTGAAGTTCGCTGAAGTTCGCAGGAGATCATAAAGAGCATCAGCACTATAGGCCACCACCACTTTGAGGCGGCCAGCCTGCCGAGCTTCGTCTTCAGAAAGGCCCTTGTTGGTTAGCAATTGTCGCACCCAGCGAAGCCCTGCTCTCAGGGCAAAATTGCTACACATCGCCGCCCGGACTCCTAGGACGGAGACTTCAAAAATCTTCTTAAGCTGTACCTCTAGCTTCCGATCCTGAAGGTCCTTAAGAGCTGTGGCCCCCGTGACTGGAATAGTAGTCTTTTTTTGTCACCACAGAAACCGCAGCATCCACCTTCGGAACCCGAAGCATGTCCAAAGCATCTTCTGGGAGGGGATAAAGCTTATCCATAGCCTTTGTGACCTTTAACCCCAAATCCGGGGTATCCCATTCACGAAAAAGCAGGTCCGTAGCCGAAAAATGAAATGGAAAGGCTGTAGGAGGACCACTCAGGCCCAACAATACTGGGTCCATCAAGCCCAAACGAGACTCTTCGGGAGGCGCAGCAATCCCTAATTCCTCCAGAATGGCAGGAATTAGGGGTCCCAGATCATCTCTATGGAACAGGCGGACCACCTTAGGGTCTCGCCCTCAGTGACATGACTCTGCCGCGCAGTCCCATGTGGTTGGTTGCTGTCTCCCTCGACTTCCCTCGGGGGCAGGGTCGGCCTATCTGGATCTTCCGGATCCGGAGACTCTGAATCTGAGTCCATATCTTCCCGGGGTGGTAGAGCCCGCAACGGACGTTTCATCTTTGAAGACATCAACGGGTCCAGCGACTGGCTCCGCCGCTTGCCTATAGGGAGCGACACATGGAAGCCCTCGGACTTAGAAACATGCCTTTTTGAGGCCTTGCGTGCCTTAAAGGCTCTATGCATAGCCAGGATAAAATCTGAAGAAAAAGAAGAACAGGCACCCTCTGAATCTGTTCCTGTATCTTCATCTTGCCCGCCCCCCCCCCCCCCCATGCAGGTGTCGCAGTCAAAACAAGCCTCGGAGCTGTCTGTTGTTAAGGGGGGGGGGGACCCCTTCCACCACCACGAGAGGAGCCGCAATAGAAGCGGCTCCTAAAATGGCGCCTTTTCCTGCGCTCACCAGCAACGGCCTGGAAGTAGAAGCAGGCAGCTCCCCGATTGCGATTGCCATTGAGTTCTGCCTCACAAGCACCCCCCTGACCGGCCGCGACATCCCTTCACCTCCGGGGATGCAGGCCAAGCACAGCCCATCCCGCAAGAGGCACACGCGTCCCGATCCACAAGCTGCACAAGCCGGACCACGTGGCATCGGGAAGCTGGGCCGACAAGAAAACTAAGAAAAATTTAAAAATATCAACCACGCCTAAGAAGCGAGGTGGGGGAGGGATCGCAAAAGACTGCCTGTCGCGGCAAAAAAGCAAACAGAGAGATCCGGTACTGAAAACTTTTTTTTTTTTTTGTCCTAAGCGCAGTCTAACCTGCTCCGCTGTCCACCGACGGGTCCTGAAGCGGTTTGGCTGGGGTGAGTGATCCGGGCTCCCCGGTATCACCCCAAGCTGGGCTGCCCAAAAGGAATAAGTAGGGCCCTCGACCCTTAGCCACAGCAGCCTGCAGAGCCAGGGGGAATGGTCCCCTCAGGACCTGCCAATCCCCTGGGAGGCTAAGACCTTCAGCCAGTTGCTCTCCTGCACTGGAACGACTTTTCCTTTTATTATTATTATTATTATTTTTTTTTTTTAACAAATAATTTAATTCAGCTAACCAAAACACTTATCTAATTCTACCCTATTATTTTTATTGTTTTTAAGAATCAGACTGTGAGTATTGCACCTGGACCATCTGCTGGAGACAGAATAATACTGGCTGACTGTGGATGGCACCCTGGTATATACGGCAGAGCCAGTCAAATCTTGCTCTGTCTCCATCTGCTGGTGCGGAGGCAAAACCCAGGTGTATGGACTGATCCGGTACATACAGGGAACTAAGTTTGCACAGATGCACTATAAGTGAAAATAAATGGCTGTCCTGCAGCTATTATACTGGCTGCTGTAAAAATGGTTGATAATGCTCAGCATTAGCCCTGCCAGCATGTTGCTGTGGCTCAGAGACACAAGCACAAGAGAGAGCTTAGGCCCAGATACCCGCCCAACAATTTTTCATAGGTTTCTATTTGTCAAGTAGCGAGCAAAAGAAATGTCCACAGATTTACCTTCATCTTGGCAGAGATATGCAAGTACCAAGTTAGCTTGATCATTCTCATGTTGTAGTTTCTCAAATTTTGCTATAACATCTCTGAGACTGAAATCCTCAAAGAATAAGGTATCCCTGTAAAACATTAAGGGAAAAAATTGTTTGGCTTTGTATATTTCATGTGATTTAGTTATATACTCTTTCCTTTTTACTTATACACTCCTGGTTACTATGGGGTCAATATTCAGCGCTCTTAGCCAGATAAGTTCAGGGGAGGAGCTACTCATGTGACTAACCTAGCTGGATAAGTGATGATAGTCAGCCTTATCTGGCTTAGTTAGCTGGATAAACTTATCCAGCTAACTAAAAGTTACCTGGGTATATTTAATGGCTCGGTAGCACCGCTGAATATCCCATCTAAGTTAGCTGGATATGTTTATATGGCTACCTTTCCTAGCTGGATAACGTTTGAATATCTACCTCTATATGTCTTATCAATTTTATTTTTGCATGTATTTATTTGATGTCCAACATAAACAAAGTATTTATGGTGTGAACTATGCTGGGTGTTCACAGAAAGTTTTTCTTTTTTTATCATTTTAATCACCATATTTAATTCTATTGTATAGTTTGTCTATTTCTGTGTTGGTTGGCTTTCAGGATTATATGCTGTCATTTTATTGTGAATGGTTGATTGAATTATATCCTGGTTTTATTGTATTTATTGTGTCTTGATTGTAAATCGTTTTGCTTTTATTTGAAAAGCAGTATAGCAAGATTAACTAAAATGAAAAAGAAAAGAAAAATGAAGAAATTTAATTAAAAAAAAACTTCAGTTTGTAGAAATAAAACAGACCGGTTAGCCTCACTTCGGTGGTGGGAAAAGTAATGGAGTCACTGTTGAAAGAGAGAATAGTGAACTATCTACAGTCGGGAGAATTGCTGGACCAGAGGCAGCATGGATTCACCATTGGAAGATCCTGTCAGACAAATCTGATTGACTTTTTTGACTGGGTAACCAAGGAATTGGATCGAGGAAGAGCACTCGATGTCATCTACTTGGATTTCAGCAAAGCTTTTGACACTGTCCCGCACAGGAGACTGGTGAATAAAATGAGAAGCTTAGGAGTGAGTGCCGAGGTGGTGGCCTGGATTGCAAACTGGTTGACGGACAGAAGACAATGTGTGATGGTAAATGGAACTCTCTCTGAAGAGAGAGCGGTTTTAAGCGGTGTACCGCAGGGATCGGTGTTGGGACCGGTCCTTTTCAATATCTTTGTGAGCGACATTGCGGAAGGGATAGAAGGTAAGGTATGTCTTTTTGCGGATGACACTAAGATCTGCAACAGAGTGGACACGTCGGAAGGAGTGGAGAGAATGAGACGGGATTTAAGGAAGATGGAAGAGTGGTCGAAGACATGGCAGCTGACATTCAATGCCAAGAAGTGCAAAGTCATGCATATGGGGAGTGGAAATCCGAATGAACTGTATTCGATGGGGGGAGAAAGGCTGATGTGCACGGAGCAGGAGAGAGACCTTGGGGTGATGGTGTCTAATGATCTGAAGTCGGCGAAACAATGTGACAAGGCGATAGCTAAAGCCAGAAGAATGCTGGGCTGCATAGAGAGAGGAATATCGAGTAAGAAAAGGGAAGTGATTATCCCCTTGTACAGGTCCTTGGTGAGACCTCACCTGGAGTATTGTGTTCAGTTCTGGAGACCGTATCTCCGAAGAGACAGAGACAAGATGGAGGCGGTCCAGAGAAGGGTGACCAAAAAGGTGGAAGGTCTTCATCAAATGACTTATGAGGAGAGATTGAAGAATCTAAATATGTACACCCTGGAGGAAAGGAGGAGCAGAGGTGATATGATACAGACTTTCAGATACTTGAAAGGTTTTAATGATCCAATGACAACGACAAACCTTTTCCATAGGAAAAAAATCAGCAGAACCAGGGGTCACGATTTGAAGCTCCAGGGAGGAAGATTCAGAACCAATGTCAGGAAGTATTTCTTCACGGAGAGGGTGGTGGATGCCTGGAATGCCCTTCCGAAGGAAGTGGTGAAGACCAGAACTGTGAAGGACTTCAAAGGGGCGTGGGATAAACACTGTGGATCCATAAAATCAAGAGGCCGTCAATAAAGAGTGGGTGGCTCGCCAGAATGACGGCTACTGCCTGGAGATAATACCCTTATTCAATAAACATACACATGGTTACTGTGACTCCAACATCACTCTAAGCTACAACAGCAAGAGGAAATGTGGAAAAAAGGATTCGCACTCACAAAGTGGGGAGTAGCTGGCTTGTTACGGCGGTTACTACCCCAAACCAAATAAGCCTGATACTTCACTTTCAATACATATCCAGCATAGCTCTCTGCTTCAACGGCAGGGGAGAAGAAAAACTGATACTTCACGCATAGCTCTCTGCTTCAACGGCAGGGGAGAAGAAAAACTGATACTTCACGCATATCCAGCATAGCTCTCTGCTTCAACGGCAGGGGAGAAGAAAAAAGGATTCGCACTCACAAAGCGGGGAGTAGCTGGCTTGTTACGGCGCTTACTACCCCAAACCAAATAAGCCTGATACTTCACTTTCAATACATATCCAGCATAGGTCTCTGCTTCAACGGCAGGGGAGAAGAAAAACTGATACTTCACGCATAGCTCTCTGCTTCAACGGCAGGGGAGAAGAAAAACTGATACTTCACGCATATCCAGCATAGCTCTCTGCTTCAACGGCAGGGGAGAAGAAAAAAGGATTCGCACTCACAAAGCGGGGAGTAGCTGGCTTGTTACGGCGGTTACTACCCCAAACCAAATAAGCCTGATACTTCACTTTCAATGCATATCCTGCTTCAACCGCAGGGGAGAAGAAAAACTAATACTTCATGCATATCCAGCATAGCTCTATACTTCAACGGCAGGGGAGAAGAAAAACTGATACTACACGCATATCCAGCATAGCTCCCTGCTTCAACGGCAGGGGAGAAGAAAAACAACCAATAAGGGCTGAATAACACAGTCTGGGTAAAACAAATAAACATGGGTGTAGCTTGCTTATTGCGGCGGTTACTACCCCTACTACCCCTAACTAATCAAGCTTGATATTTCACTTGGTTGCAGCTCCATCACTGCTCTCTACATTAATGGTGGGGGTGGAAGGGAAATAGAACCAAAGAGCTAAGAGAAACAGATAAGTATGAGAAAAAAATGTGAAGCTTGCTGGGCAGACTGGATGGGCCGTTTGGTCTTCTTCTGCCGTCATTTCTATGTTTCTATAGGCACAAAGCCAGAGAAGATGAACATGCTCTACCTTCCTATGTCCAGTCAAGTTGATAAAATTAACCAAACTGTGTAAATATTCAGAATTTAAAAAGTGTAGAACTTTGTCATGTATTTATTTTGCATACTTTATGCAGAATTTTAATGTAGCCAGCTCCAAAAAGTCTTGTTATAAGATATAATGCTATAGCCCACACACGCATAGCACTACAAAAAAATCAGAGAACACAAGGCTTTAATAAAACTGTAATTGCACCACATTTGTGAGGGGGGTAGCATCTTCTGTCATTGGTATTCTAACCTCAATGACTAGGCTAGGAAGAGAGTTTGATAGCTATCATAAGAATAATAGTTCCAAAATGACAAAGAAAATTCACTGGTCTAAAGAAGTTCTTTTCTTCTCTGGATAAGATATAACATCCTTGGTAAGGAAAACTGTTTTCTTAATTATTATATCAGTTAGGTTTTGCTGTTTTAATGAGTTGTCTTAATCATGGTGGAACTTAATTTGTGTGAAGCATAAAATCTTATGTGTCAACCTAATTATGTTCTAGATGAGGCTTAGTGTATGCATAAATTGTTGTATTTGAATAGTTCAGTCAACCAGAAATTACAGGCTATCTGGAATGTTTCTAAAAAGTTAAAAAGAAAACCAAAAATGTGCTAATGAAAAACTTACCCAGCAATAATTATTATATGGTCGTCTATTCTGAATTTGTCTAGGACAAGCTGAAGACAGGCGATCGCTCCTAAACGTTCCTGTAATAAAGTCAGAGCTCTTACCATTAATGTCTATAATAGATGATTACAGTTTTCAGCTTTCTGTGGTTTCTTCATTATGATAGACCCTGTGAATCCAAGTAGCACAGCAATCTGACTAAAAGACAGACGTAGATTGAGGGAAAACTTACAGATTACTTGGCTTTAAGAAATTATTATTGTTAATCTGTAAATGTGTGTTAATTCAACCAATTTGAGTGTAAAATCCTTTGGTGGTCCAAACTGGCAGGTAGTATTGGCTTGATTCACTCTATTTGAGGCTGGAAAAGAGTCAGTGGCAAAGGTCACCTTTTATTCCAGCGGATACAGCTCAGAGATGTGCTGGCAGGTCTGCTGCGTGACCTGTTCAATAGATCCCTGGAAATGGGAGTGGTGCCGAGTGATTGGAGAAGAGCAGTGGTGGTTGCGCTTCACAAGAATGGGAGTAGAGAGGAGGCTGGAAGCTACAGGCCGGTTAGCCTCACTTCGGAGGTGGGAAAATTAATGGAGACTCTGCTGAAGGAAAGGATAATGAACTATCTACAATACAGTGGGTTGCTTGATCCGAGGTAGCATGGTTTCACCAGGAGAAGGTCCTGTCTGACAAATTTGATTGATTTTTTTGATTGGGTGACTAGAGAATTGGATCAGGGAAGAGCGCTCGATATGAAGTACTTGGATTTTAGTAAAGTTTTTGATATGGTCCCACATAGAAGACTCATGAATAAAATGAGAAGCTTGGGAGTGAGCGCCAAGGTGGTGGCATGGATAGAAGACAGCCTGTGATGGTAAATGGAACCTACTCTGAAGAGAGAACGGTGTTAAGTGGCGTGCCACAAGATCTATATTGGGACCGGTTCTGTTCAATATTGTTGTGAGCGACATTGCAGAAGGGATAGAAGGTAAAGTTTTGTCTATTTGTGGATGATGATACTAAGATCTGCAACAGAGTGGACATGCCAGAAGGAGTAGAGAGAATAAGACTGGATTTAAGGAAGCTTGAACAGTGGTCGAAGATATGGCAGCTGGGATTCAATGCCAATAAATGCAAAGTCATGCATCTGGGGTGTGGTAATCCAAAAGAGATGTATGTGATGAGGGGTGAAGGGCTGTTGTGCACAGAGCAGGCGAGGGACCTTGGGGTGATAGTGTCTAGTGATCTGAAAACGCGAAGCAATGTGACAAGGCGATAGCTAAAGCCAGAAGAATGCTGGGCTGCTTAAAGAGAGGAATAACCAGTAAGAAAAAGGAGGTAATAATCCCCTTGTACAGGTCTTTGGTGGGGCCTCACCTGGAGTACTGTGTATAGTTCTGGACACTGTATCTCAAAAAGGACAGACATGATGGAGGCAGTCCAGAGAAAGGCTACCAAAATGGTGGAGGGGGAGGGTGTCTCCATCAAATGACTTATGAGGAGAGGTTGCAGGACCTAAATATGTATACCCTGGAGGAGATGGGGTGCAAGGGAGATATGATACAGACCTTCAGATACCTGAAAGTTTTTAATGATGTTCAATCAACAACAAACCTTTTCTGTTGGAAAGAAATCAGTAGAACTAGGGGTCACGAAATGAAACTCCAGGGAGGACAACTCTGAACGAATGTCAGGAAATATTTCTTCACAGAAAGTGTGGTGGACGTTTGAAATGCCCTTCCGGAGGAGATGGTGAAGACAAAAACAGTAAAAGATTTCAAAGGGGCATGGGATAAACACTGTGGATCCCTAAAGGCTAGAGTATGCAAATGAAGAAAAGAGTGCATGGGGGTAACTTGCTGGTGTGGTGGTTACTACCCTTAACCAATAAGCCTTCATACTGTTGATGCAACTCTATCATTGCTCTCTGCTTCAATGGCAGGGGGCAAAGAAGAAAAGTGGAATTAGATTTAGACTGCAACCAACAAGGACATTGAATAGTAGTCTGAGAAAACAAATAAGCATGGGGGCAACTTGCTGACGTGGCAGTTATTACCCTTAACCAATAAGCCTGATACTTTTGATGCAACTCTCAACTGTTATGGTTAATGGTGTTTGGGTGGATCCTTGGACACTGTGGCAGCTGACCATGCCAACGGGGGGGCAGTCCCGTGAGGGACCACAGTGTCAGGCTAAACTTTGGACAGACAAACACAGATTTGAATCTTTTATTAAACAGTATACGGAACCACCAAAGGTGGCAGTAGTGAGTAGTGGTTGTAGAGCCCGGCTGGGCACGTCTCTCACAGAACGCTGGAACAACGGATCCTCTGTAGGCAGTGCTGTAGTGGAAAGAGACTGAGAGTTATGAGCACACAACAGAATCAGCATGCAGAGTCCCAAGTAGAATAGGAGAGCTCCATGACAGGGAGAGCAGGCCCTCGAGGAGTGAGTACCTGATCCCTTAGAGCAGAGAGACTCCGTAGCGTTGTACTCACTAGCAGTAGCAGAGATTCCACTAGATGAGAGGTCTGGCACTGGAGTGAGTACCTGATTCCGGCGAAGCAGTACTGTAGAGAGAGATGTTTTCTGTACTCCCTGATGGTGACTGTAGTTAGTTTTTCCAAGTAGAAGGTAGAAGGCAGCGACACAGGGAACATGGGCCCTCGAGGAGCGAGTACCGGTTTCCTGATAGCACCTGAAAGAAGCAGAGAGGCCCCCGAGGAGTGGGTACCCCGTTAGTGATCCCGAAGGGTAGTAAGAGTTCCAGTTAGAGCTGGAGTGGCAGAGTAGCTTAGGACCGGAGAGCGAATCCCATCCGTACGAATTCCCTTGCTAACTCGACGAGCTAGCAAATGCAGTAGGCAGATATATCCTGATGTCGTGACGTCAGAACAGGGGGACACCCCTGAGGTTCGCGCCAATGTGGAAATAAAGATGAGGGTGGCGTGCGCGCATGCACGTGTCCTAGAGGTACCTTGAAGGAGAATGGCGGAAGGCAGCACCAAAGCCGGTCCGGGGACGCCGGAGAGGTCGGCAAGCAGACGCCACAGTGGCCATCAGTCCAAGGTGAGCGGGAGGAGCCGCAAGTAGAGAGAAGTAGGCGGGGTGAAGTCGTCGAAGACCGACGGACGCAACATCAACATTGCTCTCTGCTTCAACAGCAAGAGATAACAGGGATTTGGAATCAAACAGCAACCAACAAGGGCCCTGACTTTGACAGTTGGGGAAACTGATAAGTGTATGGAGTAGTAGATACTTCCATAAGCTTGCTGGGCAGACTGGATGGACCATTTGGTCCTTTTCTGCTGTCATTTCTGTATGTTACTATGTTTCTATTCAGGGAAACGCAATATTCCATTAATGTTTGCCTAGTGGAGGCACAACAGCCCCCCCCCCCCCCCCCCGTGTCCCATAATCATCAAAATCACTGTCATGGCTGTCAATAACTGGAATCCATGCTGGCTGTCTCAGTGGAGGCATCCAGGATTGCATTGGCATGAAAACTGAACTCTTTCCCCATCAAATTAAATTGCTTATTATTAAGCTTGCATTCCTGCAGCTTGTGCCATAAGTACCAAGATAAAACTAGAAATAAGTCCTTTTGCCTACATCTTTAAGTAATACAGTAGAACCTATGCCTGGTCTTGCTAGTTGGGTATTTTCTGTATATATGTTACCTCATTGTACAGCAATAACTTGTTGCCTTCCCATAAAGACTGGTTCCTACAGTCCCTGGTTTTCAGGCTACCTACAATATGCAAGTTTATTTGTTGTTTTTTTTACATCAAATGCATGCAGTTATCTGACTTCATTGTTTTAGCCTGAAAATCACTGGTGGCTCTTGAGGGCCAATTGTTTATCCTTGCCCTCCATAACAGCATAAACAGCAGCAGGCTATACATTTAAATAAACTGGTCTGTGCCTGCACCTTCCCTGTTGACTTTTGCTCTTAATTTAGGTAACTTCTATCTTCTACTGGACTGAAAGTGAGGGGGGTCTTCATCCAGAGCAGGAGATATTTGTGAGACTGGCTCCTCTTCCTTTTTGATGTGCATAGTCCCAGATATAGAGATGGAGACAGTGTGATTGGCTGCTGTTTGCCTCTCCAATGTATGTCTGAAAGATGGGCTTGGCTAGTAAATGTTAATGTAGTTATAATTGTTTTTATTTATGGAAATTGTTTTTATGTACTTTGACAAGATTGTAAACCAATGTGAAGGTTTGGTCCATACATTGGCATAGAAAAAATTGATAAATAAATAAATACCATTGCATGGACAAGAGCAGTTTTGAGCCACATGCAGCCCTATTCAGGAGGTTAGAATGGAGTCCAGTGTGTTGACTCTTGCCTCACCACAGGCAGACATATTGTATACCGTACATCAAGAAATACTTGAAAGAAATACATATATAAGGATTAACAGAAATAAGTACCTATAAAGAAAAGAAAAATATCAACATCTCATATTAATCCATAAAGGTACCTCGTTACTTTTCGTCCCATCATTTATAATCTTCACAGACTTGTATTTCTGTGCCCATTCCTCAAACTTAGCATAGTAAAGGTCATTGGTCTGGAAAAAATGAACCAAGTTTGTTGCTGTTCTAAATTTTTAAAATACTCAGTTATACCCTGCAGTATTGTAAGTAATTAATACTAACACAGATAACTGTGATGTAAACCAGTAATGTATAAGTTGGCATCTTCGATTAATTCTCCTATCTTGGAATACCATCAGAATTAACCAAAATGAAATAATGCTGGGCCATTCTCGGCCTCTAAAAGTGACAGTGTTTGTAGCCCACCAAATTACAAAATATGAGGCTAAATTGTCTGGGTGTACTTTGTAGCTAATTTTCAAACAGAAGCTACCCAGATGGTTCCCCTTCCAAAGTGAGCTCGTATAAAGTATACGTACCAAAAGGAGCCCCATTCTTTGCGCAGGTGGCCAAGCCGGGTAAGATGACAGGTGAGCTTTTGAAAACCATATGCATGTGTGCTGTTTTCCAACCCCCACCCTCTCCAGGAATGTCTTGTCTTTAACCCGACTAAAAGCTTGCACTCTGCGGAAGCCCACACAGACTCTGAGCTGGAGATCAGTTTACCTGGGTATCTTGCCCTTGAAGTGTGCGACTAGAACCTAAAACTCGTGTCACCACTGTAAGCCTTTCTCCCACCAATTACTTGGGGCACAGCAAGTTTACCTTTCTATTTCACTTTTGAAAAATGCAACTGGATCAGGGGGTACTGCAGTTTACAGATTTGTGCAACATTAGTGAGAATTAAGACAGAACTGTAGGCAGCACCGAGTAAGAAAAAGGTGCACATTAAATTCTTAACATATTATTACAAGACAAATAAAAACAAGAAAATGTAATGACAAGATAGAATTTCATCTTAGTTCCTTAGTGCCCCAAAAATCTCTAGAGAGAAAAGTAAGCTTGTAATTGATGGCTATCGATTGCATTGTATCTAAAGAAATAATACACTCTGTGTACAATGAGACTTCTCACGGGAGGCTGCTTTAGTATTGGTGTTAATTGGTCTGAGGCACTGAATAGATCCCTAATTTGCAAACTTCTTGCAGCACAGGACAGCCCTTAGGAGCTGTTGATCCCCCTATTCCAATGGTTCTCAACCCAGTCCTCTGGCCACACAAGCCAGTCACTAGGACATCCACAATTAATATGTATCAGAGAGATTCGTAGAGAATGGTGGCAGTGTGTGCAAATCTCTCTCATGCATATTCATTGTGGCTATCCTGAAACCTGACTGACTAGGTGTGTCCCGAGGACCGGGTTAAGAATCCTTGCCCTATTCAACATAACTTTAAAACTTCTTTTTGCTTCTTCATCAGCATAGAGGTCTCAGGGTTTCAGACAGGCTCTAGTTTTCACTCTAATTTTCAATGGTACAGGAAAACAAAGAAACAGAAGGCACTCTCACAACCACAAAAATGTCGGTCACGTCAGCTGTAGCTTCTAAGGCTGCCACCCAATGCGAAATAAGAGGAAGGTGTCCAATGGGAAGCAAGGGCTTGGGAATGTCGAGTAGATGCTGAAACTCTTTATAGTTTGTGGTCTGCAGATCGCGGAGTAGTCTTGTACCATAGCCTGCAGCCAGTATAATTGCCTTCATGTTTAATGTGTTTCTGTCTAACAAAAAAGAAACCATGTTTAGCAAGTCTGAAACTTGTTTCTTTTATTTTTTTTACCAAAATAAACAAAAAGCCTCTGTGAAAATCCTCCCACTATATACAAAAGAAACTAAAACACCGGGCACTAAATATACTGCTGATGAAACTCTGCTGTCCGGTATCCCTTTGTGGGGTATAAACCATTCATCAGTTAAAACTCCAATTGGGACAGACACCGTTTTACTCTATATAAAACTTCTATGTGCCCGTGTCATGTGCTCAATTTTTTCAATTTCTTATTCCTTTAAACACGATATAATCTAATGGCATTGTCCCACAAGCTGCATTGGTTCATCAAGGAGATTTGATGTGGGATAATGCCATTAGGCTATATTGTAATTAAAGGAATAAGAAATTGAAAAAATTGAATGGTTTGTACCTCACAAAGGGATACTGGACACCAGTTTCATCAGCAGTACATTTAGGGGTAGATTTTAAAAGAAGCGCGCACAGCCTACATGTGCGTGTGCTACCTGGCACGTGCACATGTACGCCCGATTTTATAACATGCGCAGGTGCACGCATGTTATAAAATCCGGGGTCGGCGCGCCCAAGGGGGTGAACAATTGTGCATCTTGCACGTGCCAAGCCACGCTGCCTTCCTCCGTTCCCTCCCAGGCCGCTCTGAAATTGGAGCGGTCTGGAAGGGAATTTCCCTTCCCCCTAACCTAACCTTCCCACCCCTTCCCCTAATCGTTCCTCCCCTAGCCCTACTCTAACCCCCCCCCAAATTATCTTACCGTTTGCACCTGCCTCTGGGCAGGCACAAGTTGTGTGCGCTGGCAACTTGCCGGCACGCGATCCTCTGACACAGCGGCAATGGCCGCTGTGCCTGGAGCCTCTAACCCTGCCCCCTTCCCGCCCCTTTAGTAATGCCCTGGGACTTACATGCGTCCCGGGCCTTCATGCACGTCGCCAGGTCTTTTGAAAATAGGCCCGGTGCGCGTAGACCCAGTTACGCACATAAATCCTTTTAAAATCCAGCCCTTAATCCCCAGTGTTTTAGTTTTTTTTATTTTTTAAACAAAATATAATCTTCTAGGTTTGGTCAGCGTTTGAACTGTTTCATGTACCTAATCATGGTGGTTGGCAGTGCATTAATCCGCCCCTATTATGCAGCTTCTTGATTACAGCTGAAAGGCCATGGACCAGCCTGTTGGCTCAGTGGCAGTGTCATGCAGAGGGATCCGGATTCAATTCCCAGGGCAGGTCTTCCACGTCCCTGGAAATACTATGAATACTGCAAAGGTGGTGTTCACATCTCCTCAAGGGGAGAGAGTGAGAATCCTCGCACAATGGTGATACTTAGTGGCTGGATTTAAGTCCATGATTGCAGGGATCCAGAAAGCATCCTGATGCATGGCCCTCAGCCACAGAGCATCGCAGCAATGACTGGATCAAAGAAAGTTGGGAGGGGATATAAAATGAGGGACAGAATCCCCGGCTCATTTGAATGAAGGCTCATGGTGCCAGATATCAGCCCTGGTTCCCAGTAAGCTGGAAGCTCAGATTGTCAGGTCAAAACAAAAACAAAAGGTCAAGAAGGGACCACCCCATAGCTTACAACTCTGATCCTAATAGTTGATTTGAGTGAAAAAGAGCCTGAGAAGCAATCATTTCTTGGTGTGAATTGCAGGCATGCAAGGTTGCACTGTCTTCACATTCTTGCTTCCCAGTGTATTGCTACTCTGGATCCCTGCATAATTCAAAGGCACTTTTTTTCTGGCTACATGTAATCTTTTGATAGTATCTCTTGTAGAAGACACACATGACTGCTGCAGCTTCCTATGGCACTTAGGGGTACAGGTTATACAAAAGTTGCAATACAAGTTCAAGTTCCTTTTATTTTTAATATACTTTAAAGGTATTTGAAATATTTCAGCCCCCTAAATAATTTAGTACAAGATGAAAAATGTTACCATTTTAGAACCTTAAATTGATGTTATACCTTAGGTTTAGATTCAAGCCTCTGTACATTATTTATTATGGATTTAGCTCACACCTTTTCATTGGTAACTCAAGGTGAATGATATTCGGCTACAGGAGGTTATTTCATTGTCCCCAGAGGGCTTACAATCTAACTGGATCATTTTTCAAAATGCATTGAGGCCCTAATGCGCATTAAAAGGGGTCTAACTTGCATTAGGTGCAAGGCCTGGCGTATTATTTTTTGCAACACAAACACACATACAAATCGGCTGATCATATGTTCATCGCTCAGGCCTTTTTTGTGTTAAGCGATTCATAAATCTAATAAATTTGTTATAAGTTCTCTTCCATTTTTCACTTTTTCTCTAACTCATGTTACCTTGAAGAGACCCTCAGATACCCTTTAGTCTTTTTCTGCCTAATGGATCCATGCACAATCAATTGGATCGACCGTTTATTGTGACCTTATTACTATGTAATGCTAATTGTTTTCCTGGTCAGTTTACTCTCTGACTATTCTTATACATTCATGGTTCCATGTATCGCCTACAGGCAAGTTCTTTGTAAACTGGTTTGATTTGTATCTAATGCAAGAAGATCGGTATATAAAAACTAAAAATAAATAAATAAATGTAAATCAGTATGCAAAGGGGAGGAGTTTTTTTTCAAATGAGTGTGTCACAACTCTAATCGTGCTGATTTAATGTGGGATTTAACTACACCTATTATTTATTTATTTATTTATTTATTTATTTAGAGTTTCTTATATATCGATAGCCGTTTGCACATCGTATCGGTTTACATACAATTGAGAACTTATGGGCATGACCCTTACAATGAACAATCACAAGATGTGTAAAAATATATACAAGAGAACATATATGTAAAATGAACAGGGAGTATATATAGGGGTATCTTAGACAGCTATAATAGCATTAATTATATCTTAAAGCGAGGAATTATTATACAGGGTATCATGCTACGAGCAAAACAAGTACACGAAGCTATACAATGTATTACCGAGAGACAAGGTTCATCACAACCGTGTTCCTACAGCGTTCTTAATGAGTTGCCATGAGAAGGGGTAAAAAGCCAGAGATGGGGAGCTGTATACATAATGGATTCATATGAGTGGGTCGGGGAGAACATATACATAATAGATTCATATGAGTGGGTCGAGGAGAACACAAAGGAACAAAGGAATACAGAGAAACAAGAGAGAGGGGTGAGGCATAAGCGACAAGAGGGTGGCCAAGAAGATTTAGGGACTAAACAGATGTCGGTAGAGGGGTGGGAGTCAGATGCAAATGGTTATTTTTGGCGGGTTCTGAGGAAAAAAACTTTAGCATGCCACACCTGCCATTATCATGGATCGTGGCTATTAGCACAGCACATAATATTTTGGGGCTGCTCACTGACACACCTACAAGGCTTCCTGGGCCAAGAAAAACAACTTTTATTACTTGCCCTGTCTTCCTAAAGCTACTATGTTTGGGTCAAGTTTACTTGTGGTGGACAACTGGATGTTTCAGGCTGCTTGCCACAGACAACACTACCACTAACACCAACAATCAGCAAGGGAATGTATTTATTTACAAGAATTTGACTGCAATGTTTGGGGTGGGTTACAGGTAAACAAGCAAAATAAGGTAAAAATAAGAGTACATTATAAAATTATACAAATAAAAACATAAAATATCAGCAGATAAACATAAGAAAAAAGACTATAAAATTTACACTAAGTCTTTGACAGCCTGTTTAAGTAGATGTTTTTTTAAAGCTTTCTTGAACTCTTTTTTTTAATTGCATTAGGCTCTCAGGGAAGATGGTATAGAGTTCCATATAATGGGGCCAGCAATGGAAAAGGCCCGATCTCTAGTTACTACAAGCCTGGTGGCTTTGGGAGAGGGAACTTGCAAAAGAAATTGTTTTTTTGATCTGAGATTACGTGAGGGGATGTAAAGGTATAAAATAGCAGAAAGCCAAGGACTTTTATTATTATGAATGTTATGAAAAATGGATAAAATTTTATATTGAATCCTCCACTGTATGGATAGCTAGTGCAGTAGTGGCAGGGGGTTCCCTGTCAGTAATCTCCGCATGTCTGCGAATCATGGTCTTCTTGGCTAGTCCAGGGCCACAAGAAGTACCGGTCCCCTGTGTAGGCTTATCTTGTGAATGATCGCGCCTAGTAGGGGCCACGGTGGGAAGGCGTATAGCAGAGTCTCCTGTGGCCATGTCTGTACCAGGTTCCCGTCTGTGACTGAAGTAACTGGGTACTTGGGCGTTGGACCGGTTTGCCAGGAGGTCCATGGTTGGTGTTCCCCACTGGTTCACTATCAGTTGGAACGCTGTGGTCGACAGCTTCTATTCTCCTGGGTCTAGACTTTCTCTGCTGTGGTAATCCACCATGATGTTGTCTTTCCCGGTGATGTAGACGGCTGAGATCGCCTGGATGTTCCCTTCCGCCCACGACATTAGGGGGTCTATTTCCAGGGACATCTGTTGGCTTCTGGTTCCTCCCTGACGGTTGATGTAGGCCATTGTTGTGGCATTGTCCGTCATTACCCTGACCGCTTTGTCTCAGAGTCTGTGATCAAACTGTAGGCAGGCTAGTCTGACTGCCTGGGCATCTAGGCGATTGATGTTCCACCCCGACTCTTCTGCGTTCCACTGCCGTTGGGCAGTTAGCTCTTCGCAGTGTGCTCCCCATCCTGCTCACCTCGGACACCTCATAGGCTGGTGTCAGAGGTGAGCAGGATCCAGGTCGGTGAGGATAGTCTCTTTCCCTGGCTCAGGTGGCTGTCTTGTAGCCACCACCGTAGTTGGGTTCAAACTTTGCCAGTGAGCGGTAGACGTACGGTGTAGTTCTGAGACAGTGGACTCCATCGCAATAGGAGTGAGCGCTGAAGGGGCCTCATATGAGCTTGTGCCCATGGTACTACTTCCAGTGTGGATTCCATGAGGCCGAGGACTTGTAGGTAATCCCATGCTGTGGGGCGAGGTTCGCTCAGCAGGGCTCGTAACTGGTTCATCACTTTTAATCTCCTCGTCGGTGTCAGGATGACCTTGATTTCCTTGGTGTTGAATCGGACTCCTAAGTATTCTAGAGTCTGTGAGGGTTGCAGACAGCTCTTCTTTGTGTTGACCACCTATCCGAGGCTCTCCAGTAGAGTCTTGACTCTGCTGGTTACCTGGCGACTTTCCTCTGGGGATTTCGCCCTGATCAACCAATTATCTAGGTAAGGGTGTACGAGGATTCCTTCCTTCCTCAGTGTTGCCGCCACCACCACTATGATCTTGGTGTACTTCGGGGTGCTGTGGCTAACCCGAAGGGTAATGTCCGGAACTGGTAGTGACGGTCCAGGATTTTGAAGCGAAGGAAGCGCTGATGTTCTTGATGGATCGGCATGTGCAGGTAGGCTTCCGACAGATCTAGGGATGTGAGGAACTCTCACTGTTGTATCGCCCTTATTACAGAGCGTAGGGTTTCCATGCGCAAGCGGGGGATCCTTAGGTGGCGGTTGACCGACTTGAGGTCCAGGATGGGCCTGAACGTTCCCTTTTTCTTGGGGATGATAAAATAAATGGAATAGTGTCCAGTATTTGTTTGTTGTGGAGGCAGTGGGGTTATGGCCTCTAGGGCCAGTAATCTGGTCAGAGTAGCCTCCACTGCCACCCTCTTGGAGGGGTCGTGGCAGGGGGATTCCTCGAACTTGTCCTGAGGGGTTCAGAGATAGTCCAGGTAGTATCCCTCTCGAATGATGGTGAGGACCCACTTATCTGAAGTTATCTCGACCCATCTACCTTTGGTAGAATAGGGCAAGTCTGCCCCCTATGGCTTCTTCCTTTGCATGGGTCGGCCGAATCTCATTGTGGGGTGCGGTTGGGGCCAGGGCCTGAGCTGGTTCCACTTTTGTTGTGCTTGTTCCGAAAGGACTGGTTCCTGCCTGCAGGGCGAGGTGCTTGGTAAGTGTTTCTGTATGGATTGAAGCGCTGTGAACTTCTGCCCCTGGAAGATCAGGGGAAGGGTCGGTGGTTTTTCTTATTCCTGTCCTCCGGTAGTCGCGGTAATGGGGACTCGCCCCATTTGTTAGCCAGTTTCTCTAGTTCACTGCCGAACAGGAGGGATCCTTTGAAAGGCATCCTTGTGAGTCGCGTTTTGGAAGATGTGTCGGCCGACCAGCTTCAGAGCCAGATTTGCCTCCTGGCTGCCACAGCTGATGACACTCCTCTGGCCGCTGTGTGCACCAGATCGGAAGCAGCATCCACAAAGAATGATACTGCTGGTTCCATGGCTTCCCCAGGGGTGTTGCTCCTGGTCTGTGATAGGCAGGCACGTGTCACCATGGTGCAGCAGGTTGCTATTTGTAGGGACATAGCGGCGATGTCAAAGGACTGTTTAAGGATGGATTCCAGACGTCGGTCATAAGCATCTTTGAGCGCCACTGGGATAGTAGTGCGCTTCGAGACCGCGCAGACCATGGCATCCACTTTTGGGCATGTCAGAAGGTCTTTGGCCGCCGGGTCCAGAGGGTACATGGCTGCCATAGCCCGTCCCCCTTTGAATGTAGACTCTGGAGCACTCCATTCCAGGTCAATTAGCTGCTGGATGGCTTGTAACAGAGGGAAATGGCGGGATGTCTGGCGGAGTCCCTCTAGCAGGGGATACGTCTTAGGCTCCCCCGAAGCGCTTGTGCCCAGGATAGCAAGCTCCTTCCGGCTGTGGGTGACCAGGTCTGGGAGCTCGTCCTTGGTGAAGAAGCGTCTCATGGTCCGGTGAGGCTCTGTCCCCGGAGGGAGTTCTCCCTCTTCTAGGGGCTCTGATTCCTCCTCAGGAGTTGTCCGTGTCCCCGTGGGTGGGACTTCTGGGCGGTGGCATCATTTGTCTGGGCCTAGAGGGGCCTGGGGCGTAAAGGTCTTCTGGTGGAGCCTGTGTCTGTTTTGCCGGAGGCTCCGTCTGCATGTGAACGAAGGTGTGTAGGCTTTTGAAGAATTCCACCCATGAGACAGATGCTGGGTCCAAGCTAGGGGGCGCTGTGTCCCTGGGGGTCCCCCTTTGAGGAAGTGTCCTGCTGGAATTTGCTAGGTCCGGGGTACTCATTGAGGAGCTAGTACTCGGTCCTGGATGGGACTGGCCCTGGGCTGGATCTCCCAGGGCCTCCTCGCACTGGGCGCACAGGGCATTGGCCTCTTCATTTTGTGCGGCTCTGATATGGCATGCTGGGGCAGAGGCCTTGAGCTCCATTTCCGGTGGTGCCATGAATATAGGCGCATAAATCTTTATGCGCTCCGGTGTGTTGAAGATGTGCGTGCGGGTTGTGTGCGCACAAGTCGCAGTTATGTGCCCGGCCCAGGAAGCGTGAGATGCGCGCGTATCTTATGCGCACGGTACTTGTGCGTGTAACTTTATGCGCACATGTATTTTGTGCGCTTGGCTAGCTTTGTGCGCCCGGATCGAGACGGCGGACAGAGCGGCGAATAGGGCCAAAATGGTGGTGGTGATCACACGGGCAATATGGCGACCACTTCTGAGGGTCTTCACGTGGAAAAACCCTTGGATCTAACTGGGGCCTAGCCCTGCTAGGGCGGATCAACCCAGTGGCACTGGTCCCGGCCGGCGACCTGTGCGACTCCTTGACCTTGGAGACCGGAGTCTTTGACGAAGATTTATACCTTACCTTGTCTTCGGTGCTTCCCGGTTTCGTTCTGGGCGGTCTCCGGCTGCGGGGGGAGAGGGCAAATACCTTCACCGCCGCGCTCGAGGATGCACCCGCTGCCTCTCAGCCGCACCCGAATTCGATGGGCTAGGTCCCCGCCGAGGATCGGCCCCGGACCAAGGCTTACCTCCGAGGGACCACGGAAATCACCTCGGGAATTCTCAACTGGGGGAGGGACCCGAGGGTATCACCATAGGAGAGCGGGGCTCATCTGTAGAGGTACGTTTTCTTCTGAATTTGGATTTTCTCCGTTAAAATTGTTCTAATGCTGTGAGAGCATGCAGGTAGGCCCTAACTGCTATGGAGAAGGAAAATACTGACGAGTTGCACTTCCTGCAGGGGTATATGTACTAGGGCTGACGTCAGCTTGAAATCTGATCCGTCTCCAACTGCTATCAGGCGTACACTATACCCATTGGTCCTGAGTCCATCTGCTACACACTAGGAAATGTATTTGCCCTTAAAAAATTACATTTAAATGCTGCTTATATGATAACAAAGAGAGATGTGCATATGAAAGGGGCGTGTGCAGCCAGATCACCCTTTCCTCGGCAAGACAGAGGCAATTCTCTGATTTGCTCTGCCCTGAAACTAAAGAAATTCTGTTTTAATTAAGGATCCATGCTGTGAAGGACTCAGAGTCCTTTGAATTGCAGAAGACTGAAGGTTCCCTTGGCTGGCTGCTGCTGTAAAGAGGGATCAGTGGTTAGTAACAGAAGAAATACTGATGTCATTTCCCACTCTGCAGCATTCAAATGGCTCCAGAGTAGGACACAAGCTGGAACTTTTATCAGTACAAAGACTGTGTAAAGATTGGAGTTAGCTACTGATTTAATACTAGTTTGAAACCTTTGAGCAGGATTTCATGCCTAAACCTCTACAGTATTCATATATTTGTGAAGTGAGCAGATTGATCAAGTTTGCTAATCATTCAGTAAAGTTTAATGCTGTTACATGCTAATGAGGTGTGTAGTTTCATTATTGGTGCTGGGCTATCAGTTGAACTGCAGGTCTCTACAGCCTTAGCCTTGCATAGTCTGAAGTTGATTAACTCGGAAGTAATACCTACAGCAGGAAACCCATGTTACAGCTATATTGCAAGGTTACACTTGCACTCTCAGACACAGACACACGCTTTCTTGGACACACACCATATACAATTTGTCTCAGGCACATATACATATGCTTTTACTGCTGCTTACTTAAGCGAGTTGTCCCCTCCTTGCTGCCAGCCCTTACCCAGCTTGCAGGACTCACCTTTACAGGTCCTCATCCCGCTTTCTGCTCCTCAGAACACTCACGGTCTGCAATCATTCTGTTTCACAGTTGGCCTAGTGCCCTTCTCTGAGGGCATACCAGCCAGCTCATACAGAAGTCTGACTAGTAGAGCAAAGAACGTCCCCCTGACTTCCAGCAGCAAAGCAAAAAAAAAAAAAAAAGTTACTGATGAGAAAACAAAGCCCACTACTTGTCTTCTGTTGTTTTGCTACTGTCAGTCTATTATAAGGTGATAACGTTGCAGATACTGCTTTTTTTTTCTTTTGCTGGCTGTGATTTGTTCTTCCAGCAGCGAAAACTGGAGAGATAGCTGGTTCAGGAATCATCAGCGGGGGAGGAGAGGGGAAAGGCTAAACCAAGTAACAGCGCCTGTGTTGAGGAGGGAAGGGGTGGGACCAATGAGCACGGTATTCTCTCGTACTGTTCTGCTTCCAGGCATGCTCCGTAAATTGGGGACATGATTGAAAGTCTCTAGATTTGTAGCAAAATCGTCCACGAATTGCTAAATCAGCTCCACGTCGCGTTCACAATTCTAAAATTCCCATCGGAGTCAAAAAGTCGCCAGATCTAGCCACACAATCGCTAAAATTTGCAACACTACGCAGCCAACAGCGGTCATATTTCATCGGTCACGTGGAGCACACTGGGTTGCCAAGGTACGGCCAAGAGCGCGTCTCCGAATCCGGCTGGTTGCTAACCAGAGTCTAATAGGAGCAGATGGTGGTGGAGGAGCTAGGAACCGCATCTGAGGCCAGAACTAAACCACGCTAGCAGCGGGTATACAACATATGGCACCACCTGGTCATGTAGCGCTGTCTACAAATACTCGCAAACCTTAGCGACTTTATCAACGGGCAGGCGTAAGTATGTGAATTAAGAGCACATAATAGGGAGATCGCTATACCGCCACCTACTTTACAAAGAACATCTGGATAGGCATTTGATTTGTGAAGCCTATGTGGCATTAGAGGGCGGCCGCGGAAATTGAAGTGTGCACCGCTATGAAGTTTGATTGACGGACAGTGAAAAGAACTAGCGGAAGTTTATGGCTCCCCACAGTAAAAGGGATTGAGCAATGGGGCGGGAGAACGTGGAGCCAGTGTTACCACGGTAACACTGAAAGATGCTGGGGCAGGGCTCAGAAGTTGATGCGACAGTAGCGTGGTGAAAAGCAGGGTTTGTAGGACTTCATTGGGAAAATGGACTGAAAGATTTAAATCCAAAATATTCCTGCTTTACTATTCACCTTGCAAAAAAAAAAAAAAAAGGGGGGGGGGGGGGGGGCAGACGACACCTGCAATTTGCTCATCAAAGCCGGTTGCAACATATGGCTGTGTACATGTGGACGTCTAAAGTTGTGAAATGTTTTGGATTGGTTCTAAACTATTATGTGGCATTGAGTTAAATATGTGGAACAGTCAACCTTAAAATATTTTATTAGATACAGTAAGTACATTGGGTAGCATAACTGAGTATGCCATTTATAGATCGTGCTTATGTCCTCCATAGTTGCCGTAACTGCTGGAAATCTAATTTGTGCTGTAGCAGTTATAGGGACCTGCTGTCAGCCATGTGAATTACCAGACATGTTGTCCTGGTTTCCCGTTTGTATTGTTTTGGTGCCCTGCAAAATTGTGCATCCTTCCCTACTTGTCTAGATGGCTATGTACTGATCATTTCCTTCGCAGAACAGTTTTGAGGGAGTGCTGACAGCAGCAGCTGCATCTGTTGATGGGTGAGCAGGATTTTTGAATATTGATTTGCAGGGGAAAACCCTTTTAAACCTTGCAAGCTAATTTGAGAGTTAGAATTAATCCTGTATGTAAGAAAATAAGAACATGCCATAATTAATCCTGTATGTAAGAACATAAGAACATGCCATACTGGGTCAGACCAAGGGTCCATCAAGCCCAGCATCCTGTTTCCAACAATCCAGGCCATAAGAACCTGGCAAGTACCCAAAAACTAAGTCTATTCCATGCTACTGTTAATAGTAATAGCAGTGGCTATTTTCTAAGTCAGCTTAATTAATAGCAGGTAATGGACTTCTCCAAGAACTTATCCAATCCTTTTTTAAACACAACTATACTAACTGCACTAACCACATCCTCTGGCAACAAATTCCAGAGTTTAATTGTGCATTGAGTGAAAAAGAACTTTCTCCGATTAGTTTTAAATGTGCCACATGCTAACTTCATGGAGTACCCCCTAGTCTTTCTATTATCTGAAAGAGTAAATAACCAATTCACATCTATTCGTTCTAGATCTCTCATGATTTTAAACACCTCTATCATATTCCCCTTCAGCTGTCTCTTCTCCAAGCTGAAAAGTCCTAACCTCTTTAGTCTTTCCTCATAGGGGAGCTGTTCCATTCCCCTTATCATTTTGGTCGCCCTTCTCTGTACCTTCTCCATCACAATTATATCTTTTTTTTTTAATTTATGTTTATTGATTTCAACCATATAAACAGAAGAACTGTGAAACAGTATTTATACATCAATAACATATAACCTGTTCTCCCACCCCCCTCCCTCTGTCCCTCCCCCTTCCCCGCCCCTTCGATCCACCATGCTGCTATGTGAAGAAGAAGCCAGTTCATGTCTGGTAAGATATTGTCAATGTCTACCAGAGTTCGTGGTAAGTCTCCAGTTAACACGAGAGTTCTTGAAATTTGTTGTGCCATTCACTGGGCAAGTGTTGGATAAAAGGGCCCCAGATGTTGGTAAAAGCCTCTTTCTTCCTGGCTGTCGACAAGAGCCATGTGTGGTAATCCAGTTGTAGCAGGGGGAACATTTCGGAATGCCAAAAGTCTATCGTCGATGTCGATGATTGTATCCAGTGGGTAAGAATGCATTTTTGCGCCAGACCCATGGCTTTACTGACCAACAAGCCATCAGTGACACCAATCAGTGTCACTCTCCCCTACCCCCAAGATGGCCAGTGCTGCCGAAACAGCCAGCCTCCCTCCCAGCAGTTTAGTCATATATTGCCCCACCTGAGTCCAAAACTCTTGTATCTTAGGACAAGTCCATAATCCATGGGTCAGGGATGCTGGCGATTCGAAGTATTTGGGGCATGCTGGATTCGGAGTAATATGCATTTGATATGCCCGCCACGGTGATATTATAACCCTATGCACTATCCTCAGATATTGTTCCCTCCCATTGACCGCAGGCATCTCTTTGTTAAAGATCTGAATTGCCTCCAATAAATCATCTTCTGTGACTTTAATATCCAGGTCTCGACTCCAGAGCTTAGCCAGCGCCCCCATGGTTTGACAAGGCACCGCTGCAAGCATCATTTTATAGAGAGTTGCTAAGGATTGCTTTCTGGATTTAAACAATGCCAGCAGTCTCTGAAAGGGACCCGTCCTGTCTCCCTGACTTATTTGTCCACAAAATTTGGACATGTAACTTGCCATTTGAAGATACCAGAAAACATCTGGTGCACTCCAGCTAAACAACTCCTGGCATTTAGTAAAGGTATATATTTTTTGGGTTTGCGGATCTAAGAGGTCTGCAAGCGTTTCCAGCCTTCTCTCAGAGTATGATAAAAGCGCCCTCCTTGGCCCAGGATAAATTTGAGGTTACCACATATTGGCAGCATTAGAGATACTGTCCATGGTAGAATCAGATGCGTGCACATAGCCCGCCAGCCATATGTAGCATAATTTGCCAGGATATTGACCCTCAATTGCGTGGTTAGGTCTTTTTTGGGTGGCATGAAGCACGAAGCATAAGTCTAATGGTTGCACCAGCTGGGAGTCCAGATTGGTATCAGAGAAACACAAACTCCCAAATAACCATTCCCCTACCAATCGAAGTGCACATGCCATATTATAAAGAGAGATATTGGGGAACCCCCAGCCTCCTTGGGCAATGGGAATCATCAATTTGCGCAATGCTATTCACGCTTTTCAATTCTGCCACAAAAATGCTGTACACATTCGATTTAGGCTACGGGTATCTGCTTTGGAAATCACCAGGGGTAGTATTTGGAGGATTTAAAGAAGTTTCGGAAGGAGTGCCATTTTAAATAGTGCTATCCGGCCCATCAAAGACAGGGGCAACTTCATCCAGCTCGACTTCAACTTTCTTAACTTCTCTATGACCAGAGGGATATTCACTGCATACCAATAAGCAGGATTGCCCGCAACATAAATTCCCAGGTACTTAAGAGATTTTTCCACCCAACGTAGAGGAATGTCAGGCCAATTAGATTGTAGATGACCCATGACATCCAATACCTCGGATTTGTCCAGGTTTAATTTAAGACCCGAAAAGGAGCCGAAGTCCGCAAAGATCTTCAATATTTTTGGGAGGAGACTGGGTGCTTGTGGAACAAACAACAGAATGTCGTCTTTGAAAAGAAATGTGTTGGGCAATTGCTGACCCTTATAGGTGGTGTGATTATCCAAGATCTGCCGTAGCATATGCACAAGGGGTTCCAATGAAAGTATAAACAACAAAGGCGACATGGGACATCCCTGACGAGTCCCCCTTGTTAATGAAAAGGGTCTTGACAGGCATCCATTTGCTATGACCCGTGCCCCAGGGTTCGAATAGAGAACGTGGATCGCTTGATAATAAAATCCTGCAAAGCCCATCCTGCAAAGCCCATCCTTTCCAATATAAACCAGAGAAAGGACCAGGACACCCTATCAAAAGCCTTTTCGGCATCGAACCCCACCAGCACTGGATCAGCAAACACCCGCTGATGACTCAAATGGAGTAGTTGGGCTAGCCTTCTTATGTTAATATTGGATCTCCGCCCTTTTACAAAGCCCGCCTGCCCTTGCGACACCAGTGCTGGTAGGATGTCCACTAACCGATTGGCCAATAATTTAGCAAAGATTTTTATGTCCCTGTTGAGTAGTGATATCGGCCTGTAAGCTGTGGTAGAATCTGGGGTTCGCCCCGGTTTAGGGAGTACTATAATAGTAGCCATCTGAAGCAAATCTGGCATCGAACCTTGCTGAGTCATGGTATTAAATAGTGCGGTCATACTACTGCCAATCTCAGGTTTGAGGGTTTTATAGAAAAATGGAGAGAGGTCATCCGGCCCTGGAGCCTTGAGACTCTGAAGGCCCTGGATGACCTGCATAATCTCGGCTTCCTGTTTTGGGCGATTTAATTGAGACAACTGCTCGTTAGTAAGACTAGGGAGGTTTATAGATTGCATAAATCGGTTTCTAGCCTCCAAGTCCTCCCTGTCTGCACTATAAAGCTCTTGATAATAGTTATGAAACATATAATACACTACCTCTACGCAGACGATGTGCAGATTCTGATCCCTATAACAGAATCCATCTCAAAAGCTCTCACTCACTGGAATAACTGCCTACAATCCATCACTAGCCTTCTCAACAGTCTAAACCTGGTACTCAATACTACGAAGACCAAACTCCTCCTCATCTCCCCCAACCAGGATAACTCCCTCCCACAGTCCCTCCACAACACCCATCTCACTCATATGCATGTAAGAGATCTGGGGGTAATTCTCGACAATCGCCTAAACCTAAAGAAAATGATCAATATCACAACTAAAGATTGCTTCTACCGACTCCAGGTTCTAAAAAGACTCAAACCCCTCCTATTCTTCCACCACTTCAGGACAGTTCTTCAATCCTTGATATTTGCCAAAATAGACTACTGCAGCGCTCTCCTCCTAGGTCAACCCATCTCTACCACCAAGCCACTACAGATGATTCAGAATGCTGCAGCCAGAATTTTGACTAACACCAACCGTGGAGAACACATTTCACCTATCCTCAGAAACCTACACTGGTTACCAGTTAACTTCAGAATCCTACACAAATCACTCACCTTAATCTACAAAGCCATCCACAATCAACTTCAACTTGACCTCGAAATCCCCCTCAAACTCCATACCTCCAACAGACCGATTAGAGAAATCCACAAAGGAACTTTGCAAGCTCCTCCAACTAAAGCCATGCGACTCACCTCGACCAAAGACTGAGTTTTCTCGACAGCAGGACCAACTATTTGGAATAACATCCCTTCAGACCTTAGGCTGGAACCATGCCTCCCAACATTTAGGAAAAAACTTAAGACATGGCTTTTCCGCCAAGCCTTCTCAGATCCCCCGGATACACACTAGATGACCTAATTCCCTTCATGAGCGATGGAACCTTGTACCTCTAATTTCATTAAGCAATAGCCTGCTTACCCTATTGTATTATATTACTAGTTTTCTGCCATCCTAGGCCTCTCTTTCCAGCTGATTAAGCCTCCAAGTTCACCCTCCTTGTTGAATGTAACTTTGCCACCTCCGTTCATATGTTTATTTCTGTTTCAGTTTTTTACTCTGTTCGATGTAAACCGATCTGATATGGTTATTACCATGAAGGTTGGTATAGAAAAATGTTAAATAAATAAATAAATATTAGCTATCTCGTCAGCCTTGGCCACCGGATTCCCTGTGAGGTCTTTAAGATGTGCAATATGGATGGATTTCCGCTCCCCCTTTATAAGGTGGGATAGCATTTTACCTACTTTGTTGCCATAGAGGTATAACCAGTGTCTTAAAGAGAACAACGAGAATGTCGCTCTTTTATGTAGCATCTCATTAAGTTCTGCCCTAATCAGATTAAAGTCTGTTTTTTGAGACGCTGTGGCATTTTGAATTAATGCGGCTTTATATTGGTTATATCTAGCCATCAACTCTAGAATCTGTTTATCTAGTTCCTTCTTGCGCCGTATGGAATATTCGATAATATTACTACCTTAGCTGTTTCCCAGAATAAAATTGGGATATCTTGATAGATGATATTAAAAAGTAAATATTCCTTCCATTTGGTGGTTAAAAATCCCCTAAAATTCTTATCCTGCACTAGCCAAACCGGCATTTTCCATGTCGCCGGGTCTCTATATCCTCCCCTTTTGCGCATGCCACAAGATATTGGGCTATGGTCCGAGATGACCATGGGTTCAATTGCAGAGCTCTGGAGTTGAGGAAACAGGGATTCAGATATTAAAATATAGTCAATCCAAGATTGGGCATCAGACGCATGTGCCTGGTGAGAAAAATCCTTACTTCCAGGATTTAACATCCTCCATGAGTCAATTAATTGTAAGGAATCGCACAGGAATGGGATACCTTTATTCAGGCCCAGGGGAGGAGCAGTCTAACGCATGATCCGCCACACAATTAAAATCCCTTCCCAACACCATAGGGCTTCACCCTAGGGACATAATTTTGGTCACAATATCAGAGAAGAAATGGTGGTCATATTGGTTGGGACCATATATTGATGCTAAAATAATGGCTTTACCAAATAGGAGTCCCTCAATAATGATATATCTCCCGTTGGGGTAAGAACATAAGAACATGCCATACTGGGTCCATCAAGCCCAGCATCCTGTTTCCAACAGTGGCCAATCCAGGCCATAAGAACCTGGCAAGTATCCAAAAACTAAGTCTATTCCATGTTACCTTTGCTAGTAATAGCGGTGGTTATTATCTAAGTCAACTTAATAGCAGGTAATGGATTTCTCACCATATTTTATCTCCTTGGCAATCCTCTCTTCTGCTTGACTTTTTGCCAACTTGATTAATTTCTTAGTCTCCCTCAGTTGAATCAGATATTCTTCTTTGTGCTCCTCCCTTTGGGATCTTTTGTATTTCTTGTATGCAGTTCTTTTAGCTTTAATTTTGTCAGCCACCTCCTTTGAGAACCAGATAGGTTTCATTTTTCTTTTGCTTTTCTTTACATTTCTAACATATAGAGCAGTTGCCTTGGCAACTGCTCTACCATCCAGGCAACTACCTGGATGGTAGGGCTCTGTTTTGGGCATCCACTTTGTGGGAACGCAAGGATTCTATTTTGCAGGACATAGAAGGATTTATGGACTTGTTTAAATCCATTTTTGATGACCCTGCTCGAATGTCTGTAGCCAGTTCTGCTTTCGTGGATTTGAAGCAAGGCAGCAGATCATTGGCTGAATTTGCCATAGAGTTCAAAACTCTTGCGGCAGAACTTTGCTGGAACCCCAGATGTCTCAAGACTCTCTTCTGCAGAGGCCTGGATAACCGTTTGAAGGACGAGCTGGCCGCTCGCCAAACACCTGACTCTCTGGACGAATTAATAGCCTTAGCTACTCGGATTGATCTACGACTCCGGGACAAGGTGAAGGAACTCCGGCCTAGGGTGGTACCCGGGTTGAAACAGACCAGTGCTGTCTCTACACCTCGGATGGTTCCAGTAACCCCTGCTGCTGATACAGATGAACCTATGCAACTTGGTCACGGTCGCTTGACCTCCAAAGAGAGAACATTTCGAAAGAAGCGCGGCCTTTGCATGTACTGTGGTCAGTCTGGCCACAATGTCTCCACATGCTCCATTCGTCTGGAAATCGGACGGGCCTAAGTCCTGCAGGAGGACTGTTCTTAGGCCATACCGCGACATCTCCTCCGCGCTCTCTCCCAGTCTCTTTGACCTACGGACCGATCACGGTTCAGACTCCTGCCTTAGTCGACTCTGGGGCAGGAGGCAATTTCATTCTCAGACGTCTAGTGGAAGACCTGAGGAGTCCTCTCAACAAGCTGAAAGATCCATTCCAGTGTCATCTTTTGAAGTGGGCTTTGGACGTTCCCCAACTTCGCCACTTCCACTGAAGATTTCAGTGACGTCCCCAGCAGCTCATCCACCGCTGCTGATAACAACTCATACTCAGTGAATTTTCTTCCAAAATTCAAAATCTACCTATCATCAATGCAGAAGATGACTTAGAATACAAAGTCGAAGAGATCCTGGATGTTCGTAAGAGAGGCAAGACTTTTGAATACCTTCTAAAATGGGAAGGTTTCGGGCCCGAAGAAAACTCTTGGGAGCCTCAGACCAATATCCTGGACAAAGAGATGCTTCATCAATTCTACCTCGCGCATCCTTCAAAACCTAAGCCTGGTACCCGAAGAGGAAGTCGCTCTTTGAAGGGGGGTACTGTTGTGTCCGTCGGTGCCCAACGCCCTCTCTCCGCCCTCCTTACCTCTCTGGTGCCTCCCTCTCCGTCCGCGGGAAGATTGGCTGCCGCGCGTTCTTATGCTACAAGTCCTCGGGCGTTCCCGGACCGGCTCGACGCTGCTATCCACCATGTTCCTGGAGGCCTAGGGGCGCGCTCGCGGTGCGGCCCCGACTGAAGTATCGGCGATGGCGCGAACCTCGGGGGCGTCCCCCGAAGATGACATCACCCGCGACAGATATTTAAGGTCTCAGTATTTGCTAACAAGTCAAGTTAGCAAGGGTTTCGCTACCTAAGCTACTCTGCCTCCTCGGACTTACCTGCTCCTCGAGGGCCTCGTTCTCTTCTTTGTTTTTCAGGTGGCAGTCTGGAACCGGTACTCGCTCCTCGAGGGCCCTCGTTCCCAGACTTGCTCCGTATACTCTTCTGCCTGGAAGTCATCACTACCAACTATATCAGCTAAATCAGTGAGTTACCATCGTTCTCTCTGAGCTTTCCCTGGAACCAGGTACTTGCTCCTCGAGGGCCTATACATTCCAACTCCTGGGCTTCATTGGGACATTGTGTGAGTGTTACCATCTGCATACCCTGCCTACTCACTATATCTCAGTTTCTCTACAGCTCAGCCTCCAGGGATCGCTGTTCCAGTATCTAAGGGACTACAGCCCAGCCGTGCTTATCAGCTCACTACTGCCATCTCTGGTGGTTCAGTATACTGTCTAATAAAAGAACTAGTGTGTGTTTGTCTCCTAACTCTGAGCCTGACCGGTGGTCCCTCTCGGGATCATTCCCCGGTGGTATGGTCATCTGCCACTGGTCCAAAGATCCACCCACAACTCTCCTAATAAACAACAGATTGCTAACTCCCTAGCAGACTGCTAACTCCGATAACAACAGCCGCTTGCCAGTCCGAGTCAAACACCAGAGAATCACCGCTTGCCAGTCCGAAGTCAAACACCCAAGGCTCGTCCAGGAACAGAGTCAGCGGGACTGATACCAGAGGCACCGGAAGACTCAATGGAGTGAGCAGACTCATTGCTAAGTCAATGAATGGAAGGAGGAAGTCTCCTTAAATACTTCCATGTGCCTGACCCTACTGGAGCAGCTGAAACCACTTTAGAGAGCGAAACCCCTTTAAATGTCTTCAGGAGACGCGACCTCACGCCTTAAGAGCAGGGCAGGCCAAGACCGATCCCAGAAGCGCGACAGTGCGGCCTGACGCTGCGAGAGGGAGGCCGGAGGGCGCCCCCCACCCCCGCCGGAAGGCCCCATAGGGACTCAGCCCAGGGAGCGGGGCCGAGAGAGGAGAGCAGAAGCCCGGCACGAGAGTGCTTCCCTGCTGCTGCTGTGGCGTCGCCAGTGGCCCTGCCGCTGCGAAGAGAGGTAGGAGGGGCCAGCTGCGGACGGCCGCGGCTGGCTGCTACAACACATTGATGCACTTCCAGAAGGAATACCAGCGCTTGGAGAAGGTGAATGGAGAATTCTTGGACAAGCTTAAAGATCCTGAAAACCACTAGAGAAGGCATAATTTGCACATCTGGCGAGCTCCTGAATGGTGAGTACATTCTGGCTAATTTTAAAAGGAATGTGCTTGCACCCATAAATGTGCATATCAGCGCAAGCGGAGATACACTGCGATTTTATATTGTACACGCGTTTCATTCAAAATCCCCCTGCTGCGCTTTTGTGTGCATTAATCTTAAGAGGCGGCTTGATGATGATTTTGGAAATTGAATGATGCAGCATTATATGAGCAGCTGAGATCTGACTTACAAGAATATCTTCAGCTCAGTGATCAAGAGAGTTCTTCTGCTCATACATTATGGGAGTGTCCTAAACCTGTGATTCGTGGTAAGTTAATATTCTGGGCGGCAGCTAAAAAGAAGAAAAGGCAATTAGAAGGGATAAGTCAATTCATCAATTAGAATAGCTACATAAATAAAAAGGCAATCCCAAAATCCTTAGTAAATTAGAGGCGGAAAGAGGGATGTTTAAGGAGCTTTTTGCAGATGAGATTAAATATAAAATAGATCTCTCCAAATTGTCCTTTTTTTAAATTTGGCAGTAAGGCCAATTGGCTCATTGCTTGAAAGTAAAAAAAATATGCAGATTGAAAATCAAATTACCAAGATTGAGGACAAGAAAGGTGTTTTTTTAATATGACAGTGATGGGACCAGAGAGAATGTTGTTCAGTTTAATCAAGTCCTATATTCTCAAGATTTGCACATTTAAGGATGAAGAGATTGATTGTTATCTGATTCATATTTCCCTCCCTGTTATCTCTTCTGAAGCACAATTTAGATTGGAGAAGGAAATTACTGACCTAGAAGGATTATCAGCTACTGGTTTGTTAAAGCCGAACAAATCGCTTGGTTTGGATGGTTTTACAGCAAAATTTTATAAAAAGTTTAGTGATATTCTTGTGAAACCTTTGCTCAGAGTTTTCAACTCATTGACTGGTCTTCTTTCTTCTATGAATTTGGATGGGAATAACAGTTATTTCCAAGCTGGGTAAAGATAATACATTTTGTAGTTCTTATATAGACCCATCTCTCTCGAAGCTGAATTTAAAATTTTGTAAAAAATATTAGCTAGGGTTTGTTATACAGAAGTTAATCCATTATGATCAATCTAGATTCATCAATGAGCACCAAGCTCCTGATAATAATCCAGACCTTCTGTACTTGATTTGGTATGCCCGGCATTAGCAAATTTCTGTGTTGCTTCTTGCAGTTGATGCAGAGAAGGCCTTTGACCAGGTTCATTGGTCTTTTATGTTTAAAGTGTAACAGAAAAGTATGCGCGTATCATTCAAAATCCCCCTGCCGCAGCGCATATGTGTGCGTGTAATCTTAAGAGGCGGCTTGAGTAAATATCCCACATGCTTTTCCACTAGGGCTTTACTGGCTTTTATGCACATATGCAGGCAATTTTAAAATATGCTCATGTGAGGGAAAACCAAGTTTTTCCAATTAGTCCACCAGTTTGTCCATTTGATATTGAGGTCTTCAAGATCCCTCTGGTTCTTCATCCTGTAAACCCTCCAGTTGATCCTGAACCTTCACGCTGTGCTGAAAGCCCTAAAACTCGAGATCTCTAGACTTGCTCCTCATCAGGACCTAAAGCAAAGTTATGTGCATAACACATGGATGTGTGCCATGGTCAGCTTTTTTAAAACTTGGAGTTACGCACTTAAGTCTTAGCCTCACCCCTTCCCCACCTCCTTATTCTTGACGCATGCATGGGTATGTGCCCACTTCATGAATTCTTAATATTTGCGTTGCTCGCATGCGGCTCACATACACGTACGTGGCCGTTTTTGCGTGATCAGCATTTTTAAAATCTACCTCATTGTGTTGACACTATGCGTAACATATGAAGTAATTTTGGGGTTGGGTGACTCTGAACTCACTAAGCTGGATATCAAATTGCAGTGGGCACATAGGGTCTTGGGGGCATCTATTAAAAATAAGCTGAGGGATATTGTGGTTTGTTACTACCATTTCATCACTAAGGCAGCTATTATGAAGAAAGCCAGGTCCTTGGAAGGGTCATGAGATAGCAATTTTTAATGATTATCACTTTAAGGAGACATAGAGAGTTGAAATGTGTGAAGGACTTCCTCAAGGCTGAAAATATCCTCTACAAGTGCTTTTCCCATCCATCTTCTCCTACACTATTAGTGGGGCCACTATGAGATTTTGATCGGTGAATGAAACTTTGAAATTGCTGGGTGAAGTTGGAATTAATGTGAAGCAATGTGAAACAGATACTAAACATATACCTGAACAAGAGTACTCCCAGTGTTAGAAAGTCAACAAGGAGGGAAAAGGCTGAGATGTAACTCAGGTACTGATGTATTTTCTGAAGATGTTGCTACATTTATTAATTATTTATTGATTTATTTATTTGTTTATTTATTTATTTACATGAAAAATGCTTGCCTTTATATGGTGTCTGTTATGTATGGGTTCTCAATCTTCATAGAAATTAGCACTGGTCTGGGACAAATAATGATGTTTTTTTATTTTATTTCAGGGGCTAAGTTGATGGTTAAGAGGTCTTTTTTTCCTCCTCTTTACATTGATATTCGGGGGAAGTTTTTATGTATAATATTGGTGGGTCATCTCGGGGGGAGGGGGAATAGGTGGAAAGGGGGGTTATCATTCCTCATTTGGTTGGTGTGATAGTGTCTAGCATACTTCTGATATCTCTGTGTGGGGGATGGGGTGGAGGGTGGATTTGTGTGTGTTATAGAAGTGGGTTTATCACCGAGAGTGAGGTTTTTTAAAATTCTGTTTTATCTTCCTCTCGTCCCTTGTTGGCTAGTCTTCTAGTGGTTTCCCTAAATGCTAAAGGTTTGAATTCCCCTATGAAGCACCAGCTTCTGATTAAAGAAGCCAAAAAGATACATGTATCTTTTTTTTTTTATTTAGGAAACTCATTTAAAAAAGCAAGTGGAAAAGTTGATTACTTATATTTTCTTTGCCTCTGATGTGGTACATCCTAAACTGTGAAGTTTGTATTTTAATCTCAAAAGATTTACTTTTTGATGTTTTAGAGGTGATAGGGGATAGGGAGGGGATATGTATTTTATTGAAATTAAAGACTGAAGGCATTTTTTCTCTTCTCAACATTTATGGTCCTAATATTAATCAGGGTTTTTTTTTCTGTCTTTAGGGGGAATTCTTAATGAATCTTTGTAAGGCCATTTGATTATGGGGGGGGGGGGGGGGCTTTAATATTACTGATATCTGTCATGCAGCATAGAATAAAAGATTTTGTCCCTCTTAGTTGGGTTATATACCCTTCACACATTTGTTAATGCTTGGGAAGAAATAAGGAGCTTAAGCTTGCATCGCAGCATGACACCTATTTGAGAATTGATCTTTTTTTGGGTGAACAAATCATGTACATCGGAGGTGTTTTCTGCTGAGATAAATTCCGTTATGTGGTCCGATTGTGCTGCTATTGAATTTGAGTTTTCATTCACAGAAAAAGATACTAGATGATGATTTTTGGAGATTAGATGATTCTTTATTGAATGATGCAGCATTATACGAGCAGCTGAGATCTGACTTGCAAGAATATCTTCAGCTCAGTGATCAAGAGAGTTCTTCCGCTCATACATTATGGGAGTGTCCTAAATCTGTGATTCGTGGTAAATTAATATTCGGGGCAGCAGCTGAAAAGAAGAAAAGGCAATTAGAAGGGATAATTCAATTCAATTAGAACAGCTACATAAATAAAAAGGCAATCACAAAATCCTTGGTAAATTAGAGGCGGAAAGAGGGAAGCTTAAGGAGCTTTTTGCAGATGAGATTAAATATAAAATAGATCTCTCCAAACCATCCTTTTTTGAATTTGGCAATAAGGTCAATAAGCTCATTGCTTGAAACTAAAAAAATTTGCAGACTCAAAATCAAATTACCAACATTAAAGATGAGAAAGGTGTTTTTTTAATATGACAATGATGGGACCAGAGAGAATCTTGTTCAGTTTAATCAAGTTTAATCAAGTTCTAAATTCTCAAGATTTAAACATTTAAGGATGAAGAGATTGATTGTTATCTGATTCATATTTCCCCTTCCTGTTATTTCTTCTGAAGCACAATTTAGACTGGAGAAGGAAATTATTGACCTAGAAGGGCTATCAGCTATTGGTTTGTTAAAACCGAACAAATTGCTTGGATTGGATGGGATAACAGTTATTTCCAAGCTGGATAAAGATAATACATTTTGTAGTTTGTATATAGATCCATCTCTCTCTTGAAGTTGAATTTAAAATTTTGTCAAAAATATTAGCTAGGGTTTGTTAAAGAGGAGTTAATTCATTATGATCAATCTGGATTCATCAATGAGCACCAAGCTCCTGATAATAATCCAAGCCTTCTGTACTTGATTTGGTATGCCCGGCATTAGCAAATTTCTGCATTGCTTCTTGCAATTAATGCAGAGAAGGCCTTTGACCAGCTTCATTGGTCTTTCATTTTTAAAGTGTAACAGAAAATAGTTATGGGTCCCACATTTATTTCTTCGGTAAGGGGATTATTTTTAGAGCCCCAAGGATGTATCAAGATTAACGGTAAGTTCTCTGACTCCTTTTTTTTTTTTTTGAGGCGGGATCCTTAGCAGGGATGTCCCCTTTCCTCTCTGCTATTTGTTATTGTAATGGAACCTGTGCATTGTCAGGCCCCATTCTGGCCAGTAAAAGTTTACACTCCTGCCCATGGACTGGAATGGCTGGCAGGCAGGACACAAGGACAGGGCAGACTGGAGCAGGACCAGGACAGGCAGGAGTCTTTACTTGTATTGTCTACATCTCCTTCAGGTTGAGCCTTTGGGTTCTGGTGGCTGGCAGGACTTGGGTGCTCCAAGGGCATTGACTTACAAGTGGTGCACGCAAGAGGTACAATGGGCAGCCACTGAGACTAGGCAGGATGGATATGAAAGTAGAAAGAACTGGAAGGTACCCACAGATACACACACAGAAGTGCACCACAATGAAGACAAGGATGAAACAAACAAACAGAGACAAAACTGAAGGCCACGAGGGCTCTGCTGGAAGGAGGGCTACACAGCAGCCAGGATCATCATGTATAGTATGTGTGACATTTCTGGTATAGTGGTGGGGAATAGCATGTTTAAGATTTTTTCTTTTTGCTAGTGACATTATGTTCATTCTTAGTAAGCCCTTCTTTACCTTGCTTCTTTTAATAAAAGAATTAATAGATTTTGGAAAAGGTTTTTGGGCTTTAAAGTAACCATAGGAAAATCTGAAATATTAATCTTTCCTCATTTCAGGTTTCTCTATTGAAGAAAAAGTATCCTTTCAGTTGGACAGAGGATAGTTTGAAATTTTTAAGGGTAAAAATTGAGGTGGACTGGCAGTCTTTTTAGCTTGAATAGCACTCTGCTGATTGCTAGTTTATAGAGGGATCTGGAGACTTGGGGCACACCTTGATCTTTCCTGATTTGGATGTATTGCAGTTATTAAGATGTCTCTTTTACCTAAGTTGTGTTATTTTTTTCAGACTTTGTTAATATTCCGGATAAGGTATTGAAGTTACTTCAGAGAAGGTTTTTGGTTTCATCTGGCAGCACTAATCTCTCGTGCAGTCTTGTATCAGACAAAAAACCTGGTGGGGGTGGGGTACTGCCAAACCCCCCGTTTGCCAGTACCTAATATTAAATATTATGTTGCTGCTCAATTTAGAGCATTACTAGGCAAAGCAATAAAACTAAACAGTAGATTAAATTGGAGCAACTGTTTCTGGGTAGTATTCCGTTAAAATTATATTTGGTTGCTGAGATCATCCAGAGATCTTAATTTTATATGTAATCCCTTTAAAATTTGGATGGCTTACAGGTTTGTTTTGACTTTCTCCTCTAACCACGATTGAAGTTAATGACAAATTGAGACAACAATTTCAGGTTTTTCACAGGTAAATCAGGTGGGAATAAAGACAAAAGGAGTATCTTGGGATCTTTAGGTAAAACAACATTGACAACTTGATCAATCAAGTTTATCACCTTCCCCGAATAGGACTGTACCAGCTTACATTTCCACTAGATGTGAAAAAAAGACCCAGGTTTGTCTCACACATGCCAACATAATCCATCAACATGTATGTGGGTGTAAGGAGTGGCGGAAGTGGAATGTTGTGAGCGCGGCCTACTGCTGGTGTTGAGAGCATGGAGGCCGGTCGCTAACTCATAGGAGAGTGTGAGCCCCTGAACCACGGCACGACTCAGGGAGGAGCTCCAAGGCACACCGTGGGAGGTGAGGGCCTGCAAGGATGGGCGAAACAGGAACAAGGCAGGACTGGAACTAAGGCAAGGAACTTTGAAACAGGAACAAGGCAGGGTCAGCCCTCCGCTGGACCTACACACACCAATGAGACCCAGCAACGCAATGCTGGTCTCAGGAGTAGCCCTCCTGAGCCAGGCTGAGGGCAGGAACAAGCCAAGACAGGAACTTGGAAGACTCGGACGAAGACTCATGGAACTTGAAAGACTCAGACGAGGACTTCGAACTTGGACGACTCAGATGAGGATTTGGAACTTGGAAGAATCAGACGAAGATTCATGGAACTTGGAAGACTCAGATGAAGACTTGGAACATGGAAGACTCAGATGAAGACTCATGGAACTTAGAAGACTCAGATGAAAACTTGGAACTTGGAAGACTCAGATGAGGACTCAGGTTACTCGGAAGACTCTGACAAGGATTCGATTACTTGGAGGTCTCAGGCAAGGATTCAGGAACCTGGAAAACTCAGATGAGGACTCAGGAGCTTGGAAGACTCAGACGAGGACTCAAGGTGCTTGGAAGGTACAGGCGGGTACTGTCCCTCAGGGCGCCCTACACAGCCCCCCATGGGCTGGTCACGGATCACCCTGTCCCACTGCACGCCCTACACAACCTGAGAAGGCTGGTTGCGGACCACGCGGGAGTGGGACAAGCGCCGGAAGGGGATCCAACCAAAACGAGGCTCCAATGACCGGAGACAGGAACCGAATCAATACGGATTTACCCTCAGAGTGGTCATCTGGTGTACTCGAGGAGCTGGGAAGACTCGGAACTTGGAAGACTTCAGGAACATCAGGACTTCAGAACACGGAACAACAGGACCTCTGGAACATCAGGACTTCTGAATATCAGGACCAAGGAATATCAGGACATCTGGAACAAGGAAAAGTCAACGAAGGAGCTCTGACAAGGAACGAGACCAGGAACATCAAAGACATGGAACGAAGAGCCATCAAGACACTAGAAGACTACGGAGGACCTTGACCGGCAAAGAAGAACATGGATGACCATGGGATCAGTACGAAGGCCCCGAGGAACAGGAACTGAGCCCTTATATAGGGCTGAAGCAGGAAGTTGACTGAGGCTGGCTTCCGGTGGGGCCGCGGGCTTTTCCTGCCACTGGCCCTTTAAATGTTGAGAATAGGCACGGCTGCACACCAAGAGGGCCTGGGAACAGGACAGAGGACAGCGGCGGCACTGGGCCGCAAAGATGAAAAGGAAGACCGCGGCTTCCCCGCCACCCAGGAGGAGTCCATGGCAATGGCTTCTCCTGCCGAGAAGGCAGGGGATCCTGGCAGCAGCTTTCCTGCCATGGATGAAGACAGCAGCAGCACTGCCGCATAGGAAGACCCGGCAGCGGCAGCCAGGCTGCGAAGGCAAAATCCCGGTGGCGGCTCCATGCCACTTGATGGACAGTTGGCGGCAGTGGCCCCAGGCCGCAACGGTGAAGGCTTCCTGGTGGCAGCATCTTACCCACTGCGAGAGCAGTGGCAAGAGCGGCCGGGCTGCGGGGAGTGACACAGCAATGACTGAAGCGTCAGGGCCAGGGTAAGCACAGTACAGCATCTGAGAGATAGGTGAGGGCCTGCTTGCGGGATGGGCTCTGCAAACAGGATCGTAACATGGAAGACCTTGGTTTGCAGCATAGTTATCACAGCCTCAAGGGTGACCCCATGAGGCCTTCAATGGCAACAGACTCTGAAGTGGGCCAAACTGGAGCTTCACCTGTTCCAGCCACCTCCCTTGCAGGTTGAGCCCTTGGGTTCTGGCAGCCGGTAGGATTTAGGTAGTTCAAGGGATCTAAGACAGAGTCTAGAGACAGGTCCATTGTCAGTGTTGACAGCAGACAGGACGTAGTCACGATTCAGGGTTAAGGTCAGGTTCAGGCGGCAAGCAAGGGGATGGTCAAGATCCATGGTTGAGGTCAGAACTGGAGGATCAGACCAAGACAAACGACACGCAGGGACAAGACAAGACAAGGCAGCATGTCAAGACTCTGGGGACAAGGCAAAGAACAAGGTTCTTCTAGGGCCTGAAGTTTTTTCATCTGGGGAAGGGCTCTTTCCTTTACCCAGGATTCCCTGCAGCTCTCTATCTTAAGGGGGACTGGGTGGGATAGCTGTGTCCAAGTCCTTTAAGGTAGACTGAGGGAGTTTCCTATACACTCCTTCACATACTTCCCCCTCAGCTCAGCTTTGTTGGGATGAGCATTTGCCTGTTCAAGGGACGCCTCTCTTAACAAGAAATCTTCAGTCACATTCTCCTTTCCCACCCTATGTCAGAACTTGTAGTTGAAAGGCTGCAGGGCCAGGAATCACCACATCACTCTTGCATTGGATTTCTTATTCCTATTGATCCATAAAAATGGTTAATCGTCTGTTATGAGTGTAAATTGCCACCCCAGTAGGTAGTAGCGCATGACCTCTAAGGCCCACTTGACCACCAAGACCTCCTCCTCAACAGTTGAGTACCATCTCTCACATGGCATCAGCTTCCGTCTGATGTATGCCAAAGGATGTTCTTGGCCATACTTATTCTGGGCCAAGATAGCCCCCAAGCTGACCTCAGCGGCATCGGTTTGCACTGTGAAGGGTTCAGTAAAATCCGAGCTGATTAGGACTGGTTCAGAACATATCGCCTTCTTCGCTTCCTCCGACCACTGGACCTTCTCTGGTGCTCTCTTTACCAGTAGCCTTGTGAGCGTATCCACCTTCTCTGAATAGTTAGGGATAAACCTCCTATAATATCCCGTAAGGCCTAAAAGTGATCTCAGTTTTGCCTTCGTTTGCAGGACTGGACCCAAGTGATCACCTCGATCTTTCTGGTCTGTGGATAAACCTTCCCCTTCCCCAGGGTATAGCCAAGATACTGGACCTCTTGCCCACCTAGCACACACTTCTTGGAAAAAACTGTCAGCCCTGCTTTCTTCAGACTGGTTAATGAAGCCTGGAATTGGCTAAGATGGGTCTTCCAGCCGTGGTTCTAGATCATAATGTCATCTAGGTAGGCGGTTCATAACCTTGATTTGGGTGGAACAGGCAATTGACCAAGCATTGAAACATGGCAGGGGCGCCTTGAAAGCCAAACGGGAGTACCGTGAACTGGAACAGCCTCGTGGGTGTAGAGAACGCAGTTTTCTCTTTTGCTGAGGGCGTGAGAGGCACCTGCCAGTACCCTTTGGTAAGAATGAGGGTAGATATGAACTGGAATGACCCCAGACACTCAATCAGTTCATCCACTCATGGCATCAGATAGGTATCAAGCTTTGAGACTTTGTTAATGTTTTTGAAGTTGAAACAGAACCTGATGCTGCCATCTGGCTTTGGCACCAATATGATGGGTGAGGACCAGTACTGTTGGACTCCTCTATTATGCCGAGCTGGAACATCTCCTTCACATCAGCCTTGATGGTACAGTGCCTAGTCTCGGGAATCCAATAAGGTTGCTGGCATACCACCACTCCAGGAGATGTAATAATATCATGTTGTACCAACTGAATACGAACAGGCAGGTTTGAGATCTCTTTGTTTTTCTCTACCAACTGCTTCAAGTCAGCAGTCTGTATAGTTGTCAGCTTTTCTCCGAAGGGTACTTGGGCTTAGTCCAGTTTCAGCTTGACCACTGGGTCAAATTCTCCTTCCTGAACCATGCCACACTCTTGCAGCATCCATTTATTCAGGAGGTTTATGTGGTAGATTTGGGTCTTCTTTTGCTTATCTGACTGAGCTATCTTGAGGTCCACGGGCCCTGTTTTCTTCAGGACTTCATAGGATTCTTGCCAGTGGGCTAGTAGCTTGCTTTCTGACGATAACAAGAGGACAAGGACCCAATCCCCTGGTTGGAATACTCACTGAACCGTGGGGCAATTATAAGGTTGAGCTTGAGAATTCTGAGCCTTTTCCAGAAACAGGAGAGCTGCCTCACCAGCCATATCTTTCAGATTCCAACATATTTTCATATCCAAACACGCTATGCCTTCTCTCACTCTGATTTGGTGCAGATGGAGAAAGATCATGTGCATTAGTACTCTGGTCTCTAGAATGAGTCTATACTCAGAACGTGGTTGGATGCTGCAAGCTGTAGGCATCACTTGGGACAAGGAGTTGCAGATGTTTCTCAGCCCATAATATTAGGACTCAATGTTCTCTATTCCTCAGTTTGATCTAGAGAATGTTTGCAAGCCTTTCGCCTACAATGAGACTAGGAAAGATAACTTTTTACTGCGATTGTGGTGGCCTCAAAGACTTCTGTGACCTGATTGTCAGCCATGGAAGACACTTGTCTCTAGAACTTTCTTTTCTGGTGGTATGTGACAATACTATGTACTGGTGCCTTTTGCTGCTTGCCCCCCCAGAATGGTGATTTTGGGCAGTGGCAGGAGCTGCAGCAAAGGTCACAGTTGCTGAGCAGGAGATTTGGGGGAGGTGCCAGTGAAGGTGCAGGGGAGTGAACCTGCATGGATTCCATTCAAGTTGCTAGGTCTTGGAAAATGCTGGTTATGTTGTTCAGCTGGTCTTGCTGCTGCTGGATCTGGAAGGCCAACCCTGAGATAGCTTAAGCTGGGGACAAGTCCACCAAGCTCATGGCCTCAGCAAACTGTCACAGATGCCATATGCCGACAGCTGGTGAACTTGCTCTTGCTAAGACTGGTGCTGAGCTTCACCTATACCAACCCCGTTCCCCGCAGATTGAGCCTTTGAGTTCCAGGGGCTGGCAGGACTTAGGCAAGAGTCCTGCAAGAAGTGGTCGGACGAAGTTGAGACATGGGCAGGGGTCAGGACTGGCAGTGAGCAGTGGTATCTGGGTCCAGGCCAAGGTTGGGGCAGGTAGCGAGCAATCAGTATCTGGGTCCAGGCCAAGGTTGAGTCACGCAGCAAGCAATTAGTAACTGGGACCAGGCCAAGGTCAGGGCAGGCAATGAGCAGAAGAGTAGTTGGAGTCCATAGCAGAAAGTGAGAATCAGGAATCAGGCAGAGAGAGATGGACAGGATAAGATAAGGTATAGGGAACAGAGATGAGGCAACCAGGCATGGGGAGGCAGGATAAGGGGACCAAAAGCAAGGCAAGGATACAACCAGCACAGCAGGCAAGGTAAGAAAACAAGGTGACATTGCAAGGCAGACAAGGTAACGAGGCAAGGAAAGCAACAGGTACTGCTAGGCTGCAGGAGGACCTGTTACTGAAGCACCAGTGAACAGGACTGTTTTGGTTTAAACCCCCAGTCTCCCGTAATGTCATATCTCAGTGCTGAGCAGGGTTTCCCGCCGCGGGGCCTACAAAGAAGTTGATGTGTGGGAGCGGCATCCATGCCGCAAAGAGAGGGGCATAGCATCGGTGAGAGCCATTGGCGTTCCACGGTGAATGCGGCCAGTCGCTGCGCTGTCCCACCGCGGAACAAACATAAGAACATGCCATACTGGGTCAGACCAAGGGTCCATCAAGCCCAGCATCCTGTTTCCAACAGTGGCCAATCCAGGCCATAAGAACCTGGCAAGTACCCAAAAACTAAGTCTATTTCATGTTACTGTTGCTAGTAATAGCAGTGGCTATTTTCTAAGTCAACTTAATTAATAGCAGGTAATGGACTTCTCCTCCAAGAACTTATTAAATTATTTTTTAAACACAGCTATACTAACTGCACTAACCACATCCTTTGGCAACAAATTCCAGAGTTTAATTGTGTGTTGAGTGAAAAAGAACTTTCCCTGATTAGTTTTAAATGTGCCACATGCTAACTTCATGGAGTGCCCCCTAGTCTTTCTATTATCTGAAAGAGTAAATAACTGATTCACATCTACCCGTTCTAGACCTCTAATGATTTTAAACACCTCTATCATATCCCCCCCTCAGCCGTCTCTTCGCCAAGCTGAAAAGTCCTAACCTCTTCAGTCTTTCCTCATAGGGGAGCTGTTCCATTCCCCTTATCATTTTGGTCGCCCTTCTCTGTACCTTCTCCATCGCAATTATATCTTTTTTGAGATGCGGCAACCATAATTGTATACAGTATTCAAGGTGCGGTCTCACCATGGAGCGATACAGAGGCATTATGACATTTTCCGTTTTATTCACCATTCCCTTCCTAATAATTCCCAACATTCTGTTTGCTTTTTTGACTGCCGCAGCACACTGAACCAACGATTTCAATGTGTTATCCAATATGATGCCTAGATCTCTTTCTTGGGTTGTAGCACCTAATATGGAACCTAACATTGTGTAACTATAGCATGGGTTATTTTTCCCTATATGCATCACCTTGCACTTATCCACATTAAATTTCATCTGCCATTTGGATGCCCAATTTTCCAGTCTCACAAGGTCTTCCTGCAATTTATCACAATCTGCTTGTGATTTAACTACTCTGAACAATTTTGTATCATTTGCAAATTTGATTACCTCAATCGTCGTATTTCTTTCCAGATCATTTATAAATATATTGAAAAGTAAGGGTCCCAATACAGATCCCTGAGGCGCTCCACTGCCCACTCCCTTCCCCAATCCAGCAGATGGAGTCAGCACAAGCTTTGAGGGGGCGTATCCATATATCCTACTACCCCCTCTGCAGGAGTTCAGTATCGAGTATATCAAAGCCCGAGTAGAAACCCCCGAAGGATCAAGTTTGTGGAAACAGATAATTAAAACAATTGTAACCGCAACAAGTAACTGCAAACATCCTACCAACTTGTAGGGAGTTGTGAAAAACAGCAAAAAGGAAACGACTGTGAAGACACAGAGCACTGTGAACAGGAAATAGCGCAGAGCTGAGCAGGATCAAGAACCCAAAACGTGGTGGGCGTCTGGACTGATCCATGGTACTACAGGAACGAAAATTAGCAGGTAAGTAATAATTTTCTTTTCCCTGTACGTACCTGGATCAGTCCAGACAGTGGGATGTACCCAAGCTTCCCTAAACCGGGTGGGGTCCTGCGAGGCCTGCTCGGAGAACCTGCTCGCCAAAGTGTCCAGAGACCGAAGAGGCGAGGTGCAGACGATAGTGCCTCGAGAACGTGTGTAACGATTTCCAGGTCGCTGCTCTACAAATTTCTTGCGAGGATACAGAGCGAGACTCCGCCCAGGAAGCCGCCTGAGAACGTGTAGAATGCGCTACGATGCCGGGTGGGGGAATCCGTCCCGCCCCAATGTAGGAAGCAGCAATGCCGGCCTTCAACCATCTGGCAATGGTAGCCTTCGAGGCCTGAGACCCCTTCTTAGGTCCGGACCAGAGTACGAAGAGATGGTCAGAGATCCGGAACTCATTTGTAGCCTCCAGATAGAGGCGCAGAGTGCGCTTGACATCCAAGAGACGGAGCGTCTTCGGCTCTGAGGAGGAGAAGGACGGCAGCTCCACCGTCTGGTTCACATGGAATGCAGAAACCACCTTCGGCAGGAAGGAGGGAACGGTGCGAAGCGAAACTCCAGAGTCGGAAAAACGGAGATAAGGCTCTCTACACGACAGAGCCTGCAGCTCTGAGATGCGTCGAGTGGAACAGATGGCCACAAGAAAAACAGTCTCGAGAGTGAGATCCTTTATCGTTGCGCTGCGCAGCGGCTCGAACGGTGGTCCCGACAGGGAGCGAAGCACAAGGTTAAGACTCCAGGAGGGACAAGGGTCCCGCAACGGAGGATGCATATGCTTGACACCCTTGAGAAAACGAGCAATGTCAGGGTGCTGTAGAAGAGAGCCCCCATCGCTCAACAGCGAACCAAGGGCGGCCACCTGAACCCGTAGTGAATTATAGGCGAGCCCTTTTTCCACTCCCGCCTGTAGAAACTGAAGGATCTGAGGTACAGAAACCTTAGCGGGTCTCGTGGCCTGGCTGGTACACCACAGCTCGAACACCTTCCAGACCCGAACATAGGCCGCCGATGTCGATGTTTTTCGTGCCCGCAATAGCGTAGATACTACCGCCTCCGGGTAGCCCTGACGCCGGAGGCGGCGCCTCTCAAAAGCCAGGCCGCAAGACAGAAGAATTCTGCCTGCTCGAAAAATACCGGGCCCTGATGTAGGAGCTGGGGGAGGTGCCCCAGCCTGATTGGCCCGTCGATCACCAGCTGTAGAAGGTCTGCAAACCAGGGTCGCCTGGGCCATTCCGGAGCGACGAAGACCACGGTCCCCTGATGGCTTTCTATTCTGTGGAGCATCCTGCCCACCAGAGGCCACGGTGGAAAAGCGTAGAGCAGAAGATGTGGGGGCCACGGAAGGACCAGGGCATCCACTCCCTCAGCGCCGCGCTCTCTCCGGCGACTGAAGAAGCGTGGAGCCTTGGCGTTGAGAGCGGACGCCATCAGATCCAGGTGGGGGGCCCCCACCGATAGACGATAAGTTGCATCGCTTTGTCGGAGAGAGACCACTCTCCTGGGTCCAGCAGTTGATGACTGAGGAAGTCCGCCTGGACGTTGTCCACCCCGGCGATGTGCGAGGCCGCTAGCCGGACGAGATGACGCTCCGCCCATTGCATCAGTAGCGCCGCCTCGAACGCTACCTGCGGGCTGCGCGTGCCTCCTTGTCGGTTGATGTAGGCCACGGTGGTAGCGTTGTCTGATAGAATTCTGACTTCCCGGTTCCGAAGAAGCGGGAGGAAATGTCGCAGAGCTAGCCGGACCGCCCTGGTTTCCAGACGGTTGATTGACCACTTCGCCTCCACCGCGGACCACGTCCCCTGCGTGGCGCTTCGATCGCATACTGCACCCCAGCCTGCTAGACTGGCATCGGTAGTCACCACCACCCAATTTGGCAGATCGAGGGACACGCCCCAGGCCAGGTTCGGCGGATCCAACCACCAGCCCAGACTGTCCCTGGCATTCTGCGGGAGCGGGAGAATCATCTGGTAGTCCTGTGATACTGGTTTCCACCGGGAGAGGAGCGCCCACTGTAAGGTCCTGAGGTGCGCGAAAGCCCAAGGTACAAGGTCGATGGTGGACCCCATCACTCCCAGGAGTTGTAGGTAGTCCCAGGAGGTGGGCTCTGGTAATGCAGAGAACCATCGTGTGTGACCCCGCAAGGATTGAGCCTTGTCCTGGCGCAGAAAAACTTTGCCCAGTAGGGTGTCGAAGGTCGCCCCCAAGAAATCCAAGCGTTGCGAGGGAGTGAGGGAGCTCTTGGAGAAGTTCACTACCCATCCCAGGGAATGTAGAAACCGTACTAGTCAAGTCACCGCTGAGCGTCCATGATCGAATGACTTCGCCTGGATGAGCCAATCATCCAGATAAGGATGAACCAGGATGCCTTCCTTCCGGAGGGCTGCAGCCACGACTATCATGATCTTGGTGAAGGTGCGCGGCGCTGTCGCCAGTCCGAACGGGAGAGCCGTGAACTGAAAACGCTGGTCCAGGATTTTGAAACGAAGGAAACGGTGGTGGTCCGGGCGGATGGGAATGTGCAGGTAGGCCTCCGTTAAGTCCAGGGAGGCGAGAAACTCCCCCCGATGTACCGCCGCAATCACTGATCGGAGTGTTGCCATGCGGAACCGAACGACTCGAAGGGATTTGTTGACTTCCTTGAGGTCCAGTATAGGCCGGAAGGAACCGTCCTTCTTTGGCACGACGAAATAGATGGAATAGTGGCCCGAGCCCACCTCTCCGAAGGGCACGGGCGCAATAGCGCCTATCTCCCGGAGTCTGTCCAGAGTCAGCTGCACCGCCCTTCTTTTGAGGTCCGAGCCACAGGGAGAAAAGATGAACCTTCCCTGCGGAGGGCGGACAAATTCCAATGCGTAGCCGTGTTTTATGGTATCCAGGACCCACTGGTCAGAGGTGATCCGCGCCCACTCCGCGTAGAAAAACGTTAGCCGGCCCCTAATCCTGGGGACAGAGGAGTGGGCGAGACTGGCATCATTGTGAAGACTTGTTAGAGGGGTTCCCGGGTCCGGGAGTAGTGCGTGCGGGCCGACGCCCATGAAAGGAGCGCGACCAGGGCTGAGATCTGGGGGCGGATGGCCGGGCGGCCGCCTGTCTGTATCCCCTGTAGCGCCGCTGCGCTCTGGCTCTGGTCCGAGAAGAAGAAAACGCTCTGGATGGACGAAACCTATCACGAAAGGACATCGCCACTTGTCCCATGACTTTTTACTTTTCCTAGAAGCCTCTCATGAGGAACTTTGTTAAATGCCTTCTGAAAATCCAAGTACACTACATCTACCGGTTCACCTTTATCCACATGTTTATTAATTCCTTCAAAAAAGTGAGGCAAGACTTGCCTTGGGTAAAGCCATGCTGACTTTGTTCCATTAAACCATGTGTTTCTATATGTTCTGTGATTTTGATGCTTAGAACACTTTCCACTATTTTTCCTGGCACTGAAGTCAGGCTAACCGGTCTGTAATTTCCTGGATCGCCCCTGGAGCCCTTTTTAAATATTGAGGTTACATTAGCTATCCTCCAGTCTTCAGGTACAATGGATGATATTAATGATAGGTTATAAATTTTTACTAATAGGTCTGACATTTCATTTTTTAGTTCCTTCAGATCTCCGGGGTGTATACCATGTGGTCCAGGTGTTTTACTACTCTTCAGTTTGACAATCAGGCCTACCACATCTTCTAGGTTCACCGTGATTTGGTTCAGTCCATCTGAATCATTACCCATGAAATCCTTCTCCGGAACGGGTATCTCCGCAACATACTCTTTAGTAAACACCGAAGCAAAGAAATCATTTAATCTTTCCATGATGGCCTTATCTTCTCTAAGTGCCTCTTTAACCCCTCGATCATCTAACTGTCCAACTGACTCCCTCACATGCTTTCTGCTTTGGATATATTTTAAAAAGTTTTTCTGTGAGTGTTTGCCTCTACGGCCAACTTCTTTTCAAATTCTCTCTTAGCCTGTCTTATCAATGTCTTACATTTAACTTGCCAACGCTTACGTATTATCCTATTTTCTTCAGATGGATCCTTCTTCCAATTTTTGAATGAAGATCTTTTGGCTAAAATAGCTTCTTTTACCTCCCCTTTTAACCATGCCGGTAATCGTTTTGCCTCCTATCCACCTTTTTTAATGTGTGGAATACATCTGGACTGTGCTTCTAGGATGGTATTTTTTAACAATGACCATGCCTCTTGGACATTTTTTACCTTTGTAGCTGCTCCTTTCACTTTTTTTCTAACAATTTTTCTCATTTTATCAAAGTTTCCCTCTTGGAAGTTTAGCACAAGAGCCGTAGATTGCTTACTGTCCACCATCCAGTCATTAATTCAAATTTGATCATATTATGATTGCTATTGCCAAGCGGCCCCACCACCGTTACCTCTCTCACCAAATCCTGTGCTCCACTGAGAATTAGATCTAAAATTGCTCCCTCTCTTGTCGGTTCCTGAACCAATTGCTCCATAAAAATGTCATTTATTCCATCCAGGAACTTTATATCTCTAACATGTACCGATGATACATTTACCCAGTCAGTATTGGGGTAATTGAAGTCTCCCATTATTACTGCACTACCAATTTGGTTAGCTTCCCTAATTTCTCTTAGCATTTCACTATCAGTCTCACCATCTTGACCAGGTGGACGGTAGTATACTCCTATCACTATAGTCTTTCCCGACACACAAGGGATTTCTACCCATAAAGATTCAATTGTGCATTTACGTTACATTACTTTAGTTTTGAGTGATTTATATTCGCTTCTTGCATCATTCCATACACAGTTTAAAATGCTCTGCCTCATCTTTAAGTCTATGAATGAACCAGGCCCAATTATTTGACTCAAAGGTATACTGTGAGACATTAAGATCCGTCAGAAATGGTCTCTCAAATTTAGATTGCTCAGATTGTGCTTTTTGTATGATGTTCTTTTTTTTTTTATGACTACCTTACCAAAAAATGTTTAGGTTAAAAAAAGATTAACTAAGATTTAGGAGATTGGTGAAGACAGAAATGTTGTAGAAATACTTTTCCTGAAACCTAATTTGGACACAGCTGGGTATAGTTTAGCTTTATGATACTTTTTTTTAAACATTACACTATTTCTGGTAAGTTACTGGTATTGTATTTCTTTATCTTATTGTACAATACCTTGAGATTTTTTTTAAATTTTTAGATAGGCATTTCAAAAATTAAATATATCTTGGTTCCAAGTAGAGTTATATTGGCCAGTTCTGAATATTTCTGCACCACAGAAGTATCATTTCCTCAAAGATGGCAAATGCAAAAGTCCTTTGGTGATGGCCCATCACTGTGAGGGAGCTGCATTACTCTAAGGGCTTACCTGAGTATGGTATTCAGCAGAGCCTTGGTTTCATGCTCTGTTTGCGACATCACAGTGGCAGCATTATGATGGCTGATAACACCTCGAGGAGGAAATACTGAATATGTCCATAAAGATCTCTAATACCTTGAGCACTCCTAAACATAATTGTGATCAATGAAGCCATATTTTTCTGGCAAGCTACCATATGAAATAACAACATTTTTTCTCCTCTACTTAATTCTAGAAAGAAAAAAAAAGTCCAAGGAATCAAATAGTTGAAGAATGTTGAGATCAGCCAGAAAATCTGCTAATCTGATTAAATTACAAGATGACACCTTTCTGTCAGAACTGGCAGCACAGAGAGCTGCTACTGCCTATTTTGAAAAATTTGATCGTGTTGAGATGCAGGAATTGCTCGCTGTTTTCTATGCCAGTTGGCTGGCTCCTAAGGATGATATCCGTTTCCCCTTAGAACTGCCAAGCGGACTCATAAACCAGATGAAACCTTTCAGCTACCCAAATGCCATTGTGCTAGCACCAGTAGAAACAGACATCCAAATAGACTACAGAGAAGTCCATCAAATGGTGAGAGAACTGACAATTGGAATTTACTGTTTAAACCAGATTCCTTCTATCAGCCTGGATGCCAATTATGATCTCAGCACAACATGCCAGCTTCCACTAGCATATTATGATACCAGAGTTGGACAGATTTTGATCAGTATTGACTACATGATAAAGGCACTCTGGCACGGTGTATATATGCCGAAAGAGAAAAGAGTCAGATTCACTGATTTATGGCGTTTCCAGCTTGGATATTGATGCAAATGGCATCCCACAAACAAGTAAAGATATTCTTGCAGAGTTTTGCTCAGCAGGTGAGTAAACATGGCATTTCTTTAATATTATTCCTTCTGGTACATCTAATAACTTGTCTACTTCAGATTATAGACCAGGAGCATACCCTACAGAAGTAGTCGTGTTAAATAAGACAAGGGGCCCAATTCAGATTTCCTGAAGAGAGGGAGATTGAATTTTGTTTTTCTAAAAATTTACATTTTCCTGTCTCGGAGCTGGATGAGGGGTTGTCAACCCCTTTTCTCCTGCGTTCAAGCAGGATGGCAGTCCTCACATATGGACGATATCATTGGATGGAGCCTGGCCCAGAACTTGATTTCAAATATTCTAGTGCTTTCAAACATGCCCTACTGAGCATGTGTAGCTGTAGTTATCACCTAACCTCAGTCTCTTTTTTTTCCGTAGAGCTGGGTAGTCGCAGGAGCTGTGTGGTCACAGTATTCAGCGTTGCTCTCTTCTCACAGTTTTTGTTGTGATTTTTTTTCTGGAGCTGCAGCTGTTTTTCTTTTCCTTACAGTTTTTTTATTTTTTGTTTTTTTATTTAATTTTTTTCTCTTATTTCAACTTTCTGCCTGCCACATGCTGGGCCTTAGTCGCTGTGCAGCCTGGCAGAGTCTAATTCTATTCCTTAATAGATAAATACTGATTCTGCAGTTTAGTTTCTGTGTAATCTTCTTTCTCTTTCTGTTTTTGTGCCTTTCTCTGGTGCTAACAAGACTGACAGAATGCAGTCCATGGGTAATCCGTGTAGACCACTGAGCCAAGGGACTCGCCTGAATTCTACCCGGGCAGGAGTTCAATGTTTCACTGATCGATCGGCATTGATGGAAGCTCTGACAGTAATGGGATCGATAATTGCACCATTCCTGTGGGGTGAGAGCTCATCCTCCCCACATTGTAAGGAACTAGTCTGCACAACAGGAGCCCTGGAAGACATAGTTTCCTCTCTTGCTTGCCAGTGATGGCAATGCAGTCTCCTGTGAGAGAGGGTGAGCAGGAGCCTGGGCAAGCAGCATGCTGCATTTTTATGCCATGCTCTGTAACGTTGCCCCTGCATGCCGGTGCCAGTGCACCGATGGTAGGTATGCTGCACCAATGTCAGGACCAGGACTTGCCACGCGCACTATGGTCACCCCTCGATGTCATTGAGGTGCCGAGGCACGCTTAATGCCATTGAGGTTTGTAACTGCCCTCAACTCCACAAGGGCTCTCGACCCTTGGGCACAGTTGATCGTCATGCACGCTGTCTATTGCCTGAATGGGGGGCAGGAGCATTTTCCATACCTTAGGCCTCAGGGGTACCGTCATGCATCGTTACGACGCCATCTAGCATCATGGACTTTTGACCCGAGCATCATCAAGCACCATGGTCCTCGATGCAGCAGAATAGTGGCACTGACCTAGAGCGTCGGAATCTAGGACTGCTATTGAGCAACATGGTCACCCTCAGTGCCATTGGAATCCCCTTGAAGACACTGAGGTGCGGGGCTGCCCTCGAGACCACTGAGCACCATGTAATGTTGCGGGCGTGGACCCTTGGACCGAGGTGGAGTTGACGCAACCTGCAGGGAGGAGCCCTGCAGGTCCCCACCATAGACTGGCAGAGCTGGCTGTGGCAGAGGCCAACTAGAGATTCACCTATACCAGCCCTCGTTCCCCTTAGGTTGCACCTTCAAACATGAGGGGTATCTATGACACAGTCAAGCGCTGTTAGAGCATTGGGTGTGGTGGCATCTGTGCCACAGATGCATTCCATTGCTTGTGAGTGCCGGGGGTGCTATTGGCCCTGGGGGCACCATTGCCACTGTGGGCACCTGTAGATGTTGTTGGCTGCTGCAAGGCACCACCTCAGCACCATGGGTACCATTGGTTTCCATGGGCTTCCCTTCTGCCATTATGCAATGGAAAGGGCAGTGAGCTATTCACAATCCCAATTCAAGAACTGCGATCAGCCTCTTGGAGCATTGTCAAGTATCATGGGTACCATGGGAGCAATGCCACCTACCACCAGGGACGACCATAGTCAGAACCCCAGTGGCACTGATAATGCCGTTGTCATGCTGTACATACTGACTCCAATAGGAGTTAGTGCAACAGTGGAGCGCATCATGATCAGTTGGGTACAGAGGGGGTCATCTACTCCTTCAGGCACCTCAAAGACTGGTGTGCAGCATTCTCTCTGTTGCTGCTATGCACAGCCATGCCAGAGATAGCAGGACCACCATATTGGTTTCCAGGGTATCAGCTTCTCGTCTGTTTCGCACCTTAGGGTGCAATGGGACACTAGCGAGGAGGATGCCATAAACATTTTCTTGGATTGCTTTTACTTCGTGGCACACACAACAGTTGTGCACCCCTGCCACAAGACTGACCTAAGACTGCATTCCTGGTTGAACCACTAGGGACATGGATACTAGGAGGGTAGAGTCGGAATTCTTTCCATCCTACAGTAGAGGGTTATGTCTTTTGACCTCTCCCATGTTAGCTTACATTGAATCCCCTTAGGGGGAAGCCTCTTGAGTTTCCATCCCTTACAGATCCGTTGCCAAACTCTAGCCTCGATTCTTTTGAATCAGTGCATCTCCCTGCAGGGGATGCAAGGAGATGACAGTGGCGGTTATTGGACAATTCTTTCTGGTCCATGGATTACTGTGGTGGCCTACCCCGTTTGAGGCCACCTGTGGTCAATTTGGTTGCTTGTGTATCTCAGCAATCAGCAACAGTAACTGGTGAATGGAAAGGTTTTTCGGGATTGGGAGGCCCCGATTCCCATTGCTTTTCTTCCCTTTGGAAAGGAGAGATAAGACTGGATTTCCAGAGGTGACTCTTATGGGTTCCTCCTTGGACACAGGGTTGTCCACCCCTACAAGGGCCCTTGTTCTCTGTTTCCCGAAAAATGGATTTCATTACCTCTGATTGCTCTCTTTTCCCCGTGGGATCCTAGAGCAAGTCGGGCATTAACATTCTTTCCTAGGTCATCCTAAGGCGCAGCAGGTCTGTTTTGCAAGGGAATTAGCCCTGATTCGGTCTCTGTCATATCCGGGGTCTCCCCTTCTAGGCAGCTCCCAAGCGTAGATTAGGGGTTTCTTTTGGTGGAAGTAAACCTTTTGATACCTGCTGAGCACAATATGCTCAGCAGGTATCAATGACCGCTCTTGCCAGTCATTTTCACTGCTGTGTTTGAGGCATTGTGGACCCTTGGTTGCAATGGAGATAACTACGCCCACAGGGAGGAGCCCCGTGGGGAACCACTGCAATAGGCTGACACAGATAGCAGAAACAGAATGGATAGAGTCTTTATTGTACTGCTGTAAATAGATGGTGAAGCAGGAAGGTAAGGCACTGATCCACGAAGTGCCAGTACGTTCAACAGGCTCAGAAGTATAGTCTCACCCAGATGTTCATGATAGGCGGGAGCCTGCAGTGCAGGTAATGCTGCGGCTGGTGGGTGGAGTTGGAGTGCCGGATCGTAGAGGTACTCACAGAGTGTAGGCGTCTTCCTGGTGGTAGAAAGGTGGGACTATAGGTCCGTGGTGCAGGATATGAAGTAGATAGGCCCTCGAGGAGCGAGTACCCAATGGTCCAATATCCTGAAATAGAATAGAGAGAGAAGACCCCCGAGGAGCAGTTGTCTTAGTTAGTGAAGAACTCCAAGGGAAGTTGGAAGCGAATGATCCCCCAAGAAGCGGGTGTCTTGAGCTTTTGCTGGAGCAAGGACCTTAGCGAAAGCGGCGTCTTAAGTGTGTAGCTTAGAGCAGTCAGAGTAGTGAAGCGAAGTCTTTGCTAACTCAAAGTGGTAGCGAAGGTGGAGGCTAGATATACCTGGAGGTACTGACGCCATGCGGTGGGGCCGCCCCCGAGGTTCCCACCATGATGTGTATTTGAGCGTAGGAGATGTGCGCGCTCGTGCCCTAGGAGGCCACGGGAGTGAGCATGGCGGATGGCGACGCCCATGCTGGTCAGGAAACGCAGAGGCTCTCGGCACTGGAGGCAGCCATCTTGCCCAGAGAGAGAGAAAGGGGAGAAAAAGAGGTAAGGCAGAGCGGTCACAACCATCTGCAACCGACGGACGCAACAGTACCCCCTTTCAAAGGGCCCTCTCCAAGACCTCTTCCAGGTGGTCTGGGCTTGCGTGGGTTGCCAGATGTAATTGGCATAGCATCTCCTTGTCTGTAATATTGGCCAGTGGTTCCCAGGAGTTTTCCTCTGGGCCATAGTTCTCCCAAGAGGTGAGGTACTCCCATGTCTTGCCTCTTTAAGTACATCAAGGATGTCGTCTACAGCATATTCAAGTCATCCTCTGGGTCCAGGCTGGTAGGTTCTGTTTTTTTCTTGGAGAACTCGGAGAGTATCACTGGCTTTAGTAGAAATACATGAAATGCATTGTGTATCTTCATAGATGGAGGCAGTTTGAGACTGTATGGCGAAAGGTCCCACGAAGCGAGGAGCAAATCTTGCAGATGGAAGCTTAAGTCGGAAATATTTTGTGCTTAACCAAACCTTGTCTCCAAGCTGGAACTGGGGTGCCTTTTGATGATGAGCATCATAGGTCCTTTTTGCCTTTTGTCCTGCTTTAAGGAGGAGCTCCTTTGTCTGTTTCCAGAGTTGAGATAATTCTGCTGCGGTGGCCTGGGCAGCAGGAGAGGCTACTGTCAATGGAATTGGCAGCGGAGGTAAAGGTTGTCTCCCTTAGTCAAGTTGGAAAGGGGAAGACCCCGTTGAAGAAGCAAGATTTGAATTGATGGCAAATTCTGCCCAAGGCAGTAATTCAGCCCAGTCATTCTGTCTAGAGTTGACATAGGATCGCAGAAATTGTTTCAGCGTCCTATTCATCCTCTCAGTCTGACCGTTAGACTGAAATTGATAGGCAGAGGTTAAATCCAAGGCGATGTCAAATTTTTGACATAATGCTCTCCAAAACTTTGCAGTAAATTGCACTCCTCTGTCGGATAGGATATGTTTGGGCATCCCATGAAGACGGAAGATGTGTTTAGTGAAGAGTTTTGCTAACTCAGTAGCAGAGGGTAATCCTGGTAATGCTACAAAGTGTGCCATTTTAGAGAAACAGTTGACCGTAACCCATATGGTGTTGTTGCCGCTGGATGATGGCAGATCCACTACGAAATCAGTAGTTATATGGGTCCATGGTTCATCCGGTGATGGTAGAGGCTATAATAAACCCCAGGGTCACCCGGGTGGTGCCTTTGCTTGGCACAGACAGCGCAGGAACCCACGTATACTTGCACGTCCTTCTTCATGGTGGGCCACCAATAATATCTTTGCAACATTGCTAAGGTACGACTCTGTCCTGGATGGCCTGCCAGACGGGAATCATGTGCCCATTTCAACAGTTATTTCCTTAAACCTCTGGCCACTACCGTCTTCCTTGCAGGTACCGTGTGGGTGGCTGCGAGGACCACTCTTTCAGGATCGATGATATGACGGGGTTCATCTGGCATGTCCTGTGGTGAGAAGGAGTGCGAAAGGGCATCAGCCTGGGTGTTCTTCTCTCCTGGACGGTATTTCAGGAGGAAGTTGAACCTGTTGAAAAACAGAGACCATCTTGCTTGACAGTGGTTGAGTTGTTAAGCATGTCGAAGGTACTCTAGATTCTTGTGATCTGTGTATACTACTATTTGGTGTTGTGTGCCTTCTAGCCAGGGATGCCACTCTTCAAAAGCCAGTTTGATCGTGAGAAGCTCGTCTCCTATCCCATAGTTTCTCTCAGCAGGTGAGAATCGCCTAGAAAAGAAGGAGCAAGGATGGAGCACATTGGATTCACTGTACTGACATAGAAATGCTCCCCACACCAACGTCGGATGCGTCAACCTCCACGATGAAAGGACGGTGTGGGTCAGGGTGGCGGAGACACGGCTTCTTTTGAAAAACCTCCTTGAGCGTCATGAAGGCTGAGATGGCGTCAGGAGACCAATTTTCAGGGTTGGCTTCCTTCTTGGTCATAGCAGTTAGAGGGACTGTCAATGAAGAGTAGTTTTTAATAAAGGATCTGTAGTAATTGGTGAATCCCAAGAAGCAACGCAATGCCTTCAGGCCTGTGGGTTGAGGCCAGTCCCGGGTACTCTCAAGTTTCTTGGGGTCCATTTGAAATCCATTCTTCGAAACGATATATCCCAGGAAGGGTATAGCTTCTTTGTGAAATTTGCACTTCTCAAGCTTTGCGTAAAGGTGGTACTCATGCAGGTGTCTTAGGACTTTCTTAACATCCTCCTGATGACTTTGCAGATCCTGAGAAAAGATCAGTATATCATCGAGATATACTACTACGCATTGATACAGTAAGTCCCGTAAGATGTCATTCATCATATTTTGAAACTGCAGGTGTGTTACTTAAACCGAAGGGCATGACGAGGTATTCAAAGTGTCCATCACGGGTGTTAAAAGCAGTCTTCCATTCGTCTCTTTCTCGAATATGCACCAAGTTGTAAGCTCCTTTTCGGTCAATTTGGAAAATATCTTGGCCCCTTGGAGTCTATCGAACAGTTCAGATATTAAGGGCAGGGGGTACCTGTCCTTGATGGTAATCTCATTCAGACCCCTGTAGTCGATGCAGGGGTGCCATCTTTCTTCCCTACAAAAAAGAAGCCTGCACCAGCAGGGGATTTGGAAGGTCTGATAAATCCCTTTTGTAGATTTTCTTGTATGTAGGTAGAAATAGCTTTGATCTCAGCTACTGAAAGAGGGTAGACTCTTCCTTTGGGAGGTTCAGAATTTTGCTTCAGATTTATGACACAATCGAACTCTCTGTGTGGCGGAAGAACATCAGCTGCTTGCTTAGAGAAAACATCCTGAAAGGAGGCGTATTGTGGAGGTAAGCCCGGTAATGATGGAGTGATAGGCATGCAGATGAGTGGTGAAACTTCAGCAAGACACCGACCATGACAGTCTGGTCCCCACCAGGACAGTTCCAAAGTAGCCCAATTAAATTGTGGCATATGGTCTTGAAGCCATGGCAGGCCCAATACCACCGGATGCATGGCTTTTTCCAGCACTAGAAAGGAAATTGATTCTGAGTGTAGGGCTCCAGTGCGCAGGCCAATGGCCTGGGTGGTCAATGAAACTTCTCCAGGAAGTGGTTTTCCATGGATGGATGACAATAGCAAGGGCTTAGCTATTGGTGTGGTAGGAATCCTCAGATGTTCGACCAAGCGCTTCAGAATAAAATTACTTCCGGCACCAGAGTCAATGAGAGCGAGAGTCTGAAATTCGAGACCGCCACAAAGCAGAGATACAGGTAAAGATAATGGAGGAGTAGGAGAGGTGAGGCCCAGGAGAAGTCCTCCTGCAGATCCTAGGCCTGTCAGTTTCCCAGACAAATGGGACAGGTTTGGACTACATGACCAATTGGCTACAGTACATGCACAACCCCATGCGCTTGCGATAACGTCTCTCCTTAGAGGTC